>NC_073266.2:69582441-69908691 GCF_029289425.2 Pan paniscus
GACAACTAAGTTGGTCAATTTCTTGAAAAGCAAGCACAAACCACCACAACTCATTTAATGTTACATAGAAAATTTGAATAGCACTACAACTATTAAGGAAAATGAATTCATAATTAATAAATTTCCAAAAAATAAATCTGCAGTCCCAGATATTTCCACTAGAAAACTGTACAAAACATTTAAAAAACCAACAGCAGTTCTACACAATATCTACCAGAAAATGGAAGAGAAGAGTTACTTTCCAATTTATTTTATGAAGCTGATAATAAACTACACAAAGACAGTGCAAATAAAGAAAACTAGAGACCAGTATTTCTCATCGACTTAGATAGAAAGACTCTCAACTAAATATTTGCAAACTGAATCCAACAATATAGAAAAATAATTATACCCCATGACCAAATAGGATTTATTCCAAGATGCGAGATTGGTTTAAGGTTTACAAATTAGTAACATAATTCACCATATTAACAAACCAAAAAAGAAAATTCAGTTAATTAATACAAACAAAGGCATTTCAAAAAACTCAATACCCATTTTGATAAAAACTCTCATTAAACTAGAAACAGAGGGAAACTTCTTCAACCTGAAAGAAAACATCTACAAAAAACCTAAAGCTAACATGAAGAATATAAAACATTAAGAGTAAATTTAAGAGTAAAAAATTGAATGCTTTTCTCTAAAACCAGGAATAAGGCAAAGTTTTCTGCTCTCATTACCTTCATTCAAAGTTGTACTGGAATTTCTAGCCATTGCAATAAGACAAGAAAAGAAAATCAAAGTCATCCAGGTTTGAAAGAAAACAAAACAAAACAAAACAAAACAACTATCCTTATCGGCAAGTAACATAATGTTCTATATAGAAAATCCTAAGGTAAGCTTGTCCAACCCATTGCCCTCAGGCCAAATGTGGCCCAGGATGCCTTTGAATGTGGCCCAACACAAATTTGTAAACTTTATTAAAACATTATGAGATTTTTGTTGTGTTTTTTTGTTTTCTTTAGCACATTAGCTATTGTTGATGTCAGTGGATTTTATGTACGGCCCAAGACAATTCTTTTGCTTCTAATGTGGCCCAGGGAAGCCAAAAGATTGGACACCCCTGTCCTAAGGAATCTAAATAACAAAACAACTAGGTGAGTTCAGCAAGGTTACAGGATACAAGATAAATGTACACAAATTAATCATATTTTCATATAACAGCAATGAGCATGTACATACTAGAATTGAATATCATTTATAATCACTAAGAAATGAAGAAAGAAAAGAAACACCCAGGTGGTCTTACAAAATATATATGGACGTGTAAACTTAAAACTACAAATTGCTGATGAAAGAATTCAAAGAAGAATAAATAAATGGAGAAACATACTGTGTTTATACATTGGAAAATGCAAAATAGTAAAGCTGCCAATTCTTCCCAAATTGACACGCAGGTTTTATATAATCGCTTTCAAAATCTCTGCAACATTTTTGCCTTATATAGAGAAAAATACTCTAAAATGTAGATGGAAAGGCAAGGAACTAAAATAGCTAAAATTATTTTGAAAAAGAAGAATCAAGTGAAAGGAATCAGTCTGCATGATTTCAAGACTTATGACACAACTAACTAATTAAGGCTATTTGGTGGGATAGACAAATCATTGAAACAGAATACAGAACCCAGAAATAGACCCACACAACTATGTCCAACTGATTTTTGACAAAGTTGCAAAAGGAATTCAGTGAAGGAAGGACAGCATTTTCAATAAATGGCATTGGAACAATTAAACACCCATAAACAAATAAAGAATGACCTTAACATCCCACTAACCAAACACACAAAATATATCACCAACTTTGAAATGACACTATAAAATTTCAAAACTATACATTTAAAAAAAAAAGGAGAAAATCTTTAGAATCTAGAGCCAGGCAAAGAGTTCTTAGACTTGACACTGAAGCCACCACCCATAAAAAGAAAAATTAATACATGGGACTTCATCAAATTAACAACTTTTGCTCTGAAAACATGCTATTCAACAGGAAGAAAATATTTTGCAAACTACTATCCAAAAAAAGAATGAATACTTGGAATATATGAAGAAGTCTTAAATCTTGGTAGTATAAAAACAACAACAATAACAAAAAAACAAATAACTCAAGTAGAAAATGGGCAAAAGATATGAAGAGACATTTCATCATGGAAGAAATATACATGACAAACAACCACAAAAAAGATATTTCATATATGTAGCCATTAGGGAAATGCAAATTAAAACCACAATGGAACATCTATACATACTTAATAGAATGATGAAAATAAAAAGTAGTGACAACCGAAAATTTTGGTGAGAATGCAGAGAAACTGTTTCACCCACTTATACATTGCTAGTGGGAATGTAAAATGATATAGCCACTCTAGAAAACAATTTTGCAGTTTCTTAATAAACTAAAGATGCAATTACCATATGACCCAGGAAATGTACCCCTGTATATTTGTTCCAGAGAAATAAAAATGTATGTTTACACACACACACCACACCTGATAAAATATTCATAACTTTTTAAATAATAGCCAGAAACTGGAAACAACCCAGTTGTCTGTCAATGAGTGAATGGTTAAACAACCTATGGCATATCCATACCATAAAATTCTACTCAACAACAAAAAGCAACACATTATTGATAAACACAACAACTTGGATGAATCTCCAGAAAATAATGATAAGCAAAGTCAGTCTCAAATAATTATATAAGGTATAATTCCATTTATATTACATTTTTGAAGTCACAAACTTATTGAAATGGAGGAGGTATCAGTGATTGCCAAGGATTAAAGACAGGGTGGAAGGGAGTAGAGCATAGAGAGGCATATAAGAGGAGTGGAGGTGACTGTAAAAGGGCAAGATAAAGGATCTTTCTTGTGATGGAAATGTTTTGTATCTGGACTACATTAATGTGGATATCCTGAATGTGATATTGTACTATAGTTTTGGAAGATGTTTAATCATTGGGGGCAACATAGTAAAGGGGACTTGGGATCTCTCTATACTGTTTCTTCCAACTGCATATGAATATATGACTATCTCAAAATTAAAAGTTTAAGATAATTATGAATATCTGACTCTATCCTCCCAGTTTGACCTATAATTTTTCCATAAGCAACAAGGGACTCCAAAAAGATTGATGTGAAAACTGCCAGAGGATCTTCATCATGTAATTTTCTAGGTGTGGGATGTTTTTTTACAATCCATTTGTAGCTGTCTTGGTTAAATTTTTTAACTTTGTGTTTCTTTTGATACCTTAAAGTCAATGCTATCTTTCTCTTACACTTAATATGTTCTTGATGAGTACAGTGCTTCCATGCAATACTACATATTTGGAAAAAAAGCCAGCAGAGTTCCCACAGGCTGGGCAACCTTCACATTGGTATGACTCTCACTAGGAGGTAATGAGGTTCATTTGAAACCATCCTTTAACACTACTAATAAAAAGAAAGTTCAAAAGGATGGAACTTAAAACCCGTTTATCATATAAGTAAACAACATTTGCATTTAAAAGGGATCTGTTTTCTGCCCATTAAGTGCACACAAGAGGTTCTGGTAGCTTTTGATTTATCACCTCACATTTTCAGACTTCCTTTTTCTTTAAATATATAGCAAGCGCAAATCCCAAATCAAAATGCATGGTGGTGTACTAAATTTGAGGCAAGTGGCAAAAGGAAAAAATGTCATGAAATGCAATTTTATAATCTTTCATTGAACGACAATCACACTAAAAGTCTAGAGATAACAAATACAAGGGTTTCTGTCTTCTTTCTCCTCCAAAGCTTAGCACCGAGAGTTTCAAAGTCATTCACACAGGCAAGACCAGAAACTTTCAACACAGTTAACGCCTCCGATACCATTTCATGCCTCGATGACGTTGTTTATGTTGGTTTGTTGGTCTGCATCTGGCTAACTCAAACTTAACCTAATAATTCACCTCTTCCTCTAGGAAGTCTCCTTCGACTCTTTAAGAAGTAGATGGCTTCTCTTTCTCTTGCTACTCCAATATACATATTTCAGAGCATTTTATCATATTTAGTGAAAAATACCTCCAATAGTCTATGCCCCTTACAAAGAGGAATTATTCTTTATCCATTCCCCCTGTCCAAGTGCTTTATACAGTGTGCTCAGTAAATGTGGTAGAATCAGGGCAATAGTGAAATTATTTCTTCGGTATAGTTTTCAGAAAAGTGAAAGCAGTTTACAAAAGAAAAGTAAATAAGTTTATTTGAATGCTAGCATAGGGAATTCATTTTGAATTTAATAGACAGAAACAGATGTGGTTCACTGGATGCTTTTTTATGCCTGAACCTTCCTAACAGGGTGAGTGACTTTCATGTATTTATTACTATAAGATTGCAACTGCCTTGAGAACAGAAGCACCACTGTTCCTGCCCATAGAATAAGCCCTCAAACAATGTGTCTAGAATAAATGATTTACAAGGCCCAGAAAACACCACTGAAAGGTGACTCCCAGTGGGTGCAAAGGCCACTCTCTAATCACATTTGTTCTGTGCCATCCTCTGTTGTGCTCTCTGTGGGTCAGGAACTCTGTAAAATACTTCATGTATATGAACACGTCATATTCCCAGATAATTCTGTGAGATAGGTACTGTTTTAAGGGTGATGAAACTGACACACCAAGAGGTTAGTAAATGAGTTCAAAGTCAAGGAAACTGCGAGTGGCAGAGCCAGACTTTGAACTCAGCAGCATCATTCCATCGTCAGTGCTATTAAATGTTACATCATGTAATCTAGGCCTGGTGATACAAAGAAAACTGGAGTCCCTGCCTCAACTCCACTGGAGTTCTAGCCACTGGGACAGAAATGAGCAGAAATAACAGAGAGAGAATAAGGGAAGTCTTCAGCCTGTTATCTATGAAACTGGCGGGCTAACTTGATAGTTTGTAAATAGGGTAAATCTCAGACCCTTCACAGTTCTTGACAAAGGGACAGCTTCCACTCATTCAGTCATTTATTCTTTAAAAATAAAATAAAATCATGAGTGAAACACCATAGGTTACACTACTGAGGCTGCACAAGATGTTGCAAACACCATTTCTTAGTGTCGTGACTTAATGGCGACAGTAAGTCTACAAAGTAGTTGATCAAAATGGCAAGATAAGTTACCAATCCTGTAAGAACAAGATGAGAAGCCAATATAATAAAGCCATTTGCTTTCTTAGAAACAAACAAGCAAAAAAACAAAAATCAAACTATTTTGTTCTTTTTTATTAATCACAAAAATAAATTAATTCAATGAAGAACACTTGAAAAATAGGGATTGGGACAACAAAAATGACTTTTAATCTCAGTACCTTGATTAAAACCACTATTAACATTACAAAATATCTTTTATGTGTGTTCATGTGTGTGTGTGTGTGTATAGGTGTGCTTATGGTGTATGTGTGTGTAAAGAGTTGATTAGAGAAATAGAATCACACTGAACATTTTTATACTGCTTTTTCTATTTTGCAACTCATCGAAAAATATTTTACATATTCGTCTACAATATAATGTACCTACACAGTATTTTATCATATAGACATATTTAGTTAACCAATTCTCTATCACTGAAAACTTTGGTTCTGTTTCTTCTCTATTATAACTAATGTGGATTTTCTTAATTTTTAATTTTTGTGAGTACATGGTAGGTATATATATTTATGGGATACATTAATGAGATATTTTGACACAGGCATGAAATGCAAAATAATCACATCCGAGTAAATAGGGTATCTATCACCTCAAATATTTTTCCTTTACGTTTCAAATAATACAATTATCATCTTTTTAGTTATTTAAATATGAACAATTAATTTTTTTTTACTATAGTCACCCTGTCCTGCTAGCAAATGCTAGGTCTTACTTATCCTATTTTATTGTACCCATTAGCCATTCCCTTCCCTCCACCTACTTACCCTTCCCAGCCTCTGGTAACCATCCTACTACTCTCCATCTCTATGAATTCAATTGTTTTAATTTTTAACTCCCACAGATAAGTGAGAACATGCAACGTTTATTTTTCTGTGCCTCGCTTATTTCACTTAACATAATGACCTTCAATTCCCTCCATACTGTTGCAAATGACAGAATTTCATTCCTTTTTATGGCTGAATAGTATTCCATTTTCTTTGTCTATTCATCTGTCGAGAAACACTTAGGTTGCTTCCATATCTTGGCTATCATGAATAGTGTTACAACAAACACAGGAGTGCAGATGTCACTTTGATATTCTGATTTCCTTTCTTTTGGGTATACATCTAGTAGTGGATTGCTGGATCATATGGTAGCTCTAGTTTTAGCTTTTTTAGGAACCTCCAAACTGTTCTCCATAGTGGTTGTACTAATTTACATTCCCACCAAAAGTGTATAAGGGTCCCCTTTTCTCCACATCCTTGTCAGCATTTGTTACTGCCTGTCTGTTAGATAACAGCCATTTTAACTGGGGTGGGATGATATTTCATTGTAGTTTTGATTTGCATTCCTCTGATGATCAATAATATTGAATGCCTTTTTATGTACTTGTTTTCCATTTGTATGTCTTCTTTTGAGAAATGTCTCTTCAGATCTTTTGCCCATTTTAAAATCTGATTATTAGATTTTTTTCCCCATAGAGTTGTTTAGCTTTCTCTGATTCTGTGAGTTGTCTTTTCACTTTGTTGATTGTTTCCTTTGCTGTGCAGAAGCTTTTTAACTTGGTGTGATCCCATTTGTCTGTTTTCGTTTTGGTTGCCTGTGCCTGTGGGGTATGTTTTCTTTTAGTGGTTTCATAGCTTGAGGCCTTAGCTTTAAGTCTTTCATCAATTCTGATTTTATTTTTGTATATGGCAAGAGATAGGGATCGGTTTGATTATTCTGCATATGTATATCCAGTTTTTCCAGCACAATTTATTGAAGAGACTGCCTTTTCCCCTGTGTACGTTCTTGGAACTTCTGTCAAAAATGAGTTAACTGTAGATGTATGCATTTATTTATGGATTATCTATTCTATTCCACTCATCTGTGTGTCTGTTTTTATGCCAGCACCTGCTGTTTTGGTTACTATAGCTCTGTAGTGTAATTTGAAGTCAGGCAACGTGATTCCTTAAATTTTGTTACTTTTGCATAGGATGACTGTGGTTATTCTGGGTCTTTTGTGGTTCCATGTAAATGTTAAAATTGTATTTTCTACTTCTGTGACGAATGTAATTGGTATTTTGATAGGAATTGCATTAAATCTGTAAATTGCTTTGGGAAGTATGGACATTTTAACAATATTGATTCTTCCAATTCATGAACATGAAATATCTTTCCATTTTTTGGTCTCCTCTTCAATTTGTTGTGTCAGTGTTTTATAGTTTTCATTGTAGAGATCTTTCATTTCTTTGGTTAATTCCTAGATATTTTATTTTATTTGTAGCTATTGTAAATGGGATTACTTTCTCGATTTCTTTTTTGGGTTGTTCACTGTTGGCATGTAAAAATGCTACAGATTTTTGTATATTGATATTGTATCCTACAACTTCACTGAATTTGTTATCAGTTCGAATAGCTTTTTGGTGGAGTCTTTAGGTTTTTCCAACCATAAGTCTTATCTGCCACCAAGGATAATTTGACTTTTTCCTTTCCAATTTGGATGCCCTTTATTTCTTTCTCTTGTCTGGTTGCTCTAGCTAGGACTTCCAGTAGTAAGTTGAATAACAGTGGGGAAAGTGGCCTTCCTTGTCATGTTCTAGATCTTAGATAATTCAGCTTTCAATTTTTCCCTGTTCAGTATGATACTAGCTATGGGTCTGTCATGTATGACTTTTATTATGTTGAGGTATGTTACTTCCATACCAAGTTTTTCCTTTTTTTTTTTTTGGTTTCATAAAGGAATATTGAATTTTCTCAAATGCTTTTTCAGCAGCAATTGAAAGGTTCATATGATTTTTGTCCATCATTGTGTTGATACAATGTATCACATTGATTGATTTTGCATATGCTGGACCACTCTTGTATCCCTGGCATGAATCCCACTTGGTCATGATGAATGATCTTTTTAATGTGTTGTTGAATTTGGTTTGCTAGTATTTCACTAAGAATTTTTGCATCATTATTCATTGGTGGTATTGGCCTATCGTTTCCTTTTTTTGATGTGTCGTTGTCTGGTTTTGGTAGCAGGGTAATACTGGCCTTGTAGAATGACTTTGGAAGTATTTCCTCTACCTCTATATTTCAGAATACTTGAGTAGGATTGGTCTTTGTGTAGTATTGTTTTGTAGAATTCAACAGTGAAGCCATCGGGTCCTGGGCTTTTCTTTACTGGGAAAGTTTTAATTATAGCTTTTATTTTGTTATTTGTTATTAGTCTGTTTAGGTTTTGGATTTATTCATGGTTCAATCTTAGAGGTTGTACATATCTAGAAATTTGTCTATTTTTTCTTAATTTTCCAACTTATTGGTATGTAGTTGCTTATAGTAGCCCACTAATGGGCTTTCAAATTTCTGCAAAATCAGTTAAAATTTTTCATCTCTGATTTTATTAATTTTGGTCTTCTCTCTTTTTTCTTAGTTTGGCTAAAGGTTTGCCAACTTTGTCTAACTTTTCAGAAAACCAACTTTTTGTTTCATTGATCTTTTGTATTGTTTTCTTCATTTTAATTTCATTTATTTCTGCTCTGATCTTTATTATTTCTTTTCTTCTACTAATATTGGATTTGGTTTGATCTTGCTTTTCTAGTTATTTAAGATACATCATTGGGTTGTTTATTTGAAGTATTTCTTCTCTTTTCATGTAGGCACTTATAACTATAAACTTCCCTATTAGTACTGCTTTTGCCATATCCCATAGAGTTTGGTATGTTGTGTTTCCATTATCATCTGTTTCAAGAAATTTTTAATTTCCTTATTAATTTCTTTATTGACTCACTGGTCATTCAGGAGCATATTGTTTAATCTCCATGTATCTGTGTAGTTTCCAAAATTCCTCTTGTTACTGATTTCCAGTTTTATTCCATTTTGGTAAGAAGAGACACTTGATATTATTTTAATATTTTTGAATGCTTGAAGACTTGCTTGTTACCTAACATATGGTCTATCCTTGAGAATGATCCATGTGCTGAGGAGAAGAATGTGCATTCTGCAGCTGTTGGATGAAATATTCTGAAAACATGTTTTAAGGTCTATTTGTTCTATAGTACACATTAAGTCTGATGTTTCTTTGTTGATTTTCTGTGTGGAAGATATGTACAATACTGAGAGTGGGATGTCAAGGTCTCCAGCTATTATTGTATCGGGGCCTGTCTCACTCTTTAGCTCTAATTTTTCTTTATATATCTGGATGCTACAATGCATATATATTTAACTTTTCAAAAAATTCATATATATTTACAATTGTTATATCCTTTTACTGAATTGTCCCCTTTTACCATTATATAGTGATCTTGACTCTTTTTACAGTTTTTGTCTTGAAATCTATTTTGTCTGATATAAGTATAGCTACTAGTGTTCTTTTTTGGTTGCCATTAGCATGGATTATCTTTTTCTACCCTTTTATTTTCAATCTATGTGTGCTTTTAGAGGGGAAGCATGTTTCTTGGAGACAACAGTACAATGGATCTTATTTTTTTATCTGTTCAGCCACTCTATGTCTTTTGATTGGAGCGTTTAGTTCACTTACATTCAGTGTTATTACTGATTAGTAAGGACTTCTGACTTTTGTTATTTGTTTTCTGGTTGTTTTGTTATCTTCTTTTCGTTTTTTCCTTCCCTCCTGTCTTCCTTCAGTAAAGGTGATTTTCTCTGGAGATATGATTTAAATACTTGCTTTTCATTTTTTGTGTATCTGTTGTATATTTTTTCATTGAGGTTACCATGAAGCTTGCAAATACTATCCTATAACCCATTATTCTAAGCTGATAACAACACAGTTTGCATAAACAAGTGAACAAGAGAAAAAAAACTAATAAAAACTCTACATCTTAATTTTGTCTTCCTGCTTTTAAACTTTTTTGTTGTTTGTATTTATGTCTTATTGTCCTGTCTATGTCTTGAAAAGTGGTTGTCGTTATTATTTTTTATTAGCTCACTGTTTAGTATTTCTACTTAAGAGTAGTTTATGCACCACAGTTACAGTGTTATAATATTTTGTGTATTATTATAACTGTGTATTACACAGTTAAGTGTCACAATATTCTATTACCAGTGAATTTTGTACCTTCAGATGATTTCTTATTGGTCATTAATATCCTTTTCTTTCTAATTGAAGTGCTTCCTTTAGCATTTCCTGTAGGAGAGATCTGGTATTGATGACATCCTTCAGCTTTTGTTTTACTTGGGAATCTTTATTCCTTCTTTATGCTTAAAGGATATTTTTACCAGATGTATAGGTAAAAGTTTTCTTTTTAATGTAGACTTTAGTAATCTTATTTATTCTTTTGAAAATCAGTATTCTTTTTGATTGAAAAATTGTAGTTGTATACATTCCTGCAATACAATTTTATGTTTTGACACACACACATACACATACACACACACTCACATACACGTACAACGTGGACTGATTAATTCAAATGAACTAACATATTCATACCTCGCTTATTTTTGTGGAGAGATGTTCTAAATTTGTTTTCTTAACTATTTTGAAATATACAATACATTATTTTTAACTAAGATCTCAAAAACTTCTTCCTGTTAAACTGAAACTTTGTGCCTTTTGACCAACATCTCCACTTTGTGCCTTTTGAACAACATCTCCCTATCCCCTCTTTCAACCCCTCCCTAGCCTCTGGTACCCACAATGTTACTCTCACATCTTTGCTCCTAAACTTGATTATTTCCCTAAAATAGATTACTGCAAATAAAACTGATGAGTCATAGACTATGCATATTGGATTTCCTTTATATATGTGCAATTTAAATACCTTTTAGAAAGATTTTAAGAATTTGTATCCTATTCAACTTCATTTTCCATATAAACATTGGAATTGTATTTTTAATGGATGAAAATTGTAAAATCATTTTATTTGTATTTAAGAAATACAGCTGAGAGGCTGTGAGCTGTATCTCTAAAGCAGGATAAATAATACTTCTCTTGTAGCAGTATTGGGGAAACATTCAAATAATGTATATAAGTTATAAACATTATGCCTAGCACAATGTATTTTCAAGTGAGTATTAGCTTTTGTTATTACAAGTATTAGTCTTTCATTAACAGTAAGACTGAGCATTTGACTGTGTCTATTTAAAAACTCGTAGCTCTGCTTTAATTTTCTCTTTCTTCCTGCATTGCAAAGTTTACCATTGTAACTTTAGTTACTTCAGTAAATCTTTCTGACACCTATATTTTGAGTATTTTTACCTCTTTTGTCCTCTGCCATTTAATGTTGTCTACAGTAATTGGCTTTTATACCCAGAAGGGTAGAAGTCAGCCTTGTTCTCCAAATATTTCCAGGTCTCTTTACTTTCCTGCCCCCTTTAAAGTTAAACATAGTCATACGACTTGCTTTGGCCAACAACCTGTGAGCAATAATGATTGCATCACTTCTGGGTAAATGCTTTAACGGCCAGTGCACGATATCCTATCCTCCTCTGTACTGATCATGACAGCATGTATAGAGACTATGTTAGCCTAGTTCCCCAAGTGACTCAGATGAGTGGAGCCTTCCTACCCTCAAAACAGGTAGACAAAATAAACCTCTCTTGTATTGAACTACTAACATTTGAGGATTGTTTATTAGGGTAGCGTAATGTCATATCTTTACTGATACAAGGATATTTTTGTTTGGTTTATTATTTTTTTGAAATGTGGTCACATTTAGCCATCTTTCCCCTAGAAGTACTGCTTTTGATGTTATGCTGAGAAAGTCCAGGAAGACCGTTCTGATCACTGGCATGCCCAAACATGCGCTGCTGAATGGCCTTTGAGGTAGCGAATTATCTGCATATGAATGTTTTTAATCAGAAGTTATGACTGTATGTCAGGGATGCTGTGTAGTAATATATTATGTGTGTAATCAGAGTAGTAGTTGACCTTTAAGTTTCCTTCTAGCTATTTGGATGTTAATTGTAAAACATAGTTGCTACTCTCAGGGGAACTTGTGAGCTACCTCAATATTTGCAAAGACAAGGTGGAAACTGGGAAAAAGATACTTCCATCTTTTTTCAAATAATCAATAATGAATATGTAGATAAAACAATGCCCAATTTGTACAATAGATATAAATTTCCATGTATATTAAATCTCTGTGTATATTAAAGTTCTATGCTCTATATTAAAGTTCTATGCTCTTTAGCATCTCTTCAACGATGTAATTTGGCCCAAATAGTACAAAATAAAAAGTAATATTTTCCTATGTAACTTGAACATATTTCCTATTGACTCTACATTTTTGTCATTGTTGTTGATTGAGTTGTTCTATACACCAAGCTAATAAGTAAAGACAGAGATGAGGGATGTGGAATCCTGCATGGGGGATGATTCTTAAAACAGCATTAATTGGAGGGATCAGTATTTCTCACCTGTTCTGACCAGGGTAATGCTTTAAGAAGTTGGTGAAGAGAGTAGAGCAAGCTTGGAGCCTATGAACTGCCTCACATCAACGGTTTCCTTTATTCTCCATGCCACCAAGTGACTCGAGTACAGAGCAAGCTTTGCCACTCAAATGGGTTCCCAGGATTTATTTCCACCTGTGCTTCCCAGCCTCCTCCTTATATTTCCTATGGGTCTTGAATTTTTGGGAAGAAGACTCAATGTATGTAAAAGCAGAAAAAATAATTTGAAAATGTATATTAAAATATTATTCCAAACTGTGTATTTAGATTCTCTGAAGAAAAGTACAAAAGGATGAGCAATGAAGGAAACTATAACCTTATTAAATTTTGGTTAAGAAAATTTCTGCTACTGAGGATGGCACATATACTTTTGTAAATGATTTTTTTCCTTCAGCATAGTAACATTTTGTTCCCATCTCTATCAGCTTTTTCACCCTTGGAACCCAAGTGTGTGTGTGTATGTGTGAGTGTCTGTTGCTCAGAGAAGGTGTGTTGGGGCAGGAGAGAACTCCAATATAGTCCTCTGCTACCACTGATGTTGCAAATATCTGAACTTGCTCTCAACAGTGAAGATGAGTGGCTAATTTTATGTGTCAGTTTCAAAATGCTAAGAGGAAACATTGTGAAATATATAACAATATTTTCTTCAACATTCACCTTGATTCCCTTCTCAATGCAGTTTTTGAAATTTAGGTATGCAGAAGGCCACTCATCTCTCCTCCCTCTCTCCTCCTCTCTTTTCATTACAGCCCCTCAACTGGGTCTAGCATTCCTCTACACAGAGTTCCTTTGTTAATCTTCTTCACAAATTAAATCTCCTACATTTTGTTGGTGTTTACCCTTTAAATTCATCTTAACTTTGAGAGAAGCTGATGCCATCATTACTCCACAAAGTAAATCAGATTGGTTATTGATTGGCTTTTTCCATTATGGTCTAGAATTTGGCTTTCTGGGGTTTGTCTTCAATACATATTTCTATAGTATAATTGTAGCAGTGTTTTATGAGGAGAAAATGTTACATGTGGATTCAAACGGCCTCTTTCTCACAGGGGTTCTCTAGATTCTATTTTAATTGTGATTGATATAGGTTATATAACATTTAACTTTGAGACAAGAGTGCTTGTTTTCCTACATATTGTAGGGAATACATTTACTCGTCATATGAGTGTTATAGGAAATCAAATCTGAGTTTACATCAAACTTGCAAATTAAATCAAGAGACTATAATTTCATTTCTTATTAACTCAACAGATGTAAAAACGAATCAGATTCTCTTGAACTGAGGAAACAACACTTTTTTACCCTCTTTCAAGTACAATAAAAGTTACTCTAAGTATCGATTCTAGCAATAACATTTTAAAAACTGTAAGGAATCTTGACTTTGTCCTCAATGTAGTGGTTCGTCTTCTAACCGCCAATACTCATGGATTACAGTTTATTCTTCTTTGGAAGATAAAAGGGAAGGAAAATATTGAGTTTTTTCCTTGATAAATTTGTATTCTGATTTTGGAGATAAAATTATGACATTTACATGTAATTGGGAATTAATTGGATGTGCAACAAATCAGAATAATAGCTTTTCATATATCTGTAATATCTATAGAATTAAATTAATATATACGTTCACTCATATTTTTATGTCCATGTTTCCATGGTTTAATTACTTAAGTTTAAAAGTGTACAAACTATATTCATTAAATATTTCCTTTAGATTGTAATCCTTTGAAATCAGCAATATCATTTTTCGCATTTTTTTTATTTTCTTAAATAATTCTATGTCTATTCTAAAACAGTGCTAAGAGTTGTACCAACTCATATACATTTAATAAAGTTACGGTTAAATTGTTATATACCTGGAGGCTATAAAGACTAGGTAAAACATTGAATTATAAAAGAGGAAAAACACATCTAAGAGAAATAAGCAAAAATAAATAAAACAATGTTTATTTAAATATATCTTTTATAAATCCAAAACCCTTTGCTTTCATTTGCTTTTCTGAGAGTTAGTTGATGGCCCAACAATCTCCTTCTGATCCTTACCCAGTATCCCAGCCTATAAAAAATTTATACTCAAGCTGGAGACCTTGAAGTGCTGTGTTACACATGAAATAATATACTTATGTTGCTCATCATGGGTTCTACTTGAAAATGGCAAATTAGTTTTAAGAAATTTTTCTTTTAAAGTAAATCATCTTACTGAATTCTTATGCTTTACAAGGTTTTGTTGTAGGTGCCTGAAGAATACAAAAATAAGGCACAGTCCATGTCATTAAGGATTAAAATTTAATTGAGAAACAAAATAGCCACAAATAATGATTTAACTAACAAAGTGCCAAATGAGGACACTACATGAGTTCATATAAAAAGATTATTAACGATACTGCTACTAATAAAGCTAACAAGTATTTATATAGCACATATTATGTTTAAGCACTATTCTGAACACTTTACATGTATTAATCCATATTAATTTTCATAGTAATCATATGAGGTAGGTACCTATTATGTTCATTTAATAGTTGAGGAAATGGATACATGGAAAGGTTAAGTAACTTACACAAGGTAACACAACTGGTAATATAGCTTGGAATTAAAACCAGAAAAGCAACATTGTAGAACATTAGAGAAGGGTATTAACAGAGTAAAGTGAATTGGAACATGAAGCATGTTAATCACCAGAAAGACATGGGATGAGATGCTCAACTTTATGTGAATCAAAGTTTGAAAGTAAACATATGCAAAACTAGGAGGGGGCGGGAGCAAAACGGTGGAATAAAAGGCTCCATCAATCCTTCCCTCCCAAGGACACCAAGTTAACAACTGCCTGCACAGAAAAATCACCTTCCTAAGAATCAGGTGAGCACGTATGGTACCTGGTTTTAACTTCATATTGCTGAAAGAGACACTGAAAAGATAGAAAAAAACAGTCCAGAATTGCGAAGGCCACCTCTCCATACCCACAGCAGTGGCAGTGTGGTGTGAACAGTGTCCCTGGGCACTGGGGAAGGAAGAACACAGCAATTGTGAGGCATTGAACTCAGTGTTGTCCTGTTAGAGCAGGAAGAAAGACCAGACCAAACTCAGATGATGCCAACCCATGGAGGGAGCATTTAAACAGCCCTAGCCAGAGGGGAATTGCTGATCCCAGGGGTTGGAACTTGAGTGCATGCAAACCTTGCCACTGAGGACTACAGTGCTCTGTGTCTCCAGGTAAACTTGAAAGGTAATCTAGGCCACAAGGACTGCAACTCTAAGGTGAGTCCTAGAGCTGAACTAGGCCCAGGGACAGTGCACCGGGTGGGCATGCAACATATTGAAACACCAGCTCAGACAGCCAAGGGAGTGCCAACATCCCCCGTCCCCTAATCCCAGACTGCACAGCTTGCAGCTCCAAAAGAGACCCCTTCCTTCCAGTTGAGAAGAGAAGAGGGAACAGTGGGGAGGACTTTGTCTTACATCTAGGATACCAGCTCAACCACAGTAGGATAGGGCACCGGTCAGAATCATGACCTGTTCTAGGCCCTAGCTCACATTTCTAGACACACCCTGGGCCAGAGGGATATGCAAAACTAGTTCAGATTTGCATGAGCTCAGATATTATATAAGGTGAACATTTAAGTAAGTATGAGGTGAATGTATAATTTCTTTTCCAAACTGGGGCACTTTTAAGAGTGAAAGGAAGGGGCTGTTAACTATGATACTTGGACAACAGGCACATCTGTGACTGTTCCATGCAAATGAGACCTACGGTCACCCTCATTATGTCCCTCACTCAGTCAGTAGAGGGACCCTCATAAATTGGTTCTGACAATGGAGATTATGTGATCAGGGCTAGCTTCCCCATATCAGACTGTATAAAATGCAGGAGAGAAAAATAAACTTTAGCTCTATACTCAAGATTGGGCTCAATGTTGTCACTCCAGTGCAATTGTCTCTAACAGTGTAACCCCCTGGACTTTGGATTTTGCCTTCTGAGAGCTGTTTTTCTTCTTTTACTCATCTTGTATTAATGGATTTCTATGGACACAAACTGACTTGCTTGAACTTATGCAATCCACATCATCATTTGGGGTATGTCAACAACTGCAGAACCTGACCTATACTCTGTTTAACTTATGGAACTTGTCAAGACTCTTCCTGCAGAGCCAAAATCCTGTCTTTTCTAGAATCATAGCTACTCTTGCTAGATCTGGCTCTTTACCACCTGTCAATGTGATGATCTTTCTTATACAGTGGAGTTGTTGAACAAAAGTTGGAGTGGGTCCTGCATCAAGTAAGCATATTTTCTGTAGCTGGAGCATGGGGGTCAGAGAGAGGGTTATTAGTGGATTTTAAGAGGAAAAATGACAAGACGAAAATCAATGGAATTTCTCAGTAAATGTAAGTTAGACCACAATGAGAGATTGAGAACAGCAAAACCAGCCAGGATGACACATAATTATCTATAAATTAAGTAACAGATACTTACCTCACGGTGACAGCAGTGAGAATCCAAAGGAAAACACAGGTCAAAGAAGTATTGCAAAATAAGAATCCTCATGGCACAATAACTTTTCCAAACCTGAAATATGACTAAGAGTTCTTTAGGTTCTGTGAATCAGTGAATAATCTTAATTTATTTTATGTTAGTTTGGGCAAGGTAGGAAATGCTTGTGTTTCTTCTTTATCCTCCCACAGAATACATACTATTATGTAATTTTCAATGTATTTCAACTGTCTTTTATTCAGAAATACTTTCTCTAGAGCAAATAGTGCATTCGGCTTTTTATATGCAAGGTTTAGCTCACTGGCTGGAACTGGCTGGCACAGGATGGTGTTAAGTGGTGGCTTTGTCAGCATAGTTAGGTTGGAAGTATGTTTCCATGAATTTTCTTCTCTGTATGGCTTCAGGTTTGGATTGGCACAGGAGAGATGGGCATGATGTTTGGATGGTGGAAGTAAAGCAGCAGATATTTTTTATTCCTTGAAGATTGGCACATGAACAGTGGCAGCACACACCTGTTAACAATCTGCTAGCTCACCTTGTAGTATGTGGCAGTTTGTGATAATCAGGTGCTGATGGAAGCAAGCAAGACTTTGAGGGTCCAAGAATGTGGCATAGAATAACTTAGTGAAAGTAAGGAGTATAATAAGGCTAGTTGATGCTCTCAAGTGTGGTGGAGAACTTGTGGAAATAAAATTTTAAGCCCAGAGCTTTGAATTCCCAGCTCAATGTCTGGGAAGAATCCAGGAATCTCTCAGACTGCCCTAAAGGAAACCTTTATTTCTTATAACATCATGGCTGAGATTGCTGAATATTGAATACAAAGTCTAAACCTGTACATAGTAATTATTACACAAATTGAATTGTTAATTACACAGGATCTTTTATGTTAAAGTTAGGACATTTGTGTGGAAGGACTAGCATCCTAAAAACTGGATTCACATGTGAAGATTCTAATGAAGCTGACGGTCCAGCTCCTAAATTTTACTGACCCTCTTTTACCAGTAGAAGCCACCTTTCTATTCCTGTCTGAAGAGATGAGTATTACCTTGCCTGAAGAACCTGAAATGGTCTTCCATTAGGTATGTTCCTTGCAGAGGACTGCTGTTCCTCTTCAAGCCCTATATGTTGTAAACTGAAATATAAAATTCTAAGGTCCCCCAACCGTCTGATTGGATCCCTCCTGTCGGCCAAGTTCATTTCTAAGTTAACCTGAAAAACTTGTTCAGGTCATGAGGGAAGGGGATTTTGAACATGCCTCATTATACCTTCCTTCCCTCCTTTTGGAATTCAGAAAAAGCTGAATAACATTAACATCAACAGAGATCTTAAGTCTGGTAAGAAACATTTACAATCCATTCTGTCTGAAGCCTGCTACTTGGAGACTTCATCTGCATAACAAAACTGTATCATGACCTAGACATTTTTTCCTGTTGATAATAGCTCATTCAACCAATTCCCAATCAGAAAAAAAATTAAATCTACCTATGACCGGGAAGCCCCTGCTTTGAGTTGTCTTGCCCTTCCAAACTAAACCAATGTAAATCTTACATGTATTGATTGATGTATTATGTTTCCCTAAAAGATATAAAAGCAAGCTGTATCCTGACCACCTTGGGCACGTGTCATCAGGACCTCCTGAGACTATTTCATGGGCATGTCCTTAGCCTTGGAAAAATAAGCTTTCTAAGTTGATTGAGACCTTTGTCAAATACTTTTGGGTTCACAAAGTGAATCTTCCATTGCTTCTTGACTTGTAACCAAACTCAAATCCTAGCAGTGCCTGAGAAAGTAAAGCACAAAATATGACCTATGAGGAGGTATAATATAGAGTAGAAGAATTGCAAGGTATGGCCAATGTATGTTGACAGCAGCCTGGGGAGCAAGTACAGGAATGGATTCTAAGTGTGTTGGAGAAGGGTAGAAAGAGTAAAATATTGTATTGGAATGAATTTGTTAATATGGCTTAACTAAGCAGTAATTCTAGAATCAATGTTAGCTGAGTAACTAGGAGTCTCTCTAACAGTTTTCTTGGTGATTTGATTGAAACCTGTATCCCAAAGCATCCTAGACAAAGTGAAGTTAAAATGCCAAAATTTTCTTGGCATATTTTAAAGGAAGACATTCAAAAGCTTAGGGAGCTCTGAAGGCTATGATACATTTTCCAAGTAAGACTTACTTATCCATCCCTAATGACATTTCTGGAGGTCCAGAAGACAATTCTTAACCAAAGCAGTGATAGAAACATTTATAAGTAGAGCATCTTTTAAGAGTTCTTTGATGGCTATTCTGTGTCAGCCGAGAATGACAGTGGGACCTGCTGCCATCAAACTGGCTCCCTGAATTAAATAGGGATGATAGGTTGGGGGCTGGTAGTGGCCAAATGGTAGGATTTAATCATCAAAGACAAAGTGGATTTAGTTATGGTAACAGCCATCAGAGCCAAGAAATAACCAGAATTGTCTGCCTACAGAGATCATTGTCATGGCTGAGTTGATCATAGTGTTTCTAGAACTGAAATAGATGAACAGCCTATTAGAGTTTTACTTGATTTATACAAATAAAAAACTCTAATCCTGGAGAACACATGTCTAATATGTATCATCTCAACAGTGAATCCTGGGCTTTCAAAAAAAATTCTGGGTTTAAGCTGGGCCTGGTGGTTCCCACCTGTAATCCCAGTATTTTGGGAGGCCAAGGCTGGTGGATCACCTGAGGTCAGGAGTTTGAGACCAGCCTAGCCAACATGGTGAAACCCCATCTGTACTAAAAATACAAAAATTATCTGGGTGTGGTGGCAGGCATCTGTAATCCCAGCTACTCGGGAGGCTGAAGCAGAATTGCTTGAACTCAGGAGGCAGAGGTTGCAGTGAGCTGAGATCGCACCGTTGCACACTCCAGCCCAGGCAAGAGAGTGAGACTAGATCTCAAAAAAAAAAAAAAAAACAACAACAACAACAACAACAACAAAAACATTCTGGATTTAAGCCAGTTTGAAGAGTTGAAACCCATTGAATGATGGGGAGATAAGGTTTCCTTAAGGAATGTCCCTGCTAACAGTCAAAATTTAATCTTTAAATATACCTAGACTTCCTCAAAGGAACTTGAGGCCATTTATCAGTGGGTTGTGCATGGACAAAGGGAAAATAAACAGCCTTTTTGGGGATGACGATATACATTTTTGGAATTGACACTTTCTTGGAGACCCAAAGTTTTAATGTGGTCCATAAATTAAAGAAGAAAATTATGGAATCCAGGAAATGGAGTTTTGAATTGAGTTCATTTCACAATGAGTCCAGTTGTTACCTCAAACACCTGCATTCATAGCCCTACTTTTGCAATGCATAGTTGAAATAAATATACTCAGAAAGTGGCAGTATCTATACAGTGTTTCCCTGACTCATGAAATGAGGACAATTATGGTAGTGTGTGGGCAGACGTCGAAGGATTTTCCCCAAGAAAACAATCACCTGGTTATTCAATAAAATACTAATATAGGCATTGTCATAAAGAGAATTTTTCAGATGAAATAACCATTCCAAATTAATTGACCTTTAGGTACAGAGAGATTATCTCAGTGGGCTTCATTTAATCTCATGTCCCTTCAAAGCTGAGAGTTTCCTCCAGGTGATGGCCGAAGGTCAAGTCAGAGAGATCTGAAGCAAGGAAGGGATTGGACACATCACTGCTGGTTTGAAGAATGAGGGGGGCACATGATGAATGAAGCAGGCAGGTTCTAGGAGGTGAAAGCAGCCCCTTGATAGCCAACAAGGCAATGAGGACTTCAGTCCTACACCTATAGGATCTGAATTCTGTCAGTTACAAGAATGAGCCAGGAAGAGGACCCTGAGCTTAAAATGAGAATGCAACTGGACAACACATTGATTTCACCATGAGCAGAGAACCCATCCATGCCATGCCAGACTAAAGAACTGTGAGCTAATAAGTGGGTGCTGTTTTAAGCCACTAATCTTATGGTAATTTGTTAAGCAGAATAAAAAAACTAATACAGGTAGGAAAGTTCAAATGGAGGCCACTCTAATTTTCTATCAGAATTATAAAATAATAATAATACAACATTCCTAAGGGAATTGTAGAATTGTCACCATCAAGGACTTGAACATTGCAAGTGATGATGATTCCTAAAACAACTTCATTCAATTAACTTTTTTGGCCTGTGATGAAAGCAGATGAATATTGATGAAGGGCAGTAGACTATTATAAATTTAATGAGATAGCTCCAATTGTATCTGTTCATCCAGATGTGGTTTCATTGCTATGGCAGATGAACATATCCCCTGGCCCCTGGTATGCAGTTATTTATCTGGCAAATACTTTTATCCTCTGTACCTATTAGTCAAGACCATCAGAAGTAATTTTCTTTTCATTGGCAGAGCCAGCAATACACTTTTACTGTCGTCCTTCAGGGCTATATCAACTCTCTAATCCTATGTCGCAATACAGTCCACAAGGAACTTCCTCACCTCTGCAGACCACAAGATATCACACTCTTCTCTTACATTGATTGTATCATAAGTGTAATAAAATCTGTAGTTTTCTGATTTAGACACTTAGAGAAAGGGAAATCAATTTCACAAAAATTCACTGCCACCTAATATTCATTTCCTATTGTTCTTGTAACAAATTATGACATACTTGGGGTCTCAAAACGTAAATATGTTATCTCACTGTTCTGGAAGTCAGAAGTGCTATAATTAAGGCATTGTCAGGGCTGCATTTCTTTTGGAGGTTCTAGGGGGAAATATGTTTCTTTGTCTTTCCCAGCTTCAGGAAACTGTGTTCGTTATCTCATGGTTCCTTCCTCCAGCTTCAAAGTCCACAGTACAGCATCTTCAAATACCTCTGTCTCTATCTCTCCCTGACATTTGCTTCCATTATCATATCTCCTTCTCAGACTAGGACCCTTCTGTCTCCTTTTTATAAGAATCATTATGATTGTATCAGGAACACCTGCATAATATAGTATGATGTCCCCACCTCAAGATAATAACATAATCACATCTGCAAAATTCTTTTTGACAGGTAAGGTAACATATTCACAGGTTTGGAGGACTGGAATGTGGGCATCCTTGTGGGGGAGCATTAGTTTGTCTACCACACACTTCAACAATTTTTCAGGATCCTTTGATCTGAGGTAGTCTCCTTTTCAAAGTGAAAGGCAAGTTACTGCATCTGCCCTTTTCCACCAATAAGAAATACGCATCATAACTGATGGGCCTCTTTGTATTTTGGAGGAAATGTATATCTCATTTGTGCACTCTACTGCAACCATTTACTGAGAAATCTGAAAAGCTACTAGCTTTGAACTGAGTCAAGGCAAGAAAAAGAAAGCTCTGTAATAGGTCCAGCCTGCCATGTAAGCATCTCTTCTTCTTGGACTATATGACCCATCAGACGCAATGGCACTCGAAGTGTCAGATAGGGAAGGGAAGCCTTTGAAAGGCTCTCATATGCAAATCACGTTGCAGACCCTCCAGGATTTTGGAACACAACTATTCTAATCTCTAGAGATAATGCTTATCATTTTGAGAAATTCCTTCTAGCTTTCAACTGGGCTCTTGAGATGACTGAACACTTGGCCATAGACCGTAAAATTTCCATGTGACTTAAGATGTCCATTTTTAAATGGGTATTTTCTATACCACCATGCATAAATGTAGGCATACACAGAAGCACTTTATCATAAAATAGAAGAGGGATATACAATCTTGGGCTTAAGTAGATCCTGAAGGCACAGGTAAGCTGCATAAGTCAAGTGGCACAGATTTCCACATTCCATATTTATGCTGCATTTCCTCCTCCTCCTCTCAACATGCACCTATAGCCTCATGGGAATTTCTCTATGATGAATTGATTAAAGAAGAAAAAAGGGTACTGGTGAGGCAAAATTCTTTCAGTGGGCATAACATCAAGCAGTGCACCTAAATTTTGCCTAGAAGGAGACATTGCCAGAGGTATGAATCTACACTGATTCATACAACATATCAAATTGGTTGGCTAGATAATCAGAGATTAAAAAGAAATTGGAATTGGAATTGGTGACAAGAAAGCTTGAGTAACAGTTATGTTGATACATCTTTCCAAATTAGTAGAATTTGTGAAGATATTTGTGTCTTGTGTAAATGTTCACAAAAGAGCAGCTGTAGCAGGGGAGGATGTTAGTAATAACTGAGTAGACAAAAAAAGCTATTCTGTGGACATCAGTCAGTCTCTCTACCTAGCTGCCTCTGTCCTTACCTAATGGGCTCATGAAAAAAGTGGCCAGCATGGCAGAGGGGAAGGTTATGCATGAGCTTTCATTTATCTAAGCTGATTTGGTTACAGTCTTTGCTGAGTGCTCAGCCTGCCAACAGCAGAGACCAACACTAAGCTCTTAATATGGCACTCTTCTGCTGGAGGCAGATAGATTGCATTACACAATTTCCGTAACCAAGAGGCAGTAATTTGTTCTTACTGGAAAAGACACTTACTCTGCATATAGGTTTTTCTTCTGTTCCCTCAATGTTTCTGCCCAAACAATTCACAGATTTACAGAATGCCCCATTCATAAAATTGTATTCCAGAGTATTGCTTCTGGTTAAGGAACTCATTTCATATCATATAAAGTCCAACAAAGAACCCATGCTTGCAAAATTTATTATTTACCATACTCTCCATCTCCCTGAAGCAGCAGGCCTAACAGAATGGTAGAAGGGCTTTCTGAAGACTCAGTTATGGTGCCAATTGGTGAGAACACCATTCAGTGATTAAATAACATCCTCCAGGATATAGTTTTGCACTAAATCAGCATCTAATATACGGTCCTGTTTCTCCCATAGCCAAAATTAATGGGTCTGGAACTAAGGGAAAGCAATAGCAGTGGCTCCTCTCACTCTCATACCTTTGAATCAACAAACATGTTTTCTTCTCTTCCCCACTGCATTGGGCTCTATTAGTGTTAAAGTCCTAATTCCCAAGGGAGAAATGCTTATAGCAAAAGACACACAATGTCTCCAATAAACTAGAAGCTAAGAATATCACCTGGACACTTTGGTCTCCATATACCAGTGAATCAACAACAAAGCAGGTTGCTATACTAGCTGTGGTGATTTATCTGAACATAGGGACAAATGTCATAATTACTACACAATGGTGATAATAAGGAACAGGTCTAAATACAGGAAATTCTCTGCAATGTCTCTTAGTTCTCTCATATCCTCTAATCAAAGTCAATTAAAAATTACTACAATCCAGTATAGGCAGGACTCCTAACAACCCAAGCCCTTAAGGAATGAGATCACCCTACCAAGCAAGAAATTACAAGTGACTCAGGGCTGCTGAGGACAAAGGGAATATAAAATGAGTAGTAGAAGAAGATCCTAAAAACTGTACTTAATCAGGGGACCAGACACAGCAATGAGGATGAAAATAGCTATGAGTGTATCTTTCTTGTTTTGATATTAATATATTTTTATATTTCTATATTGTATATTTCCTATATTCTATATTTTGATAGCTCTCGATTTTAATTACAGCACATCAAAGGTTGGTAGATGGTATGTCAGAATCAGACAAGGAATGAACATCACCCACAAATGAACAAAGGGCTTTGAATCCTCTTTTGGGGAAAGTAATGGCATATTTTCCATTTTCTGAGTGATGGTTACAAAAAATTAGGTAAAGCATGATTTTCCTCTTTTCCTTATTTGGAAGTTAAGTGTGATGAAAAGAGGAGCATGTGGATGCCAAGCTAGTAAGGAGTGGATTCTTTCTGGTGGCTATGCATGCTTTCAAACTAGTTAAGCTGAAACTACTTTTACAATTCCCTTCCTTGTCCGCTACTAGATTAGGTTTAGTGACAAGAGAAATGTGTTCAGTATTTGGAAAGCAGACATGAAGCAGCAACCACTTTTGTGCCCTGAAGCCTGGCGTATGACACTGGGAACAATGGCAACTCATGGGTTTTGCTGCTGATCTGCTGGCTCACCTTATGCGTGTGCTGTATCACCCAGACTTGCAACTTGTCCAGCTCCTGGCATGTATCCTTCTTGAGCTCCTCAGTTCTGGGCTAGGTGTGTATGTGAACCCATAGTAAAAGGCATCAGGCTGTCCTGAAAATCATCCATTCATCCACATCACTACAGTGAAGGGCAATGAGATACGGTTATAAGTTCCAGGTGGTCCTCATGGATACCAGTTTGTCTGAACTGGTGAGTTCTAGTTTAAGCTTCTTCTCCACAACCTCCTTTCTGATTACTGACCTGGTCAGCCTATGGTGGCTTTAACCCAAAACTAAACTCAGAGGTGACAGGCTTGCATAGCCTTCACCACTAACTCCAATTATAGCATTAAACATAGTTTTTATAAGTCCTTTATATCATTCACAGAGTTTCTGCTTCTCTAATCAAACCCTGACTGCCACATTTTTATCAACGTTTGGTGAATGAATCAATAAAATATGACTGTAGAACTCCTAACCTGACTTTGAAGATAACACTTGTTATATTCTATCCAGAAAATGGAAACACAGGAAATGTACTGGGAAAGAGAATAAAGGTGTCAATCAGAAACCACAGTGGTTAGTCAGAATGAAGGGCCATACAATGCATAAATGTGCACATGGAATTGAAACTTAGGAATGTTGAGATTCTCAGGGCCAATTGTGGGTCTGGAAAAAGAATATCTTCATCATTCCATGTTAAGTCAGTAGGACTCAGAAGCAGGAAGAAGATACCACTAGCTACTAATGGGACACTTTGAGAAACAATAATGAGGATAATCTCAATAGATTAAGACATTTGAATATATTTAAACTTACAAGTACATGAGAATACAGACAACAACAAGATATTGTTCACTATTGGAGGATGCTAGGAAACAAACTAATTACTTTGAAAACATGTATAAAAGGAAATGGTCCAACATTTTAACCTGCCATTCCTATGTAGTCTGTACTTTTGGCTAACTAAATAACAGAATGGAAGGATAATTCTTTATGATAGTTTTTTGCTAATAAATGAAGAAAAATTAATAGATGTAGAATATTACTCTTTTAAATCCCTAATGAATTAATACAAAGGCATTCATGGTTAACAGCTGCTGACATTACAACAAGAGGGTACATCTTGCTGAAACACACACCACCACTGATAAAATGTTCTAGCTAAAGGCAATTTATACCAACTACCAATAAAGAGTAAATAATTAGTAAGTGAATTAAAACTGCAGTTATTTTTATAAAATCTGTAAACGTAAATTTACAAGAATTTATAAATTATAAATTTATTTTTAAAACTAATAAATAGTGATTAAAAAACATAAAAATATATGGGAATGAACTCAGTAAAATAGAAAATCTAGAAAACTCTGTGGAACAAATGACCCAGTCAGTTTCTTCAACACATCAATTTAAAAAAAGAAATAAATCGAGAGATGAAGGGGAAACCTATAGATTAAGAGAGACAATGTAAAGTTACTAAAATCATTGATGACTATACTTAAACTCAGTAAATGTTATGGTGTGTTAATTGCACCTGTGTGTGTTTTTTTTAAAGAGAAACTTAAACATTATACTAATCAATGAACTGATCTTATTTTTATCTTGATCCAATCAAACAACTGTTAGCCAAAATTGCTATTTAGGATACAATTAGAAATGTAAACATTTACAAGATATTTGATGGTATTAAGGAATTCTCAATTTTATTCTATGTGATAATGTATTGCGGTCAGGTTAAAAAAGAAAAATGAAGACCCCTTATCTTGTAGCGATGTATATTGAAAAATGAAATGAAAACAAAAAAGTTGATTTCCAAAATTTAAAGCCTAGATAACTGTGTTTTGCAGTTCCAGAATATCATGGAGAGGGGGCGCAAAATGGCATTGATCTGTAAGAGGTTTCAGCAGGAAAGTTTCTTTTCTGGGGCTTAACAGGGATGCTCAGATTTTTGCCTGAAATTTTACTAACACTCCAGTAGGAAAATGCAGTTCTTGCTATGCTGGCTCAGTTTTGATGTCCCACGACCTCTGCCCGAAGGAATTATTCCCAGCTGGTAAATGCAAAGATCCACTGCAAGTTCAAAAAAGCATAATTTAAAAATATACACACATCACCCTAAATAGAGACATAGATCAAATACACATTAGAGAAAATAAATGTATGGTTCATTTAGAGTCATCTTATTTTCTCTTAGAAACATTTTCCTAATTAGAATAATTGCTAGGCTATTTACAGTCACTTAATTTTCACATTTTTTGAAATTTATTTTAAATAGAATGCAAACTTTGTTAAGAGGCAGTTATTCCCTAGACGCTTAGAAAATGTATATATTTTAATGTACCTGGTGATGCATGATTGGAACTGCATAACTGTGACTGAATTTATATTACAGAAGTAGGCAATTTTATGATCATTATTAATGGTTGTAGCTGTGCAGGCAAAGACAATGATATGGGTAATTGAATCTCATGCTTCAGAGCACAAAGTGATTGCTGTGAAGAAATCAGGGGAAAATGTCTTGCCCCATGTAGAGCATTACACATTTGAAGACTTAGGTAGAGGAGGATGAGGAAAGATCACCTTTTCCTGAGGTGTAAGGGATTTAGTGCAGTGGAACATCTCATTGAGTAAAACAATGGCATTGGTCCTGCATTAAAATTCATCACAAGTTCCTTTCAACCTACACATTCTGTGAGACTATGGGTAGGGTCATATCAAACCTATGGTTATGTGAGTGAGTGTCAGCTCTTTTCTGGCACATTGAGCAGGAAAAAGGAACAGTGGTCTGAAAGATACATAGAAAGAAAGGGAGGAAGGAAAGGAGGGAGAGAAGTAGGGAAGGAGGAAGAAAGACCACCTTTGAAGTTACAGTACCAAACAAAACTAAGAAATGGGTTCTGAGCCAAAGGTGCTGGGATTGCCAAATATAAACAAAACCAAGACTTTTGGTCGTTTCATAAAGAACCATTATTAGGCAAAACTTGAATTTTCAAAAGAAACTTTGACCTGTGGCAGCTCCTATGGAACCCCACCTTACCTTTGATTCCTTGCAGCAAGGCAGTTAATACATGCACTACTAGAGCATATGGCCATTCTTTCTTCTCAGAAAGCTCAATAAATAGACAAAATGTTTACATGGATTCCATGCACTCAATGAACACTTTTGAAATGGGCACTGATCCTGCATGCTGCAGGGGGAAAAGTATGGAAAGATCACCCTCAACTTCCCTCTGTGCCCTTATTATTATTACTATTTTTTTCCCATAGAAAGTGAGGAGCCTTTTGAGAAGTGTCTGTTCATTTCCTTCACCCACTTTTTGATGGGGTTGTTTTTTTCTTGTAAATTTGTTTAAGTTCTTTGTAGATTCTGGATATTAGCCCTTTGTCAGATGGATAGACTTCAAAAATTTTCTCCCATTCTGTAGGGTGCCTGTTCACTCTGATGACAGTTTCTTTTGCTGTGCAGAGGCTCTTTAGTTTACTTAGATCCCATTTGTCAATTTTGGCTTTTGTTTCCATTGCTTTTGGTGTTTTAGTCATGAAGTCCTTGCCCATGCCTATGTCCTGAATGGTATTGCCTAGATTTTCTTCTAGGGGATTTGTGGTTTTAGGTCTTAGGTTTAAGTCTTTAATCCATCTTCAGTTAATTTTTGTATAAGGTGTAAGGAAGGGATCCAGTTTCTGTTTTCTGCATATGCGGCCAGCAAACATGAAGAAAAGCTCATCATCACTGTTCGTTAGAGAAACGCAAATCAAAACCACAATGAGATACCATCTCTTGCCAGTTAGAATGGCCATCATTAAAATGTCAGGAAACAACAGATGCTGGAGAGGATGTGGAGATATAGGAAAGCTCTAACACTGTTGGTGGGAGTGTACATTAGTTCAACTATTGTGGAAGACAGTGTGGCAATTCCTCAAGGATCTAGAACCAGAAATACCATTTGACCTAGCAATCCCATTACTGGGTATATACCCAAAGGATTATAAATCATTCTACTGTAAAGACACATGCACACATATGTTTATTGCAGCACTGTTCATAATAGCAAAGACTTGGAACCAACCCAAATGCCCATCAATGATAGACTAGATAAAGAAAATGTGGCACATATACACCATGGAATACTAAGCAGCCATAAAAAAGGATGAGTTCATGTTCTTTGCAGGGACATGGACGAAGCTGGAAACCATCATTCTCAGCAAACTAACACAGGAACAGAAAACCAAACACTGCATGTTCTCACTCATAAGTGGGAGTTGAACAATGAGAACACATGGACACATGGAGGGAGACATCACACACAAAGGCCTGTCAGGGGTGGGGGCTGGGGGGTGATAGCATTAGGAGAAATACCTAATGTAGATGACGGGTTGATGGGTGCAGCAAACAACCATGGCACGTGTATACCTGTGTAACAAACCTGCACGTTCTGCACATGTGTCCCAGAACTTAAAGTATAACAATAATAATAACAATAAAAGTGAAGAGCCTTTCCAGTAGCAAGTCAACTTTAAACCACAAATCCAAAGCCAAGTTGTTATATCAGGTTTATTAATAAATATGACATTTTAATTCATCCACTTATCTGTGCCTTATTTCTTTTCATGGATTCTAACATTGGGAAGGGGAAAAAGGATACCCTAAATTCCCAATGCTGAGGTCTAGAAAAAAATAATAGTGATCAATCTAGTGTTCTCATTGTATCACTGTGCACCTCACAGTTTAGTTTTACAGACCATTCTTTGATTTCATAGCTCAGGCACCATGCTGTCTGTGAAGTATGTTCTGGACCCTACACCTCACTCGGTTGGGTTAAGGGGTTAAAATCTAAATTGAGTGAAAAACTTGGATTAGGTCTGAGATTTATCTGGCTTCCTCTGCTTCTCTCTGCTGCAGTACTTAGTGCATTTTATTAAAACTGACTGTTTACTTTTCTTATTTGTCACCCCTGCTAGAGAGTGAATTCCTTTCCAACAGAGACAAGTTTGCATATTTGTATTTTCAGCTTCTAATACAGTGCTTGGCCTTCAGAGAGGATTTGCTGAATCAAAATGAATTTCCAAGGCCCGGCATGGTGACTCACACCTGTAATCCCAGCACTTAGGGAGGCCGAGGCAGGTGGATCACTTGAGGTCAGGAGTTCGAGACGAGCCTGGCCAAAATGGTGAAACCCCGTCTTTACTAAAAACACAAAAATTAGCCGGGCATGGTGGTGCATGCTTATAGTCCCAGCTACTTGGGAGGCTGAGGCAGGGGAATTGCTTGAACCCGGGAGGCAGAGGTTGCAGTGAGCAGAGATTACGCTACTGCACTCCAGCCTGGGTGACAGAAGGAGACTCCGTCTCAAAAAAAAAAAAAGTTTTCCCTTTAAACTTATTTGTCTAAAATCTGACTACCCATCATATTTGATGTGATATCTGGATTTCATGTTTGATGTTACATGCTGCTCACCAGGAAGAACTACTAAATATGTTGTTGTTACCATATCAGAAAGCTGCAGAGGATATTCTCTCTTGTTTTTCTCTTTCTAAGAAAGAGGTTAAGGACACTTGGTGGCTCCAGAAGTCTCTGTGAGAATCATAATACTCCTAACCGGAAAGCTCCTTAGCCTTTGGAATTAATCGTCCACCCATGGGATTTCAGTCTTAGCCTCCCTCTTTGTCTTGGTCCCTTAGGCTGACGTCCTGGTTTAAGACGCTGGCTTATCATGATATCTTGTTAAAGGCATATTCTGTTCTTTTTCTTCTCCAAGGGGAGGGTGTAGGAAAGGGTCCTGGATTATAAGGGGCATGCCTAACTAGCTCTCAGATCAAATCCTTTAAGTCTTGAGGATAAGATTCTTCTTGAAGGGAATAAGATGCACTCTTTGATTCTTCATCTCTGAAATGATGGAAGTGAAACTAGAAATTGTTTACAGTTCCAAGATTTAAAAAATAAAGAGTTTATATCTAAGATGACTTTCTTAACTTATTCAGTTCACATACATCTCCTTTCTCTAAAGTCCTAAAGCAGTTAATATTCCATACCCCACAATTTCTCAGTTGATTACATATATTGTTTGGTAATGTTCACTAATTGTCTCTTGTATAAAAATCTTGTTACTGTAAATAGATTGTACAGTCTTTGAGTTTAGGAAAAACATCCTTTGCTTCCTCTTATTCCCTACAGTAATCTCTTTGTTCTTTCCTCTAGATTTAACAGAGCAATGTTTAGAGTTCTTTATAGCTTACAAAATATTTTCTCCCATATTAGACATTTGGTTCTCATCTAAATCCTGGGAATTAAGCATTCAATTATCCTCATTTTCTTTTTTTTTGTAAACGAGGAAGCTGAAGTTTAGGGTTTTCTTCCCCTTATGTCTGTTTACCTAGTTAGATGATAGAGCTAGAACTGGAGGTTGAACTAGATTCTTTCCCTTTAAAGTTTTGTTCTTACTATTTATCTTGCTTTATGGTAAAAAGGAAATAGCAACAAAGACAAGAAAAAGAAAAATAATATATAAGGCATCAAATTTTTTTACTATTTATTACATTTTTGTGACTAAGTGGAAGTGGTGCTATAAAATCGGACAAGGGTTTTCATTGAAGACTTAAGGAATACAGAAGGAATGTATGGAGCACTTATGAGTATGGAGCAGAATTTAGACACCATTCTCACCTTTAAGGTGACACTAGTGGTACAGGACAATAGCATTTCAACCCACCACCAACATAATGTGAATGTGATAACCTTTCCTTTTTCTCAGGACTCCACTGTTTAGCACACAGTTGTGTAACATACGAGAGGAGAAAAAGGCTTCTGAGAGACAAAAAATAACTTGCAAAAATTGCTGGCCCTAAAGATCCTATCTTTTTTTTGTTTCATAAAGTAGTTTTTAATGCCCTAACTCACAGCCTACTTGCTTACATTTAGCTTTGCCACACCTTTCATTACCTGGGGTTTCCTATCCCACAGTAGAATAGAAATAAGCAGGATAGTAAAACTGTAGGAAGCACTGGTAGAAATTGGCATGGTGGTTAGTGGCAAGAATCGATTGCATAACAGTAAAGAATAGGAGAAGAAACAATATAAAGATAATTTGTAACTCCCATAGTTCAGAATTTTTCACAAAAGGGCAGCATTGTTAGAGCCCCACACGTCTTTTGTGGAGCTGAAGTTATTCACTCAGTCATGTATCCATTCATCCGTTCACTAATTTAGCAAGTATTGAAGTGCCAGGCACTACAGCAATTCTGCATATATGAAGATGGGCATATATTCTGCTTCTATGGTGCTCAGAATTTATTGTGGGGCAAAAAGTAAGTAAACCAAAAATTATAAAAAAGTTAGGGAAAAATGGTTAAATATAAGAAGAATATGGTGTGAAGGCCCTGGGTGAATTTAACCCAGCCGGTGGAGAGGAGGGAAGGGAGATGGGCAGGGAGATTGGTAGCAGAATGTGTTGTGAGGAAAGGAAATCAATTAGGAGAAAGGTCACAAAGGGGAAGCTCAAGCTAAACCATGGTAGCAACAGCATCTAATCTGTGTAAATAGCTAAATGGGAATAAAAGGGGAGAGTGATGTAGGCGATACAATTCTTCTCAGTATTGTCTTCTAGAATTTGTCTTTGTGGAATCTTTCAACCATGAGGAAGTAACTATATTAATAATGTTTTGTATCATCTATAAAGACTGAAACAGAATTGGCCACCTGGGTAGTATAATTTTTAAAGTCTAACAGTAGTTTTGCCTCTGTCTGAAATCTCAATGGTAATGCTTTCTTAAAGCATTAAAAGCCTTTGTTCAGATTCATTATTATTTGGTAGGTTTAACATATCCATCTAGAAATGGTAGTTAAGCCAACCACTAATTTATCAGAGCCCTAAGGTGAAGAAATGGCTAGCAGGCATGTGTTGGTTAGGATGTGTATGTGGGTGGCTGTTGTTGTGGGGAGAGTTGTCACTCAGGAAAGAAAAGGTGGTGATTCTTTATCAAGGATGTTACTAACTTCTCTTAGGACTTCTAAGCAAATATAAGGACTTGGGGGTGACCAGTAGGGAGCTAGGGGTGACAACAAAAAAGAAAGATCCAGAAAAGAGAAAAGTTGAAGGGTCAACATGAACCAGAACACATACAATAGGAGTATGTGTGCCTCTTTCAGTCAGGAGTCCAGATGAATCCATGGCACTGGAACTGAAACCACAGTCCACACCTCTTCCAGCACTTCACTACCATTAGCAAGAGTAAAGGGGCAGCCACAAAAACTGAAGAAAAGAGTGAAGAGGGAGGCTTTGCAACCCTGTCCAACAAGTAGGTATTATTTCTATGAGCTATCTCGAGAAACGCCGGTCCTCTTGGTCATATCTCATCTCCAAACTGTGCTCTCAGAAGGATCTGTGCATTCTGCCTTCCTATGCTACTTCTTCCCAACTTTTGAGCCCCTTCCACTGTGCCTTCTGGAATTCAAAATCACGACTAGCAAAAATCCCATCCCCTCAGCCTCCTCTCTGAAATTTCTTTTATCCTAGTTTTCTAAGGAAGGGTTTCTCGACCTCAACACTATTGACATTTTGGGTCAGATAATTCTTTGTTGTGGGTGGCTGTCCTGTACTTTGTGGGATATTCCACAGTATCCCTGACCTATATCCACTAGATGCCAGTAGCTCTTCCACCCCAGTTTGCTAAATGACCTGGTGGAGGGAATGCCATGTGGTTTAAAATCACTCCCCACTGAATACCACTATGCTAATGGCACTAGCCTGTGCCCAAGGACATAGCTTTTCTTAAAACCTTCTCAAGATATGACTGGTTTTGTTTCTTCTATTGGCCCTCCTACAATTGGGAATGAAATGGGGTAGGCAACCATTTTGCTGCTTACTGTCACATCGGACCACTTTCCTTTCTTCTCTCCCTACTTCCCAAACATTTTAGCTTGAAATATCATGTCATCATATTACATCATCCTCTACTTTTCATTTTGGTATTATCTTCTGATTTTTTATTATTCTCCCATCATTTTTTGATTTTTTTCAGCTCCTGGCTTCCTATATTAATTATTTTCAATTGTAGAACACATACAAATGATTCTTCCAACACCCTGACCCTCAGGTTCTTGGATTCCTTTCCACCACTCTACAGCAGCCTCTCTCACCATGGACGTATCCTAGACATTGTAACTACTAATACCTACAACTCCTCCCTCCATGAGTTTAATTCCATGCTGCTTGTTCTAATCTTTCCAATCCATTCATTCAGCTTCACTGAATTATTTCTGGCCCTCTGAGAAGCACACATAGAGATACGATTAGAAGTACAGGAGATTTACTTGGGAGAAATGTCAATGAAGAAAGATGGGAAGGAAGGTGGTTGATGTTGGCAGAACCTTCAGATGTTAGTGCAGGCCCTGTGGAGGAGAAAGGGAAGGATAAAAGTTTGGATAGGAAAAGTCTTTGATTGCAATGAAGTTTTAAGACAGTTTTTGCAGGTCTGATTGGGGGTCCTTTAGCCAAAGTTGACCATTGGAAACTCCTGCATCTTCCGGGAATGAATCTGCCTTAATATCCCTCCTGTACTCAGTTGTTGGTATGGATATAATTTGGGGAAGTTTGACCTTGCCAAAAACGTAATGATAGATTTCAAAACTCACAAACTGGCAACATTGGGTAATTATACTCCCTGTACTTGGAGATCTGAGGGGTGGTTACTCATGGCCACCACAGATCCCTATCCCAACAATCCTCATTGTCCTTTTCTCCATCCCTACCTGGAAACTCTAACCCATTTATCTACCCTCTTTAACTGTCTTTTGATGTTCCCTCTTCCTTCTAATCCAATTTAAATTACATGGCTAATAATTATACTAACTTCTTTGTATAACCGCCTTCTCCTCTCTTGCTTCTTTATACTTGACTATTAAACTACAACTATAGTTAATACCAAATCTCTACCTATGGCTACTCCCACACAATTGGATAAGGCTGGAGAAACACACACACACACACACACACACACACACACACAGAATTTATCCTTCATCTTCACCTAGCTGATGACCTTGCTTCCTATTTTCTTACTTTCCAAAGCAAACTGAAACACTCAGAAGAGAGCTTCCACAGATGCCCACAACTATATCACTCCTTACCTTCCTGTGTCATGTTCCTCTCTATGTTCCTCTCTATGTTCCTCTCTATGTTCAGTCCCTCTATCCTTTAATCCTCCCCTCTCTCCCCTGAAACACCATTTTTTATCCTCTGCCCTGGAACATTCCTGTCACCATACAAAATTCTGTTTTGTCTGTCTTTGAAAAACAAACAAAAATTATCTTTTATATCTACATGAATTTCCTTGATGATCTCATCCAATCTCATAGCTTTATGTTTCATTGAAATACCACTGACTCAAAAACTTAAATGTCTAGTCCAGTGCTCTTCACTGTATTCCAGACTTGTCCAACCAGCAGTTAGTTAATATCTCCACATGTGTGTCTAGTAGACATCTCACACTCAATAATGGCAGCAGTGAAGCCTTCACCTACTTTCCAGACACTTGCTCTGCTCCAGCTTAATTGATACAATCCTATCTTTCAAAGAAATCTGAGTTGTCTTTGATTCTTCTTTACTCCCTATGTCTGAACTATCAGGAAATCCTTTTATCTCTATCTTCAAAACATCCACAATGCAACCACTTCTCACCACCCTACGGAGACCTCTCAGGTTTCAACACTTCCATATCTTACCCAGATTATTGCTGTAGCTTGCTAAATGGTCTACTTGTTTCTATATTTGTTCATAGTCAATTCTTAACATGAAAATGTGATTTTTAAAAAACAAATTTAAATTCTGTAACCTCTTCAAACTATTGCAGTCACTTCTTAAGGCAGACAGAAAAAAGCTAATGTCTTTGCAGGGGCCTATACTCCTTATATAACCTGCCGACCTCAAACCCCCATTACTTCCCTGCCTTCAAATCTCCCTTTTTACTCTACTGCAGCCATTTTGGTATTTTTGTTATTCCTTGAACATGTCAAGGAATAATTTCCTCCTTAGGCCTTTGACTTTTCCCCTGCCCGATGCCTCATCTCTCAGATACTCACTTCCTTTATTTTATTGTTTTTTCTTTTTTGTTTTTTTGAGACAGAGTTTCACTCTTGTTGCCCAGGCTGGAGTGCAGTGGCACGATCTCAATTCACTGCAACCTCCATCTCCTGGGGTCAAGCGATTCTCCTGCCTCAGCCTCCCTAGTAGCTGGGATTACAGGTACCTGCCACCATGCCTGGCTGATTTTTGTATTTTTAGTAGAGACGGGGTTTCACCATGTTGGCCAGGCTAGTCTCAAACTCTTGGTCTCAAGTGATCCACCTGCCACAGCCTCCCAAAGTGCTGGGATTACAGGTGTGAGCCACCATGCCCGGCCCCCACTTTCTTTAATTCATTGCTCAAATGTTACCTTTCAATGTGACCTACCAAGCCACTCTTTTTAAAATTGTAGTCACCCCCTCCAACTGCCCAATTCTTCCTTGTTTTGCTGTAGTTATTCTTTTTTTTCCTATAGCACACATCACTGTCTAATATGCTATATAACTTATTTATTATGTTTATCATATATTTTTTATCTCCCTCTGGCTAAAATGCAAACTCTATGCTAGTAGCCATCATCTTCACTGATGTATCCCAAACACTTTGAACATTACCCAGTAAATAGTAGGGTTTAATAAGTATTTGTTGAATTAACAATGAATGAATGATAAACTGAATTTGGTAGACTTGTACATTTTGCCTCATTTCATGCCTCCCTCTGATGGTGGTGGCTGTAAATTAGGCATCTTTTATAGCTTGCCTTAAGGCTCTGTGAAAGCTTTAGTCATTCACATATTCATTGAGTATCAACTAAAAGTGTGGCATTGTTCTGATGAATATAAATAATTGAAAATAGAATCTTGCTAAGACTAAGCAAAATGAGCACATTTTTTTCTCTGTCTTCCAAGAGAAACAGTATCCACTCAGATGGCTAAAGAAGATAGATTTCTATCTGGAAGAAATTTGCGGATTTTAAACCACTCTTCATAGCTCTACAAATCCTTCACTTCATCATTCATTTGCTATTTATTGTAAGCCCACTATGGGCTAAGTATTTTGACTTTTAAGCAATCCTAACCTCAGGCTGGTGTTGGGATCAGGGCTAGAGACATGGAGGAACAGATACATGATTTTCTCCTGGGCATCCATTTATGCCAATGTGATTAATTCCACAACAAACAAAAATCGTAGCACATGACAAAAAACCTATGTTCAACAGGCAAAAATACTCCTCTCCAAAAGACTATCTGGCAGGTACAAGCTTAAAGGTAAAAGAACATAAGCCACATCTTTTGTCCACATGCAATTTTGGGAGCTGCTCCCCTACCTTACGTCCCTGGAGGAAAACACTACAATATATCCTCTGGTGATGATTTGGGTAGCCTGGTCCAACATTGTAAGCTATTTTGAAATATGCTGTTTTAAATTTGGTATGTTTGAAAGTGATTAGATAAGTTTAGTATACTGAGGTCAATGAATTATTAATTATGTATTCTTTTTAAATGTTGTAAGAGCTATACCTACACCTTCACTCCCTCCACCCCACCTTCTCATACCCTTAAGTTGGCTGTTTAAAGTGTGATTTAATTGTTTGAAGTAATTAAAGTATAAAAATACTCTTTATATTTTAAACTGATAAAAGCACTTTTACACAGACACATGTAAAAGTACTCATTTCCCCCATATAATTGCCAGTACTTGAGGGTATCAAACTTAAATTTTTCTATTTATTAACCTTCAGGCATAAAACAATACCTATTGCTACAATTCATTCTAACTTGATAAGTAGTGTGAAATAAGCCCCCCCCTTTTCAGGCATTAAGTGAGGTAAGAAAAAAATTACTCTGTTTAAGTTAGTCCATGTTAATTAAAAGGAAACTCTGAAGTAAATTAGTTAAATTTAAGTATATTTTGCTGGTGAAAAATCTATGTTGTAAATTGCTTCTCTTTGTTGATAAGAAATGTCAAGGTTACAGACTATTTATTACTCAGAGAGCTAAACAGAGAATGTGCCTGATAAATAATGAGATTGAGAGAAAGTAAAACAGAAAAGTTGATTTTGTATAATTATAGTTGACAGATTTCTTGTACAAGGGTTTTACTTTCAAGCAATGTATGTAAAGAGACAGAGTCTCTTGGTATTCACGTTTTACTCTTCATGTACTATGAAACTTGCTTTTGAAAATTTTCTCATGTTTCACGAAACATGCTTGAAAATTATGAAGTCATAAACCATAACTGGTCTAAGAGCCAATGCAATTTCATGAATGGGACTTCTTTAAAAATTTACCTACAACTAAAATTATAAAACTCAGCCACAATATCTCCAAAACTACGAAACATCAAAACAGTGCCTGTAGGCCGGGTGTGGTGGCTCACGCGTGTAATCCCAGCATTTTGGGAGGCCCATGGCGGGCGGATCACGAGGTCAGGAGTTTGAGATCATCCTGGCTAACACGGTGAAACCCCATCTCGACTAAAAATACAAAAAATCAGCTGGGTATGGTGGCACTTGCCTGTAGTCTCAGCTACTCGGGAGGCTGAGGCAGGAGAATCGCTTGAACCCGGGAGGCAGAGGTTGCAGTGAGCCGAGATGGCGCCACTGCACTCCAGCCTGGGTGACAGAGCAAGATTCTGTCTCCAAACAACAACAACAACAAAAAAAAACAGTGCCAGTATTTTTAGATGACTTCCTTAATAAACCATCTTTGTTTTACAAAAATATAATTATAAAGAAGGTGCTTTCAACAGCATCAAAACTTAAATATAACATAAAATCTTGCCTAACTTTGAAACTAATGAGACTTAGCATCTTTTCAGATATTCATTGAATATCCCTTCTACATAAAATTTTTTAATGTAGCCTTTACCTAAGTTGTCAGCTTTTTTCCTATTTGATTTGCATGAATTCTTTATACTTTTCAGTATTAATTATTTGTTCGCTGTATGCATTGTAAATGTCTTATTCCTCTATGTGATTGACTTTTACTTTTGTTTACTATAACTTTCCTCAATCTAAAAAAGACCCTTTATAAAAACTTACAGCTACTGTCATATTTAATAGGTAAAAAATGCCTACTTTCCCTTTAAGATGGGAAAAAGGCAAAAATGTCTGCTCTCACCACTCTTATCATGTTTGAAATCCTAGTCAATGCAATAAATCAAGAAAAGTAATACAAGATATATAGACTTAAATGAAAGAAGTAAACTATCCCTATTCATAGACAATATGATTGCCTATATAAAATTACTATGGAAGCTACAAATAATTATGGGACAAGTGATTATAGAAATGTTTCAGGATATAAGATCAACATACAAATATGAACTATATGTCTATATTATAGCAATAAACAGTTGGAAACTAAAACAAAAACAATGATACAACTCATAATAGCTTTAAAAAAGTGAAATATTTAGGTAATAACAATATATGTACAGATTTTCATGCTGAAAATAACTAAATGATGCTGAAATAAATAAATAACGGCCTAGATAAATGGAGAGGTATTTCATGTTCACACATTGGAAGTCTCAGTATAGTAATGAGGTTATTTTTTTCCAGATTGATTTATAACTACAAAAAAATCTAAAATCAAACTCCCAGGAGTATACATTTTATAGACAAATAAAGCTGGTTCTAAACTTTATATGGAAATTCAAATAAACTGGAACAACCAAAAGGATTTTTACAAAGAATTAGATTGGAAGTCACACATACTCAGACATTAACATTTATTATAAATCTATAGTAATAATCAATACAGGATGGCAGTGGTGAAAGTACAGGCACACAGATAAATGGAACAGAAGAGAAAGTCCAGAAATAAACCTATGCATGCATGTTCAACTAGCTTTTGATAAAGGAACAAATGTAATTCCATGGAGAAAGTCATCTTTTCAATAGGCAGTGCTGGAACTATTGAACATCCATATGTAAAAAATAAATAACAAATTTCCATGTCATACAAAAAATCAACTGAAAATGGATCATTGACCAGAATGTAAAAATTCAACACTGTAAAGTTCTTAGAATAAAACTAAGAGAAAGCCTTGGCAACCTTGAGCTAAGCAAAAAGTCCTTGGGAATAACACCAAAAGCATGGTCCATTGAAAAATTGATGAATTAGATTTTATCGAAATGAAAAACTTCTGCTCTGAAAAAGACACTCTTAAGATAATGAAAAGACAACCTGCAGACTGGGAGAAAATATTTGCAATTACATACCTGATCAAGAATTTGTATCCAGAATATATATATATAGAACTTTCAAAACCCAACAGTAAGAAACCAAACAACCCAATACAAAGTTGAGCAAAAGATGTGAACAGACATTTCACTAAAGAAGATATTCAGAAGGCAAATAAACAAAAGAAAACACAGTCCGTATTATTAATGCTATGGTGCTCCTATACAAATGGATTTATTTTTAAGACAATACCAAGGGCTTACTTGGATGTAGAATAACTGGAACTTTATACATGTAGAATAACTGGAACTTTCACACATTGCTGCTTTTAGGAATGCAAAATAGTACAGCTATTTTGGAAAATGACTTAATAATTTCTTATCAAGTTAAGCATACACTTAGCCTATGATCTTACAATCCTATTCTTATTCACTCTAGAGGAATGGAAAATCTATCTTTAGTTAGAAAGGATACACAAAGGTTTGAGCAGCATCATTCAAAATCACCAAAAACTGGGAACAACCCAAATGTCCTACAGTGAGTGAAGGTTAACAGACTGTGGCTCAGCTGTGTAACAGAATACTCTTCAGCATAAAAAGTCATGGGCTATAAATATATACAGCATGGATAATCTCAAAGGCATTATCTGGAGTGAAACAAGCAGTCCCGAAAGTTTGCATATTGTATGATTCTACTTATATGACATTGTGGAAAAGAAAAAATTACAAGAGCATAGAAAAGATCATTGGTCACCAGGGATTGGGGTGAGGAAGTATTTATTGCAAAGTGTATTAGGGTTCTCTAGAGGGACAGAACTAATAGGATAGATGTATATATGAAGGGGAGTTTATTAAGGAGTATTGGCTCATGCAATCACAAGGTGAAGTCCCATAATAGGCCGTCTTCAAGCTGAGGAGCAAGGAAGCCAGTCTGAGTCTAAAAACCTCAAAACTAGGGAAGCTGACTTCGGTCTGTGGCCAAAGGCTTGAGAGCCCCTAGTGGATCACTGGTGTTAAGTCCAAGAGTCTAAAAGCTGAAGAAGTTGGAGTCTGATATTCAAGGGCAGGAAGCATCCAGCATGGGAGAAAGATGAAGACCAGAAGACTCAACAAGTCTAGTTCTTCCATGTTCTTCTGCCCACTTTATTCTAGCCATGCTGGCAACTGATTAGATGGTGCCCACCCAGATTGAGGGTAGGTCTGCCTCTCCCAGTCCACTGACTCAAATGTTAATGTCCTTTGGCAACACCCTCACAGACACACCCAGGAAGAACAGTTTGCATCCTTCGATCCAATCAAGTTGACACTCAATATTAACCATCATACAAAGGGACAGAAGGAGTATGATTTGGGGGGTGATGAAACTGTTCCATTTCCTTATTGTGGTTGTATTTACTACATGAATACATCCATGTAGTAAAATTCATAGAACTGTACCTCCCAAGGAATGAATGTTACTGTATGAAAATCTAAAAATTTTATTCAGCATTTCTACGTGTTTGCAGTAGTGAAACAAGATCAGCATCAGGGAAGTCCATCCTGTGGCATTAAGTCATGTTTTTATTGCTTTTGTAATAGGAAAATACAACACAATAAAAGTCATTTTGTTTTTTTAAAAAGACAATTACATTGACAATACTTCGAGCTAAGAGCCAAACATCCAGATACAAAAATGAGTTTGTATTGCTTAATAAAATTCTCCGTATTCTAAACTTCAGATAGGAATGAACTTTGCCTGTTTTGCCAAACTTATAGGGACTAGCATAGAGCTTGCAGAAAACAATTTCTTAATAAATACTCTTTATAACATCACTCAATAAATGACAGTGTAAACACAGACCTACTGACAGTGGGAGAAGTGGGAAAAGCCAAAATCACAATGCAGAGCATACAGAATTTGCTTAAATAATCTATACCCATATAACAAGAGCAAACATACAAACATCAAATCTCCTGCCTTTTATTTTTCTAATTCTCTTCTCGGAGTCAAAACCCTACTCATTGTTTAAGGTTCAGATCGGATTTTATTTCTTCCAAAAAAATCTTCCATACCCTCTCCATCTCACTTTGATTATTCTCTTATTTGAATGCTAACTTGCATTCTGACTTTGAGAGTAACCATATAAGCCCCTTGTAAAGCATACTCTGTCATGCAGCTATGTCTTATCTCTCTAGAATAATTAAAAACCCATGGATGATAAAAATCTAATTGAATATGTAGTCATGTTTTTTCTGAATTCTTCTCAGTACCTACATGTTACTAATGCACCTGGAGGGCATGACTGATGTCGCCTCAGAGCTGATACTCTACAAAGGTACTCATGCCTCACTTGCAAGTTGTCAGGGAATGTGGCTTTGCTGAAACCAAGGGGTTGGGTACATAAGAGGACAAAGTTGAGGTAGCCCCATGTTGGCCCAGAATCTCACAGGACGGCATCAGCAACTTCTTAGGCAGCACCCAGGCCTCTGAAGTTTCATCATTAGTATAGCACAGGTATCCAGCATGGGCACTTGCACCGTGAAAGAATGAGTACTTGCTCTTATCATCCAGACTTTGTTCAGGAACCTCAGCTCATTCACATAAAAACTCGCTACTCTGACTCTACAGAATGAAAAAAACAAAAAAGGAAAGCTTATTTTACTCTAAATGAGAAAATGTTAGATTGCATTGGGTCCTTTTCGAAGAAATGAAATTAATGGAGTTACTCATTTTCTTCAAGGAAAGAGTAACAGTGCAGTTTCCCTCTAAGTTTTGCTTTCTCCTTCAGACAGCACTCCTAATAAAAAAGGTTTACTATCATCAAATTGATTTAATCAGTGGATTTAAATGGTGCTTGACATTGAACCTAGTGATTATGACTTTGGTGTATTTATGTGTTTAGTACATTTGCACGTGGTGTGCTTATTAAACAGAGCAAATAATTTGCAGCAGAGTCGGCTGAGTCTTTGCAAGCTGAAGGAAGTATATAGCATTGTTTCCCCTCATCTGCATTCTTAAGTGCCTATTCTCTATAAAGCTTAGAGAATAAAGCTTTGCATTCATTTGTGAGCTGAAGTTAGGCTTGTTTCCATTAACTTCAAGCAACATTTCTTGTTCTTTCTCATCATTAGAACCTTAGTTTTTGGAATTTTAAGATATTCCTGTTTCAGAAATGGACATGGCTCTGAACTCACTAAGGTTCTCACTAGGTAAAAAGAAAGAATGCTAGAGAGAGAGAGAGAAGTGTCCAGAACATAAGGTGCTTCTCTGATTCTATCTATACTCACTCTTTAACTCCTACCTTTATAGGAAATCATTCCTGATCACACCAGCTTATATTGAAATCACACACTACTAATGGTCAGTACCCTACAATTTGATACTGCCTTACATTGCTTTATAGTGGTTGTTTTGAAATTGATTTTAATGACTCAAATTTGGGTTTCTTTTTTCAGGGTTGAGGATATGCTGCTCACCTTTTCACGTGTCTCCCACAGACCCTGTTGCAGTATAAGCCTTCAGTGGGTGCCCAATAAATACTTAGTTTGCTAGCTCCTGAAAATGGCTTGTCAATTTTCCAACACTGGCACAAGCACAAATGGTAGTAGATGCTGCAAATATTAATTTCTCGTCGTTAGAAAATAAATATGGCATTTTGTGCTTGGCTGGGGGGCTGTCCTTTTGACCTATAGCATTTTCACAGTTGTTTAAAATAGAACATAACTGCCACTTTTGACCCCATGAAATAGTGTACTTCCACTGACCTTATTGCCTTATTGGTTTTGCCTAGTTTTGTGTGTGTGTGTGTGTGTTTGTTTGTTTGTTTGTTTGTTTTGAGACGGAGTCTTGCTCTGTCACCCAGGCTGGAGTGCAGTGGCGCGATATCGGCTCACTGCAAGCTCCGCCTCCCGGGTTCACGCCATTCTCCTGCCTCAGCCTCCCGAGTAGCTGGGACTACAGGTGCCCTCCGCCACGCCCGGCTAATTTTTTTGTATTTTTGGTAGAGACGGGGTTTCACCATGTTAGCCAGGATGGTCTCGATCTCCTGACCTTGTGATCCCAAAGTGCCTCGGCCTCCCAAAGTGCTGGGATTACACGCGTAAGCCACTGCGCCCGGCGGGTTTTGCCTAGTTTTAAAGGAAATATAAGCAACTATGGAAGGTCCAATAATTTCTTCCCTTCCATAGAGTCAATATATCTAATAGCTGCTTTCCTCAGCTGACTAGCATTGACTTCCCCAACACAATAAAGAGGGCAGAGATCTGTCTGAGAGGGTCCTGCTGGGAAGTGAGCATCTGCAGAGGGTCTTGGCAGACCCCTGACGAGCATAAGACTTTAGGTACTGTCTGCCCCTCCTGCCTCTTCCTCTTGCTCTCTACCTCGTCATCCAGCAGCCGTGTAACTGTGGCTTCTGCAAGTCCATCCTCAGCAGCAGCCCCTGTTCAGTGTTGCTTTCCCTGGAGGTGGCTTTTTCCTGCCTGGGCTATAGCCTCATAAAGCTGTCACAGCCCTGTAATCAGTTTGTCTTACCCTCTGAGATAGCTCAGAGGTATCTCACTTTTCCTGAGGAAGTACTGCTTATGAGTCCCTGAAGTCTCACGGTATTTAATGTAGGAGACGGTGTAAAGGATTTAGTCTTATTTGAGAATCCTAATGATGGCAGGTGGCCAGCTTTGGACTGTGCTGTGGACTAAATGTTTGGGTCCCTTCCAAAATTCAGATGTTGAGGCCTTAATTCTCAATGTGGTGGGCTTTCAGAGGTCTGACTTCTGAGGAATGAAGTCATGGGGGGTAGAGCCCCCATTATGGGATTGCTGTCCTTATAAAGCAATGAAGGAAGCAGAGCTCTTTCTCTCTTCCATGTGAAGATACAGCAAGAAGGAGGCTATCTACAAACCAGGGTGAGGGCTTTCACCAGGAAATGAATCAGCCAGCACCTTGATCTTGGCCTTCCCAGCCTCCAGAACTGCGAGAAATAAATTTCATAATTTAAACTAGTCTATGGCATTTTTGTTATAGCAACCCAAACCAACTGAGGCAGGCTACATTACTCTCTGGGACCCTTTAGGTGTAGGAACAGATTATTTTGCTTAAAGGTTGTTTACCTATTAGTCATTTACTGTCTACTGATAATGTTACCCCTGCTGCTTTCTGCTCATCTTGGCCTTTCTATTTGAACAGTGGTCTCCTAAACTGTCCTGTCTAGATATGAGACCTGAAACTGGGGCAGCCATTGCGAGACCCTGATGACAGCCAGCCCAATGGCAATGCAGACACACACAGCATGGTGGCATGAGATCATGTCCTAAGAAATGAGAGAATTTGATGTCATCGTGTGCTGCAGTCAGCCAGCCTTGGAACTCACCATACCTCTGGACTGCTTGATAGGTGAGAAAAGAAATTTGATATTGCTTATACTATTTTGAATTGAGATTTTCTATGACTTGAAGCTAAAAGCGTCACTTACACAGTTGCTTAAGTAAAGGTTGGTTATGAGAGTTTCTACATTTACCTACCACAAAGGGTTCTCATGAGAATCTGATGGAATTTGATGATGGATAAATAGATATAGAAAATATGGTATGTGTATCTACACACACACACACACAGACACACACACACACACACATATGTTTTAGGCTGTTCTTGTGTTGCTATAAAGTAATACCCAAGGCCGGGTAATTTATAAAGAAAAGAAGTTTAGCTCACAGTTTCACGCCTGTACAAGCATGGTGCTGGCATCTGCTGGGCTTCTTGGGAGGCCTCAGGGAGATTTTACACAAGGTGGAAGGCAAAGTGGGAGCAGGAATGTCACATGGCCAGAGCAGGAGCAAGAGGATGGAAGAGGTACCAAATACTATTCTTTTTTTTTTTTTTGAGACAGATTCTTGCTCTATCACCCAGGCTGGAGTGCAGTGGTGCAATCTCAGCTCACTGCAACCTCTGTCTCCCGGGTTCAAGCGAATCTCCTGCCTCAGCCTCCTGAGTAGCTGGGATTACAGGCACACAACACCACTAATTTTTGTATTTTTAGTAGAGGTGGGGTTTCACCATGATGGCCAGGCTGGTCTCGAACTCCTGACCTCAGGTGATCCACCTACCTTAGCTTTCCAAAGTGCTGAGAATACAAGCGTGAGCCACTGTGCCTGCTGGTACCAAATACTTTTAAACAACCAGATCTCTTGTGAACTCAGAACAAAGGGCTCACTTATTACCAAAGGGACAGCCCAAGACATTCATGAGGGATCTGCCTCCATAATACAAACACCTCCCACCAGGCCCCACCTCCAACACTAGAGACCATATTTCAATATGCGATTTTGAAGGGACACATATTCAAACCATATCATTTATACACACAGATATATATACACACACAATGAAATGTTGGTTAGCAATAATAGAAGAAGGAAATCTTTCCATTTGTGACAACATGGATAAATTTGGAGGACATTATTCTTAGGGAAATAAGCCAGAAACAGAATGACAAATTTTATATAATCTCACTTATATGTGGAATCTAAAAAAGCCAAATTCATAGCAGTAGAGGGTAGAATGGTGGTTGCCAGGGTCTACAAGAAGGGGAGAACAGGGAAATGTTGGTGAAAAGGCAAAAATGTTCAGTCATGCAGGGTAAATAAGTCCTGGGGATGTAATATACAGTAACAGTAATGTGACTATCGCTAACAGAACTATATTATATACTTGAAATTTGCTACAATGGTAAATCTTAAGTGTTCTCACCACAAAAAGAGAAAATAATAACTATATGAGGTGATGGATATGTTAATTCACTTGGTGATTATTTTACAATATATACATATATCAAAATAGCAAATTGTGCACCTTAAATATATACAAATTATATTTGTTAATTATACCTCAATAAAACAAAAATATATATTCTTATAATTATTGGGCTGGACATGTGTGTGCTCAGGAATGGTACTAGGCAGTAGAGGTCCAATCTCTGCTCTCACCGAGTTTATAATCCCAGGGAAGAGACAATATTAAAGAAATAATTATGCACATATTTTCTTTTAAATAATAACTACTTTGTAAACCTACAGTGTAGACTGTTTGTATGATGGCATTAATACCTTCCAGCCTCAAAAAATAGATCTTGCTTTTGAAGGGCTTGTGGGTTCCACATGTGACATAAAACATGTGCCGATGGTAAGCAGAAAACTGGAGGGAACTTAGAAGGATGGACTGAAAAAGGAGGCTTTACCTTGGGACAGGGGGAGGGTCATGTTTATTTTGGAGGTCCTTACATATTCAGAACCTTTTTAAAAAATTTTGGGCCAATCACTGCATTTTTAGGTGCCGGCAGGTATCAAAAATGTAAACTGATAGAATGTTAATTTTTAATAAATCCTCAGGAATAAATGTAATAGCTCATCTGTGAAGGATGACTGTGTTTCTTTCCCTTATGAAGAGACCTTGATAATATATTAATGAGCGGCATAATGCTTACCCTTCAAGGGTGACATGCTCCATATATATGCAAAAGCCACATCACCCCACACTGAACTTTGGATAATGTCCAAATGTCTTCCCTCTATCCTGATGTTGTGTCTCTCATATCTGTTTGCTAGGTACATGCTCTGGCACTGCTTGGGTATAAATAATAACATCTGGAGGTTGAAGAATCTAACCATGTTTTGCTGATTGATGAATTAATCAATTTTTATTGATTACCAGAATGTTCTATTAATTCCATTATGATGTCTAAAGGGGAATCCATTGCAATTAAACAAAAAGACATTTGATAGTTTTTGTGGTAATTGAATTTGTAAATTTATTAGCTTTCAGTTGTTTACTTCCAATATAAGTAATTAATATTTCATGTTACTCTTTTAAATGGGAAAATGCTTATGGGATCATTTTAATTAAGGAGCAGGTATTGATTTGAAATGAAACCTCTAAAAGCCCTGAGTTTGTAATTGGGTAATACCTGGGTTATCAAAAATGATGTATTCTGATTACATTCATATTTCTCCAAAATCTCATTCCCTGACACAGAAGGCATAAGAATCTGTGCTTAAATGTCAGCTGGGGAAGAATGCACTAAGGTGCAAAGAAATCATTAAGTACCAGCTGAAATATTGTCCGCTGCAGCAGTGGACATGAAATCTGCATTGTGGTCTCAAGGCAGACAGGGATTCACTAAGATAAAGGCAGAGACAGTAAGAGAAGTCCTAGTGCTCAGGCAAAGAAGGAGGAAGGGGATGTTGAAGAGGCAAGCAGAAAGGGAAAGCTGGTGTCCCTGTGCCCGGGCAGAGATCGCAGATATTGGAAGGCTTGGTTCATAACAATGGACAGAGGCTCCTCTAGCCTAACAGCAAGGAGAGGGCTAGGCCTAGACTTTAGAGGTCTTCTAATGTGGAACATGGAAAAAAGTACTTCATCCTCCTATAATTTATGAGTGCCAATGACCCTAAGGTCATCACAGAATGGTGACAGGACTATAGGCCAAGTTGATCAGAACCCATTCATTTGGAACAAACACGTTCAAGACCCGGAGAGTAGAGTCAGTCAATCTAGGAATGAGTGTCAGGAGCATGAGGCCAATGCAAGAAAGGAAGGAAATTCCAGCACTGCACTTCAGCGGTAAGGAAATCAGGCGAGCAGCCATAGCAGGTTAACACCTGGGCTGGGTGCAGTGGCTCACGCCTGTAATTCCAGCCCTTCGAGAGGCTGAGGTGGGCAGATCACTGGAGGTCAGGAGTTCGAGACCAGCCTAGCTAACATGGTGAAACCCCATCTCTGCTAAAAATACAAAAATTAGCTGGGCATGGTGGCAAGCGCCTATAATCCCAGCTACTAGGGAGGCTGAGACAAGAGAATTGCTTGAACCCAGGAGGCAGAGGTTGCAATGAGCCGAGGTCTCTCCATTGCACTCCAGCCTGGGCGACAGAGCAAGACTCCATCTCAAAAAGCAAAACAAACAAACAAAAAACAACAAAAAGAAAACCAACAACAACAAAAAAGAACGTTAGTTCCTGAGGGGACAGACAGTACCAGAATTGTTAACTAAATATTCCCAGCACATAGAATAGTGCTTGATGTATTATAAGTCCATGTGTTAATTTATGTGGATGAAGACCCCACTGAAGAAATAGGACATGGAGAGTGGGCAGGGGAGGGTATCCTAGTGAGTATATGGACAATGAAACATGTAACGTGGCTTGTTGTTTGATTTCCACAATTGTCTTTAATTTTTTTTACTGCTTAGAATCTGCCTTAAAGGACAACATTGCTTGATTTCTACCTGGATCATTTCATAAAATTCCACAATGAGAGAGAAAAAATTTAGGACACCTGTGATGCTATTACATATGCTATGATATCTGATAATTTCTTATTTTAATAGTACATCAAGGGTGAGGGAAATGTACAGATGGAGAGACGAGGAGAGCTTTGCAGTTTTGAAATGGCCACAATTACAGGGTGTGGGCTATGAATTAAGGAGAAATGCTGTTGCAGACTCTACCAGACTTCGTATGTTTGCTTTTAGGTCCAGCTCTAGTTACCTCTAATAAGAGGCCACATACGAAAACTATTTTAACGTGTAGTTCAAGCATTGCTTGTGATATGTTTGTATTTTAATAAGGTAGTTTCATTCACAATAAAATGATCACTATTATAAGTCATTTTTTTTTGAGATGAGATCTTGCTCTGTTGTCCAGGCTGTAGTGCAGTGGCTCAATCACAGCTCACTGCAGGCTTGACCACCCGGGCCTCAGGGATTCTCCCATCTCAGCCTCCTAGGTAGCTGGGACCACAGGCACACACCACCACACCAGGCAACTTTTTTTATTACTATTTGTGGAGATGAGGTCTTGCTATGTTGCTCAGGCTAGTCTCAAACTCCTGGGCTCAAGCAATCCTCCCACCTTGGCCTCCCAAATTGCTGGGATTACAGGCATAAGCCACTGTGCCTGGCCATTAAGTACATTCTTAAGGACAGTATTTTATTTTAAAATCCATCGCTTACAGTACTTTCATTTGGACAAGACAAAGTAAAATTCTTATTAAGTTAAACTTCCTAGATCATGCAGGATAATTGCTTTGATGTTTCAAGATCCTTCCAAACTTAACCATTTTTCTTGCACATGTATAATTTTAACAAATTGAAATTTAGTCATAAATTGCTTAACGACAGAGATATGTTCTGAGAAATGCATGCTTTGGTGATTTTGGCATTGTGTGCATATCACAGAGCACATAGATGGCAGAGCCTACTCCACACTGAGGCTATATGGTGCAGCCTGCTGCCCCCAGGCTGCAAAACTATACAGCAGGTCACTGTACTGAATATTGCAGACAATGGTAACACAATGGTGAGCATTTGTGTATCTAAACATACCTAAACATAGAAAAGCTACAGTAAAAATACAGTATAAACAACTTAAAAATGATACACCTGTTTAGTGCATTTACCTTAAATGGAGCTTGCAGGATCGGAACTTGTTCTGGGTAAAGAAGTGAGCACGTGGTAGGTGACTGTGAAGGCCTAGCACATGACTGTATAGTACTGTAGACTATCAACTCTGTATACTTAGGCTACACTAAACTTATTAAGTAATTGTGCCAGAACATTACAATGGCTACAGTCACTAGGGGATGGGAATTTTTCAGCTCCATTATAATCTTATGAGGCCACCATCATATATGTGATACTTTATTGACTAAAATATCATTTTGCCACTTGTGACTGTACTAAACATTAGAGAAGTAGTATAGAAAATTAGAACACGCTGAAATGTCATGACTCCAGTTCTAGTCCTGTGTCATTAACTAGCTTGGTGATCTTGAACAGGCACTTCACCTTTCTGGGTCTCGCTTTTCTTACCAGCTAAATTACAGAACTAAAGTAGATCATTTTTTAGATCATTTCTATCTCATTCTGACAGTCTACCGATAGAGTCTACAATAGCTTTGTCCAATAGAAAGACATCTGTGAGCCAGAAATACAATTTAAAATTATAAATGTACATGTAGCCATGTGAAAAAAAGTAAGAAGAAATAGATGAAATTAATTTTAATAATACTTCCATTACTTAAATCAGCATATCCAAAGTGGTATTTTTTCAACATTTGATCAATATAAAATTATGGAGTTATTTTACCTTTGTTTTATCATACTGAGTCTTTGAAATCCAATGCATATTTTACACTTACAGCATATCTTAGTTCTGACTGGCTACTTTTTGAGTACTCAATAATCATCTGTGGCTAGTAGCTATTGTATTGGACAACACAGGTCTATAGTATTCAGCTAGAAGAAAACTTCCATTAAATGGAAAGAAGACTTTCTCAGCAACATTTGTGACATATGAAAACTTTTTTGAAGAGTAGAAAAGAAGCTACATTATCAATTAAAATGATGAGTTTGGCTCAGTTGCCTGGTGCCTGGTGGCTTCAGCCCCACAATAGCAGGAGCTAGAATTTACTCCCTTTTGAGGTTCTCTTTTGATTATCTGCTGTCACCAGATCCCCAGATGTGGCTTGAGCTCTGCTGTAGAGTTCTGTTTGCTTTTCTGTGGGTCCTTACCCAGACTATGGTCACTACTTTCCCAAAAGATTGCATGGCCTCAGTAGGGGAGTGTGCAGCAAGCAGATGCTGACCCACCCACCCTGGCCTCACCTCCAGGGTCTCTACAGCTCATCCTTTTATTCTTAACTTATCCTCGGCAACACCAACATATGGCTGCTGTGTGTGTGCATTACATGATCACTAATGGTGTGAACATATCTTGAACAAACTAAACATCATGGTGGAAAGTTGAAGGCAGATGATACTTAGGGCTGTTTTCAAAGTCAAAGAGAAAAGAAAAATAGGAGTTTTCTCATGGTAGGGTTGCCAGATAAAGTGCAGAATGCCAGTTCAGTGTGAGTTTCAGATAAATAACAAACACTTTTTTAGTGTAAACATGCCCCAAACATTGCATGGGATATACTTATACTAAAAAATGTACTATTTATCTGAAATTCATATTCAACTAGGTATCCTTTTTTTTTCTTTCTAAATCTGACAACCTTCTTCATGGATATGTTCAGTTCAGGTGTGATTGATCCACAGAGTGATAGACCCTTTTTTTAAACGTTCCACTGTTGATCTCATACCCTTCAAGAAAGCCTTTTTATGCTTTAGATCGGTCTTCTGCTCAGTCATTCCTTCCACTATTTTTTGGTGATAGCAATTCACTGCAGAACATTTTCTAGGGTCTAATATATTCACATAGAGGTCACAGCAGACTTCTAATGATACCTTTTATGGGCTTTGAAATTCAAAGTCCAATTGTGTTTGGGTAAGTACCTCTCCCCGTGTGAGTTCAATACATCACTGCTTCTTTCTGCCATCTTCCAGCCTCAAGACCTAGTGTTCAGAGAGAAGTCTTTGAACAACACACACACACACACACACACACACACGCATAACATACACACAAAGAAGACTCCAAGCAGTAATTCCAAGATAATAAGAAAGGAAAAAAGTGGCTTCCTAAATTAACATAGTCTGTAAAGATTTCACTTTCCAAATGAAGAAAGAACTTTTCTATTATTATGTGAAGCAGTTTTTACTTTACTTTCTCAACCACCAGCTTTCAAACTGCTCAGTGGTCAACTTAACCAGGAAAGGAAGTCTGCCTACTGGTCTATCTGGACCAGGCCCCACAGGGTGCCTTCTCTAAAAACAGCATCTCCCTTCACTGCTGCTGCTGCCTCTCTCACCAGGACCTGCAATCACCTGCCTCAGGCACACACATATACTGAGGAAGACAAAACAGCTGCAGTTTTAAAGTAGCTCTTCTTTCTCCTTTTTGTCCTGATACACAAGAAATTGTTGATAATTTTGCTCCTAAGTAGAGGGTCTGAGTCAGGTTAGATTGCCTTTGTATGAGATCCAGGACTAACTCTAGGCAAAACTGAGGAGTAAGGCCAGCACTTTTATCTCTCCTCTTAAACTCTTTTCATTCCTCTACATACTCACGCTACTTGCCTTCATGATTCTGGCCTCCCAGTACCCTCTGCTGTTCCATCACAACTAATCTCTGATATGTTATTTACATACAGCTAAACATTACCAGATAAACATTCATAACAGGAGTTTGCAAACTTTATATCATGAATGCTTTTTGAGAATGTAGTGAAGATGAGGAATCTTTTTCCTAGAACCAGTGCCTACAGAAATGCTTCTGTGTGTGTGTGTGTGCGTGTGGTGTAATGGAGTATTATTATTTTTTCTTTTTAGAGTTGGGATCTTGCTCTGTTGCCCAGGCTGGAGTTTAGTGGCCTGATCATAGCTCACTGCAATCTCCAACTCCTGGACTCAAGCAATCCTCCTGCAGGGAGGATCCTCAAGCATCCCAAGTAGTTAGGATCACAGGCATGTGCCACCAAGCCCAGCTGATATTTATTTATTTATTTATATTTTGTAGTGACAAACTCTCACTATGTTGCCCAGGCTGGTCTTGAACTCCTGGCCTCAGGTGATCCTCTTGCTTTAGCCTCCCAGTGTGCTGGGATTACAGGTGGGAGCCACTATTTGTGGCTATCAGGGATTATTGACATAGTATAATAATATTAAGAAATGGTAAGAAAAAAAACAGTAGATAAAGCAAGAGAATTACATTTTGCTCATTCCTAGCCTGTACTTGAAAAGTGTGAGTTTCCCTGTAGAAGACCAAGGGGCTAAATCATACCAGGAAACCCTGGTCTTATATTCATGTGTAAGCATGCCTTACCTCACACATTCTGAGGCAGTTCCAGAAAAATCATTAAAGGTTGCTGGGCTTGTACACATTACTGTATATATAACATTTCTGTTCTCTCTGCTTTGCCATCAATTTGATTCTGGAGAAAAGCAAAATATAAAACCTCTGTGAAGAAGAAAATAAGTTACCCCAAAGAAAGGCACCCCCACCAACTTTTGGGAGGTGATAAAACTTATAAAGGGAATCGTCTGTACATAGTAAATTGTACATATGTAATTTACATAATGTAAATACACCTCAAATTAATTGTATATATGTAAATACACCTCTAAACCTCAGGTTGTATTTTGGTAGTATCTGGTCAGACCTTATTCTTTCTCTTTCAACATATTATTATAAAAAATGTCCAACCTATTGAAAAGTTCGTAGAATTTTGAGCAAATGCCCATAAATTCACTACCTGTATCATTAATATTTTACTAGATTAGTTGCATATCTAACCATCTACTGATTCCTGTCTTTATACATCCATTTATCTTAAATTTGATGTATTTTGAAGTAAATTACAATTTAATACATTTCTTCTCAGTTATATCACCATGGGTATCTTTATTAAAGTTTAATATTTATTTAATTTTTTTTCTTTTTAAAAGGATCCTTCTTTTGGTACACAGTTGGCATCAATCATTGACTCCCTGTTCATCCAAAAGTTTAGAGGCCAAGGTGACATCAATCATTCATGGCTCCGTGTGAACTTCTCTAGTGACAGAGAGTAACTCACGGACAGTCAAACATTTGTTCCCCTTCCACTGATAGAACTGTTGCTGGAAAGAAGTTGCCAAGTCAGAGTATACAGTCCCTCTACCCTTTGCATCTAGATGAGGCTATGTCACTAGATTTTGTCAATGGATTATAAACAAAAGAGTTGCCTATAATTCCAGGCCTAGATGGTGAAGTAAGGAGTCTGGGTACCCCAAACTCTCTTTTCATCATTTACTGACTAGAATTCAGGAGTCTCCAATCTTTTGGCTTCCCTGGGCCATATTGGAAGAAGTAGAATTGTCTTGGGCCACACATAAAATACACTAATGATAGCCAATGAGCTTAAAAAAAACAAACACAAAAAAGTCTCAAAATGTTTTAAGAAAGTTTATGAATTTGTGTTACACTGCATTCAAAGTCATCCTGGACCACATGTGGCCCTGTGGGTCATGGGTTGGACAAGATTGGGCTAGATGATACCAGGGTGACCTTGAAGATGCTAGATTGCAGAAGACAAGACCAAAGTAGCTTAGGTTCTTGAGTCACTATTTGAAGCTGAGCCACCGTTTGAAGCTGAGACCGTGATTTAATTGAAAAATGAACTCTATTTTGTTAGGCTGGAGAGATTAGGGGTGGATTGATATTGATGAAGTGCCAAACTGAAAGTAGTGTTTAGAATATGGCCCAGAATCAAGGCTAGTGCACTGGGAATGTGGACAGCTGAGCTGATGTATTGGGTGGGTTCAGGGATATGGCATTGGGTAGAATATAATGGAGGAGAATCATTTATTAAGTGTGCCTTATTCTCTTTAACCTTCACATCCCCACAACTCCCTAACCTGTTTTCTCACTATTCCTCCTGCCTCTATTCATCCTGATTGAAAAATCTTGTGATGTGTTTGACCTCCTGAAAGAGTAAGTTGCTAGTAGGTGACAGTCATGTTCCTCAAACACATGATGGCATTCTTCCTCTTATGCTATGGCTAACTCCTATCTCTGATTGGCACAGTTACAGTACCATGTATATTTGGCATTCCTGCATCCTCATCCAAATGTTTGACAGTGTGATATTCTGATCTAGCTTCCTGAGCTTCCATTTAGGTTTAGACATTCTTGAAATATAGAGCTGTCCTTTTCCCCAATACTTCCTTCTCTGTGTGATATATTTTCCCTTAAAGCTGGATATTTTCTCCTTTTATCATCATTTGTCAACAATCCTGCCAACTCTCAGTGGCATTCATGACCTTGTATGGATTTCACTGGGTTAAATGTCTCAAGTTCATTTTGTTTATTACACATACTTCTTTCATTGCTATAGTCACTCTGAAGATGTCAGATTTACCCTATGATTCTATTCTCTGTTATTTCCTTTTATAAATTACTTGGCATCTTCTCCATTGCTTCTGTCCCCCCCAGCTAATTTATACCTAATAACCTCCAAGGGCAGTATTTTATAGTGTAAGCTGTGCATTTCCCCCCTCTTTTCTCAATCTTCAATTGAAATCTCTCTTTATCCTGTTGGCAAGTCTCCTAGAAAATATATTCTTCTCAGGTCCCATGAGATAAACTCTATTCCTTGCCAAGAGCATTTCATTTTGGTGTCATAAGTCATGATCTTAAAAAAAAAGCATATTATTTTCTTTGACATAATCTCTATAGCCAGCTGTTCATGTCTCATAACCTCTAGTTGATTCTTAAGTCATGACCTTTAACTGGAAACACAAACGAAAAGTTCACCTTTAGCCTTAAGCAATTTTGGTTTTAGCATAATAATTTATGAAAACTAGAGACACTTTTGCCAATTTTTAGTAGAATAATTTGACCCCACATAATTTATACATGGTACAGATATCTATTGTAATTATAATTAGTTCAAAGAAATTATAACATGGATATATAAAAATCATTGTACAAAATGAATGACTACAAGGTATAGGTTCCAGTTGGGTAAGATCTGAGGCTAGGATAGGCTGATTCTTGGAGTCAGTAAACTTCAGCTTCTAATAGTGCTTAGCCTAGTCCACTTATGTGTAAAGTTCCAGAGCTCTTATTGAAAGATAATTTGAGCCTCATTAATAGTTGGGCTTCAGATATTAACAACTAAGTTTAGTGAGCAAGAGAGAGTAGTGGTCATAAAAGCTAGATTGCAGGTGGATGATGTGTACAACTGACCCTCCATGAAGAAAAAGCCACCTGAACTAAGAAAGTTATTAGGCATGACAGTTCAGACTAAGAAACTAGGCTTGGCTGTGGGAAGAGAACAGAAGGTAGTCACAAAACACAAGGTAGAACAGAAATTATTAGCTCAGTTCTCTTAGAGGCGCTTATGTGCCCAGGAAAGACGGGGACTCTAAGATAATACTAAAATAACCTTCCTTATTACTATGGGGCATACAAATTCCGTGGTTGTTTATAAAAGTGGATTTGCCTTTTGCATTACTATATCAGCACCCGAGATCAAGGGATAGCGAAAATGTAGAGAGACTATAAATAGCAACAGCAAAATCAAAAACAGAACAACAAAAGCTATGTCAACATCATTATGAGAACAAATAATTCCACTGCCATTAAACCTACAAGCAAAGGCAATGGTGAACAATATCTGAGATGAATGGCAAAGAGCTCCCAGAGCAGAAGGAAAGCAGAGATTCTCATGTTTTAAACGGTTTGTTTTAATCGGGTATAGTAAGAAGGCAGACACAGAGATAACTGCTTTTGAAAGAAGAGCTTATTACCCACAGTTTCCAAGATGAGAAGGTGCACCATGCCACACAAGGCCACATAAGGAGGCACAAGCTTAGTCAGGGGGCATAAGGAGAGAGGAGGAAGCATGGGTGTGAGTCTTGATCACTATAGTGATGAAAAATTGGTAGGTTAGGGTGTCTCCAACTGGGCAGGAAACAAAGCATAGATGTTGGGGTTTGTAGTCAGTAAAAAACGTAGTCTGTTAACATGGCCTTGTGACAATGTATGCCAAAATGTCAATCACAGGATCCCAAGAACGATTATTATATGCAGTAGTGGTGCAGATTGTCTGACAAACCCTACTTTGGTGTCTTTGGAGAGAAACAAGAAAAGGAAGAAGCTGAGAAGATTTAGAAAAAGTGGCCTTAGGGAAAACAGAGAGCCTCTCACTTTTAGGAAAGAGAACATTTTGCTTACACGTGGAAACATGTGAATTAATGGAGACCTGATGAGGTTTCTCATTCAACAAAGACATTTTGCCAATCTTGGACTACTATTGGATCAGCTCCTACATTTCAAAAGTAGAAGCACCCTGGCCCTAACTCAATCATATAAATGTTAAGGCATTTACCTCTTGAAGACACAGATGAAAGTAGGAAAAAAAGAAAGGATTTTCCTATAACTTGGTGAGCCAGCCAGAATATGTCAAAAGAGAAAGATGTTTTTTCCTTTTATCATAGGGTTAACCATTCTTGTAGGTGTCAGTATTCTCTGAATATTCATAAATCGTTTAAATTAGTACAAACTGATACAAAAATGAAGAATAATATGTGAATAAAAATGTCCTGGGACTGGAAGAATAAACATCATAATAATGTCAACTTAATGTAAAATGTTAACACAGTCAGGTTTTTTTATGGAGATAAGTTATTTATAAAGTTAAAATGGAATAAGCATCCAAGAGTAGTTATGGAAACAATAAAATAGAAAAATAATATGTAGGTGCTAGCCATATCAAATATTAAAACATATTATAAAACCTGTATAATTAAAATGACATGATTTTAGCTCATGAACAGATGAAAAGCAAAGGGTACAGAATCAAAATTCTAGAAATAGACAAAATGCATATAAAATTTTTGTGTCTAATAAATGTGACATCTCAAACCAATTGAGAAAATGTAGGCCTTTTAATACAAGATTTTGGGACAATTGGTAAGACATTTGAAAAAGATCTTTCTCTTACTTCATCCATACAGATAAGTTCCAAATGACACAGTGATATTAATGTAAAAAAAAAAAAAAATGAGGCCTGGCGTGGTGGCTCATGCCTGTAATCCCAGCACTTTGGGAGGCCAGGGTAGGCGGATCATGAGGTCAGGAGATCGAGACCATCCTGGCCAATATGGTGAAACCCCCATCTCTACTAAAAATACAAAAATTAGCCTGGTGTGGTGGCACGCGCCTGTAGTCCCAGCTACTCAGGAGGCTGAAGCAGGAGAATCATTTGAACCTGGGAGGTGGAGGTTGCAGTGAGCCAAGATCACGCCACTGAACTCCGGCCTGGCAACAAAGTGAGACTCTGTCTCAAAAAAAATAAAATAAAATAATGAAACCATACATGTCGCCAGAAGAAAACACAGGCAAATACCTTTATAAGCTAGGAAATAGGAAGATTGGAAAAAGCCTAACCATGACTGTGAGAGCTACATTCTTTCTGTAGGCCCTGTTTTCTGTCTTTTCCAGCTTTTTAGAAGCTGCTATGTTCCTTGGTTCATGCCATAAGCCTCTGACTTCTTCCATGTTAACATTTCCCCTGGCTCTGACTTTCCTGCCTTCCTCTTACAAGGACCTTTGGGATTAAATGAGCTCCTCATTTCAATATCCTTAACTTATTCATATCTGCAAAGTCCTTTTTGCTATGTAAAGTAACTAACTCACGGTTTCTGAGACACGGGTATCTTTAGGAGGCTACTATTCTGCCTACATAGTCTTTCCTCTGACTCCCAAGGATTCACAGCCATCCCGCATGTGAAATATTTTCATCCCATTCCAAGGTTCACAAAAGTCCCTATCCATTACAGCATGAACTCAAAGTCCATACTTTCATCTAAATCTCATCAACTCAGAGTCCCGAATCTCATGATCTAAATCAGAAGAGGGTGAAACTCTGGGTATGAGCCAGGGGCAAAGTTTCTCTTCCTCCGTGGACCTATGTAAAACCAAAAAAGAAGTTATCTGCTTCTAAAATACAATGGCAGAGGAAGGCAGGCATAGAGCAGCAGTTCCAAACATTTCCTTTCGAAAAGGGAGAAAATTGAAGGGAATAAAGACACATTGTTCTTAGGTAATTTTGAAATATCACTGGGCAAACTCCATTAGGTTTCAAGGCCTTTAATTAATCCTCTGTGCTTTAACACTCTGCCCCGGGCTCAAAGCCCCACCCTTAGGGTCACTCCTTATTTTATATGAAGGGCAGCATGTATTTTCCACTGAGTTGTTTTATCAGCTTATTTATTTCCTGAATGTAGCAATTCCAACAAGTGGGTTGACAGCCTTTGCTTATCGTGTCCTCTCTCTGTCCCTTTTGATCCAAGCTGGCAGTATTTCTGATGGTATAAAATTCTCAAATACCTTGTCTTCCACGTACGTCACAGGGATTCAGTTCATTAGATGAGAGGCTCCTCCACAGAGGTATCCTAGACAATCTCACCTGTATCGTGGCTTCTGTGGAGTTGACTTAGGGGTTCTGTGAGTAACAAGCCTAACTACAGATGTATTCAACAAGATAGATGAATCTCAAATGCATTATGGTGGGTGAAAGAAACCAAGCTCATTTATATGACATCCTATAAAGGCAAAACTACAGGGATGGAGTACAGATTAGAGGTTGCCAAAGGTTGCAGTCAGGTGGGGGTGGGGAAGTTTGATTGAAAAAGGCAGCACAAGGTAATTTGCAGGGAACAGTGTTGATAATAAAGAACAACTGGGCTCCCGGCTAAATTGCACTCTTGAGCTTGGAAACTTGGCCCTAAGTGAAAGCAGCTTACCCCATTTTTTCCACCCAAATGATTGCCTTGTTGGCCTGCCCCACCGTGTATCCTGTCCCCATAAAAACAAGACCAGCTGGCAGAAAAAATAAGGAAGAAAAAAGAGCAACACAATCTGCTGAGCCTTGGGCTGAGCAGTGAGCAGAGAAGCAACTGAACTTCAGGGACCTTATGTTTGCAGAGGGGAGCCGAGCCATATGTGGCTGGGCTTCAGAGAAAGAACACGTTCTTCCTGCACCAACCCCTTTCCAGCTCCCCTTCCACCGAGAGCCACTTTCACTGCTCAATAAATTCTTCTGAATTCATCATCTTTCCAACAGTTCGTGTGACCTGATTCTTCCTGGACTCCAAACAAGAACTCAGGTGTCAAACAGGGCAGGTTCAGGAGGCTGACACCCTGACCCTTTACTGAGCTGTTAACACTTAGCCATCCACAGACTGCAGGCTGAGTGAAATGAGCCACTCTAGTTCCTGCCCAAAAAGGAGGTAAAGGTCAAAGGGAGATATTCCCATCTTATTGATGGAACTGTTCTGTGTCTTGTTTTGGTGCTTATACAACTCTTATGCATTTGTCAAAACTCATAGAGCTGAAGATCACAAAGAGTGATATCTACTCTATACAAATTAAAAATAAGTTATAAAACAATAGGAGACAGAAGAAGTAGAAGGAAGAAAATTTAGACCTCATTAGTTGACTTCACTTTCTTGTGAAAGATCCAGAATGAAAGTGAATATAAGAGAAAAATAAACTATTTCTCTCAGGAAAATACAATTTGTAAATACCCCTTTTCTTTCTCTACCTATTTCATGCTTTGTAAGGAAGGCAGATTCTGTAGAGGAGGCTCAGCACCCATGTTAAAAGCATCCTACAATGACCTCAGCTTTAAAGCTGAGCTTTCATTTCTAATGCTTTAAAATAGAATTCCACAGAGCTAGGGTTTCACTCTCCATTTAAAGTTTACAGCATTTGCTGACCTTTAATTCATTAATAATGGAATAATTTGGATACTACACTATAAGTTACTTGAGGATAAGATCTAGTTCTGCCTCACTTTGCTTTTCTCAAACTTCCTATCACAATCCCTTGCTAATACTGCAGGCCCTCCATAGAGCTACATTTACTAAATACATCTGTCAACAAACATTCTCTCTTAGAAATGCAAATGCCCTACAGGCTTTGAGGTTTTTTTATTGTTGTCGTTAATACTGCCTTATATTTCTTACATTTTCTATAGTAAACATAAATTACTTTTCTAATTAGAAAAAAGCAATAAAAGTTATTTTGCAAATGCAAACACATCTGGGAGGGTTGTTTCAACCTTATTGCTTTTCTTGAAAGAATTGACTTATGTTGCACAGAGGGAGTGAGTTTTGACTTGGAAGGGGTAAAATAAGTCATTTGACAACAAGGACTACTTTTGGGATGGGGCTTAGAGCAGCTGGAGAGCACCAGAGGTTTGATGGGAGGTGAGCGAAGATGCAGAAAGGGAGGTGGAGGGAATAGGTTAGGTCTGAAATAAATGTAATATTGTCAAAGCTTTTTTCTGATACCACTACATTAATAATAATAGGAAGAAGTAATTTTGCCTTTTTCTCTTTCATCCAGACTGACTTGATTCTTGAGAGCAGGAATCCAGAAAACCTCATATTTGCTAAATGTTTTTCACTCCAAAGTACGGAAGCTAATGTCAGTTGGTGGCAAAGTTCTTCAGATCAGCAGGGAAATTAGAAAAATAAGAACAGTGTAGACAGTTTTACATAGAGCTGTTTGGTCATTTAAAAATTTTTGATATAATCTCCTCTCTAATTTTTCTGTTAGAGTATTCTTTACTTTATGGAGTGATAATGATAGAGGAGCTCAATTATTCGTTAAAGACTTTTCAAGTCCTTAAAATCTAAATCTGGGCTTTACCCATTAGGCTGTAAGCTCCATGATTACCACCATGGAGTGTGTTTTAGTCTTTACCTCCTACTTTCATATGCCTGTGCCTAGCACTGTGTCCAGCACATAATGATATAAAACAGTATCTGTTGATTCTCTGACTATGGTAATTCAGCTACATTATGTCCTGTTTGTATTTCTGAATTAGATTGGAATCTAATCCCATTGAATAACTCTTCAGGTTATGCATTCCAAGTTGACAGAAAGTTCCTAAACAATATGTTCTCTTGTTATAAATTTCAAACATGACTCTGTCATATCCCATTTGGTGTAATTCTGACAAAAATATACACTAGTTTGTTCACTTATTAGTAGCCTGACACCTTTCAACAAAATGGAAACTTCTGTGAGTTTAGTACAGAGCCTGACACATAGAAAGTGTCTTAACTTTTTTTGTTGAATGAATCACTGTGTTAACTCTGTCATCTGCCCAGTGACGATGTCTTGGTTATATTATGCCCCATGGTGGTAGGCACATCTGGCATTGTGTAATCACATTTTTAGCCTTCTCTGCCACCATTCCATGTCATGTGCTACTGGGACATTAAACTCTCAGAGATGGTATCTTGGCTGGGTGTTAAAAAGATAGGTCTAAATTTTCCAGGTGTGAGTATAGAGGGATTGAACGAGGAAGTATGGGAGGAAAAAGAGGGAACTATGTACCAAATAGAACAGCACATTATTTCAGGCTCAGAATGACAGAATTTTTCGCTGTCTTGAAATATTCATACTTCTTCAGATGCCCCTAAACAAAATAACTTACTGTGATTTCTTGTATTCATGTTGGCCTCTTAAGTGGACTAAATCCTTTAGGAGGTTGAGACCACCTGTTATTTACCTTTGGTTTTATAGAATCTTGTCCAAAGAAGCACCCAATGACTATTAATTAAATAAATGTCTAAATGTAAAATCTTTCTAATAATAACAGTAAAGTATTTCTGTATCACTTTATAGTTTACAAAGACTATTGTTAGATTCATAAAACTGTTGAGGTAGGTAGAGGAGGTCCTTATCCCCATTTTTCTAGTAAGGAAACTGAAGTTCACAGAATTGAGCATAGTCCAAGATCATGAAACCAGAGTATGGTTAAGCTAAGACTTAAATCTAGGTCTCCTTACTTCAAAGCCAATGTTCTTGGTATTTATCCATACATTCCTTTGTTCTTTCCTCCAATGAATATTTACCAAATAGTACATTTTCCTTGATTCTTACATTTCCAAGCACAGGATAGGGTACACGTAGAGAAGTTAAGGAATGTAAGAGCTCTCAAAAGGACATACCAGGTTGAGATCAGCAATGATATCTGGGGGTACTTGGAACTAGTGAGGGGAAAGAGCAGGCTGGGAAGTAAAAACTGATAATAGCCTAATTCTAAGTTGAGTAGGGAAGGTTTAGTCCCAGGGAAATCATTTTAGGGGAAAAAAAGGGGGCAAAAAAAGAATAGGGATAAATGCAATACACATTCTGGATACAATTTATGAGTCCAATCTGTATGCACAGTCTGGATACAGATTTGTATGGAGGCAAGACTCAATACAAGGATCTGCACCATCTGGAGACAGAGCTGATCTTGAGCCAGCAGTGAGTAGAAATACTTTCTCAGACGACCAGAGATCTTTCAGATGGGGTTGCAAACAGAGTCTTCATAAGGTTTTTTCTTGCACATACGTAGATATGCCATTGATTTGGGGATGACCTGTGTTTATTTCTACACTAAGGCTGCAAAGTAAATCAGTTTAGTTTGTGAAGGTTCTCATAGCCCCTCTTTCCGAGATTCACGTATCAATAATGTCAGTGACAATATTCAGATTTAGCGCATCAAGTCAATGGGCCTAAATGCAGATTATGGAACAGCTTTTCCATATTGGCAATTCAGCAGGTATACAAAGTGCCACGCCCTGACGACTTGCTGCTAAAATGTTTTCCATGTTGGGAATTCAGCAGGAATACAGAGCACCACACACTGAGGACCTGCTGCTAAAATGTTTATTGTCGTTTAGGGACAGTTATTCCCCACATTCATAACATATTCTACTTTAAGAGCTGATGATAAAATTCAATTTTAAGAATGTATTTAATAAAAGTGTTACTCTTGATTTTGCTTGAGTTTGAGGGAAAAAAACTAATAACAACACTAGACAAATGTCAGCATTGTGATATATAATTAAATTATGTATCACCCAAAGAGAAATCTGTTTTCTTTTTCTTTGACTCTTCAGCTGAAATATGTGCAAATTTTGTTCTGCAGTTTCCATTCCATTTAGTGTCTGTAAATCTGTCCGAACCCATTTGCTTGCTCCCAAACTCCACATTTCATTTTCCTTTTCTTGGGAGGGGTCTGTTAATGAGAGGATGGCAAACTGGGATCCCTAGACAATGTGTAATCAAGATGTGTGCTCAGACTTCCACTATTTTTAACACTGTGTAAAGACATGTTCCTCTGATGAGTCAACATTATGATCCACTAATTGAAGCCTGAAAGCAGAATGAAATTAATGCCTCATAAAAACACAGTGTCAGGCCTGGACAGAGAGGGGTGTCACATAGTGTACGAATTTCATAATGCATCAGAGGGGCAAAAAAGGACCAATTTCCATTAAAAAAAAAAAAACTCATCCCCTCAGAGCTACAGAAACTGCCATGACTAGACATCTTTTCCTTTCTAAAGGCTTCATAAAAACTGTGAGGAAAAATGAACCATTTTTAGAAATCCCTAACCTCTGGAAAGACTAAGGTTGCCAAGCTTTTACCTAATGGCTTTGTCATTTCCAGCCTCTCCAGCTTCCTCTGCAAATGCATTTTCTTGTTGATGGAAAGCCTCCTGCCCTTGCCTGTTAGTATTTATTTGGTTGATGTGGGATTGAAATCTCTATGACTGTTATCTGATCCTAGATAGATCTTTAAACCCCATGTAATGGAAACTTTTAATAAAGCAGTGATTCTCTAGGTTTATTCATTCCCTCACTACTGCTGAGAATTCATTCTAGTGAATATTAATAATGGGTATATTTCATAATTATTAGGCTTGTTCAGTTACAAAGAAGACAATGAGAACTACTGATTCAAATATAAAGGAGGAAGCCATTGTATTTGAAGCAGTAGACTGGCTTGGTATAAAGGGCGCTTCAGGAAAAAACTCACTGTTTTTCCTCTACTCTTACACCACAACGACAATCAACACAGAAGACATCTGTGACCCAATGTGGGAGATTTCTCCCACACAACAAGTAGCAGACACCAGCAGGGTGTCCTCTAATTCAATTTCATCACTATCTACCTGAAGATAGCATCACATATCACAAGGTGAGGGCTCAGTCCTCAAAACTGCCGCTGTCCCGCATCAGTTCCAAGTCTCAGCCTCCAGAACTTCTGACTGACTGGCTTCAAGTTGGGGTTCCTGTGATACCCACTTGTGGTTTGAGTAATTTGCTGGAGCAGTTCAAAGAATTCAGGAAAACACTTACTTATGTTTACTGGGTTTATTATAAAGGATATTACAAATGATACAGATGAAGAGCTGTGTAAGGTGAGGTATTGGAAAAGAAGTGCAGGGCTTCCATGCCCTCCCTGGGTGCATCACCCTCCAGAAACCTCCACGTGTTCAGATATCCAGAAGCTCTCTGAACCCAGTCCTCCTGGGTTTTATGGAAGCTTCATGACATCAGCATTCCTTCCCTCAGGGTATGCGGCCGTACCCTCTCTGGAATGAGAGTCTAAGATCCACAATTAGAAAGGTTGAGGAAGAATAGAATCCTGCCTTGGAGCAGGTAAGAGGAAGGAAGGAAAATGTCAGAGAGATTCTGTTTCCACTTCTCAGACCTAACACAGCCAACTTTATAACAAAAGACTGTAACAAGGGCTATGGGAGTTATAAGCCAGGAACCGTGGACAAAACCAATACACGTACCGTAACACCACAATGGGAAAAGGAAAAGTGAGACAAATGAATGGAGACATTCAAATCCTTCTGAGCACCTGCTGAAAGTATACTCTTTGAGGAGATGAGTACTAACCAGTACTAAAGGAGGTAGGCGCATTGATGGGAAATGATTATAGAGCATGGTCAAGGTCTTTAAAAAACTTATGTAGCTGTTGGAATGATGAGAACAGAGAAAAATCTAAGATCCTGATTAGCTGTGTGTCTTGACCAGGTAGCCACACCCCTCAGTTCTCAGTTGTATACCAGATGATCTCTAAGAAAGTAACATTCTGACATTTTACTATATTTTATGAGCATGCTGACTTTGCATATATATAATTTTTTCCTGTTCCATTTGCTAAGCAAAATGGAAGTTACCTCCAGGTAAAACTGAAAAGGCTGCTTTAGATCCTAAAGGACCGTATGTTCCACTTAATTCAAAAGAATAAGCACTTATTGAGTGTCTACTATGCACCTGGCTAGAAGTATATTAAGGACTCTAAGAGGATTCAGAAAAAAAATATAGCCCAATCTGTTTTGATTAAGAACTAACAATGTAATTGTGATAAAAGAAAAATAGTTGAAGAAGACTGTGAGTTTCTAATAAGATTCTGAATTAAATATTATGTAATCAAGCTACAATTAGTTCATCCACTGGAAATCTTTTTAGAGGTTCATTTGCCATCCTTTAGACTTATAGTAAAGGTGTTTCTTGACCACTGTTTATTTAGCAAGTCGAAAGTGCTAAAACCTGAAGTCAGGGATCACAGGGAGTCATGGGTGGGCAAGACTGGGTTTCCCACAGTACCTAAAGTACTTGTGAATACAGCCAATACTTGTATTTATCTTATTGGTTAAGCCCACTTTAACATTCTTTTTTCATTCATCCTCAACTCTATGTCTGCCTCCCCTATCTCAGCCCCAGGTGAGGACATCTGTTAGAAATTCTACATTAAAACATAAGTAGCAACTTGATAACAGAAGTTCTGTCATTTAGCCTCAGATATATTCATCCAATTAAGGGCTCAACTTGCTCACACCTTGCTTGCATGTTATTTATAGAAATGGTGCTATTTGCAATACAAAAATTGCAAAGTAGAGAGAAGGAGGTTGAATTTTTAAAGAGTAACTTATTTTTCTTAGAATTGCAATTGAATTAGTCCTTTCATTAATGTCAGATATGCATAAGCATCTCCATGTGGAAAAAAATTGTGGAAATCTCTTTCAGAATGTAATTGGGGAAATCCTCAAGTCAGATGCTTAGGCTAAATCCTGGTTCTTAGAAAATGAACCAAAGAGAATGTGAAATTCTCTTTTTTCCTGACACACTGAAAGTATCAGGTATGCCGGTGGGGGTGGGGGGGTGAGAGGGGATTAATGCATATGATAACCTACTTCTGTCACTCTCCTATAAAATAAGACTGTCCTATGCCATTCAATAAAAATGTGTGTGCAGAACACCCAAGAATTAAGAAAGGCTTCTTATACTAGCAATCAATACATCCCTTAGGAAATAGCCTATTCTAGTTGAACTGGAGTTGCCCAATGGGTTCTTCTTGCCTGCTGCACAGATAAAACCAATTCACAGAGACAGTAGTATTGCAGTACAGAAAGATTTTAATAATCACAGGGCTAGCCAAGGAGAAGGTTGGGAGAAACTACTCAAATTAGCCTCCCTGAGAACTCAGAGGTTAGGGTTTCTATGGATAATTTGCCAGGCAGGGAGCTAGGAAATGGGTGCTGATTGTTTGGGGTTAAAATCATAGGGGTATGAAAAGTAGTCCTCACATGCTCAGTCAGCCTCTGGGTAGGGGGCCACAGAACTGACTGATTCAATCACAAGTCGTGGATCTGGGAGGAGTTAGTCTCTGGAACACAAAAGTCTGATAAATATCTCAAAAAACCAATCTTAGATTTTATAATAGTGATATTATCCATAGGAACAACTGGGGAAGTCACAAATCTTGTGATCTCTGGCCACATGACTCCTTAGCAGTAAGAGATTGCAGGAAAGCAAGCTAAGGAACAAGGGCTGGTTATTATTAAACATCTTAGCAGAATTCAGGTCCTTCCCATAATCCTAGTCTCCTGGTCTTTCATGAGTCCTACAAAGGCGGTTTCAGTACCTAAAGAAGGAGGGTGTCAGTTTTAGGGAGGGGCTAGTATCATCCTTGCTTCAAAGTTAAACTATAAACTAAATTCCTCCCAAGTTAGGTTGGCCTACACCCACAAATGAAGGAAGACAGCCAGCCTGTGAGGCTAGAAGCAGGATGGAGTCAGCCATGCCCAGCTTCTCCTGCTGTCATAATATTTGCAAAGGCAGTTTCTGAACTGGAGGAGCCACAAAGAAAGATTTTATAGATGAGTATTACAGGAAAGAGAGAGTAGTGACTGACCTAAGGAGCAGTGTAACTGACTTTGAGATACACCCTTATACTCTCTGAATTTAGCTGGTCCTACTTGCTACCCTCAGCGGAGCAACTTTATGTGATTTTTTTCCACAAGAGATACTTTCAAGAAGACTAAGTCTGTAAGTTGGACCAGACCATTGCAATTGTTTCTGTACTGAATTTGAACTAAAAAAACACAGAAAAAAGTGGTCAGTTATTTCTTAAACTGAAAGGACAATTAGAGTCAGGGCTGGAGTCAACACCATTCCGTGGAGATGCATGCAAGCATAAGTTTTGAGGGAGCAGAAAACACAGAAGTAGATGATGTGGGGCTGCAGAGCGGGGAACCTAGCATATATAGGGAGGGACATGTACACTAGTCAGTAACAAGGAACAAGAGTAAGAGATGGAGGGAGAGCACCTTGACTCAGTTCCTAACTTTCCTGTTCTCAGTTTCAGGTCACGTGCAGCCTGGCTATGCTTAATTTTGGAGTAATGTTGTCACTTGTTTTCAATAACCATATCCCATGACTTTGCTTTTGCTAGTCTGATTAGGTTATTGTCCTTGCAACCTGACTACATGTCTAGAAAAAGACACAGTGAATTAGGAACAGAGTTAGAACTTAAAACTTCAACAAGGCCTCTACCCTCCAGACCAGTGGGATGCCATTTTACCAATGGCATCCCACTGCCAGCTGACCAACCACAGTGCCTAGGCTAATATCCCTTTATCCAAGGTTTTATTTGGTTGTTTCCTAGCACTTAGTAAATACAATTTTGCAACGGAATTAAAAATCTCAAAAAACACACACACAAAAATACAAAAAACAAACCCCGCAAAACCACACAAACTCGTAGAGGGCTTAAATGATACATATAAGAAGATAGTATCTGGACACTCATTTCCTCAAATGTTAGGCTAATTTTTAATAATTTCAAATCTTCTTAGGAGCAGTACTGCATTTTGTTACTCTGCTAAAATGCTGGATGTGTTTTTTAATCTATAAATTATTTAAACCTATCATTATTATTATTATTATTATCATTATTTGAGACACAGTCTCACTCTGTTGCCAGGCTGGAGTGCAGTGGCACAATCTTGAGTCACTTCAACCTCTGCCTCCTATGTTCAAGTGATTCTCCTGCCTCAGACTCCCAAGTAGCTGAGACTACAGGCACACACCATCACACCTGGATAATTTTCATACTTTTAGTAGAGACAGAGTTTCACCATGTTGGCCAAGCTGGTCTCAAACTCCTGGCCTCAAGTGATCCATCTGCCTCAGCCTCTCAAAATGCTGTGATTACAGGTATGAGCCACTGCGCCAGGCCAACAATTACTATCTTTTGGAAACACACCACTAAGTGAAAAAAAAAGCCCAGATTACAAGGAAGTATGTATAGTATGTTCCCAAGTATCTTTTGTAGTTACCTTATTATCTTTACTGGTTCTCTTGTTTTATGTGTGGGTGTGTATTTGAATTACTACAAATGGTTACTAACTGTCAACCTGAAAAACTCCTTCAGTATTTTTTTTTTTTTTTTTTTTGAGATGGAGTCTTACTCTGTCAACCAGGCTGGAGTGCAATGGCGCAATCTCGGCTCACTGCAACCTCTGCCTCCTGAGTTCAAGCAATTCTCCTGCCTCAGCCTCCCAAGTAGCTTGGATTGTAGGCACCCGCCACCACACCCAGCTAATTTCTGTATTTTTGAGTAGAGACAGAGTTTTGTCATATTGGCAAGGCTGGTCTTGAACTCCTGATCTCAGGTGATCTGCCTGCCTCGGCCTCCCAAAGTGCTGGGATTACAGGTGTGAGCCACTTCACCTGGCCCAGTGTGTCTTATAAGGAAAGTCTGGTAAAAACCAAAACGAAAAACAAAACAAAAAAAACCCTTCCCTCTGTGTTTGTTTATCTGACATGTCTTCATTTCACTTTTATTTTTGAAAGATAGTTTTGCTGGATTAATATTCTTGGATAAGAGGGTATTGTTTTGTTTTGTTTCTTTCACCACCTAAATTATCATCCCAGTGCTTCTAGCCTCCATTGTCTTCAGTGGCAAATCAGTTGTTAAATGTACTCAGATGCTTTTTATGGGAGGAATAGCTTTTTCATGCAGCTTTCAAAATTTTTCTCTCTGGCTTTCAGCATTTTGTTATGATGTGTTGCAGAGTGGGTCTGTTTACATTTTGCTTACTTGGAGTTAAGCTTTTGGATGTGTTGATTAATTTTAGACATTATTTCTTTGAAAATGTTTTGTACTCCTTTCTCTCACCATCTCCTTCTAATACTGCCAGTGCTTCTATGTTAGTGCACCCAATGGTGTTCCACATTTTTCTTAAGCTCCATTTCTTTTTCCTTTATTCTATCTGTTCTTCAGATTGCATAATGTCTATCAATCTGTCTTCAAGTTCTTAGTTATTTTCTTCTTCCAATTCTAATCTACTTCTGATCCATTTAACAACTATTTTTATTCAGTTACTGTACTTTTCAACTCTAGAATTTCAATTTGGTTGTGTTTTATTTTTATAATTTTTATCTTTGTAGTGCTTTTTTCTATTTGGTGAAGAATTATCATCATACTTCTTTAAACATGGTTTCTTTTAGTTCATTGAATATGTTGATTACAAATTCTTTAAAGTCTATGTCTGCTAAGTTCATCATCTGGGCCCTTTTAAAATCTGTTTTTATTGCCTAATTTTTCCCCTATGTATGGGTAACAGCTTAGTATTTCTCTAGAGTGAACACCACTCCATAGTGTTGAAAACTCATTTTTGTTGAAAACTGTATATTTTAGGTAATATATTGTAACAACATTAGATACTGATCCCTTTCTACTTGGAGCTTCTTTTTGTTTTGGTTCACTTAATACTTTAGTGGGTTGACTGAAATATTTTAGGGAAGTATATTTCCTCCATTGTGTGAAGTCTCTGATGTCACCTTTTGGAAGGCATATCCATGAGTATTCGGTCACCCTTGGATGATAGTTGTTTTAGCAGGCCTCTCTTTAACTGACACTTTCCGTGATAATTCTCTTAATTCCTCTAACTCTATCAGTGTGACACCAGCTATTCGGTTCTGCTAATTTACGAACAATTTCTCTATTGTCTTCACCAATGCTCTGTGTCATAAATTGCTCCACAGTCTTATCCAGCTAAATTCAGAGACCTTTTCAGGTCTGGGTTTTTAAAAAAATGCCAGTCTTTGAGATTTGTTCTGATCCCAGGAGGTCACTTCTTAGCTGTGTCTTTCCCTGATTCTCTCTGGTAAACTGGTCTATGCATTAGGTTATTGCTCTCATGAAGCTATCAAATTCTTAATTGTATACCACCAAAATCCAGTTTTTTCTTGAGAGCATCCTTAGGTTTTAACTTCCCTATATGCTTTTCCAAATAAAGTCCATTTTTGGGGGAGAGCCACTTACACCTCTTTATTTTCACAGACTTTTCTCCTGATCAAAATCTCTGAGCCACTCCTTAGACGGACATAGGGACTGTGGCCTGCTTCTTGGGACACCCTGTTTTAGAAGGAGGGTGTTGGGTGGGGCCAGTAGCCTCTAGTCTGTTTTGTTTGTCTCTAATGGATGAAACTTCGACCCTATGAATGAACTAAAATGAAGCAATCAGGGCCTCAGTATTGTCTTCTCAGCCTGTTTTAAGTCTTCTACTGTATGAATGAATGGTGGGAGCCCCAACCTCTCAGCCACACTTGCCAGGAACTTAGCTTCTGAAAGTTGGAGGCAGTTGGAAGGGTGGTGAGAAATGTTGATTGTGTGCTTCTCCTGGAAGGCGTTGTTTCCCTTGGTTAAGAGCTTAAGGGATCTGGAGCCCGATCTTCTGGGTCACACCAAACCAGAATGGAGCTTCTGTTATGTTGAGCTGAAGAAGGAGAGTGGGTTTGTGATAGAAGTACCACAGACACCAGCTGTTATTAGCAAAATTTAATAGATTTTTGTCCATCAATGTTTACTTATCATAATTTACAGGCCAATTGTCATAACAAATTTATAATGATTTGTTCAAGAGTTTTTAAAATAATTTTCACCTGTTACGGTTATTTTAATTGGGAGTGGGTTGTCAAGGCTCTTCACACTGCTATTCCAGAAGTAGAACTCCAATGAGTTCCTTTTTAATATTTCACAGTTTCACATAATTTTCTATAATTTCTATCATGACTATGTATTACTTGCATTATCAGATACAATAAAGAAAAACAAGGTCAAATATTTCAGAAAAAAATTAGTTTTCCAAAAATAGGGGAAAGTAATGTTTAGTAGATTTTCAGAGGTTATTTCTTTAATGAATAGAAACAAATCTTTTGTATTTGAAATTCCAATTATTTTCATACAAACAGATGCATCTAATCAGCTTAAAGACACATGAAAAGAATTGGTTCTCTTAAATATTCTCACTCTTCTTTTGCAATCAATTCTTATACCAAGACTTTGCAGCTTTGGGTCTTGCCCCTGTCTAAAGTAGAATGCAAGTTATTTTCTCCATTCTGTCTAGACTGAGAATTCTTGAGGTCTCCACAGTTTTCCTGCTCATGTTTGGACTTCATGGTATTCATCATACTGTTTACTTGAAATAACATTAATTCAGAATTAATTTGTGTCAAAACTGTTAACATCCTGAGATTTTACCCTATTTGTGAGCTAACAAGTTAGTGTGCCAAAGTTTCATACATACTGGCAGAAGACACAAGACTCAGAGGAAAGACAAAGAACATCTTACTACTTACAGCAATAGCCATAGCCAGATTATTACCATTTTGCTTTGTTTCTCTGAGCCCCAGTTCCCACAGGGAAACACCATGAGGGCCAGGTGATTCTTACATACCAATAGGTTGCATTATAGGAGAGGAACCCCAAGGTTCTGGGAGCCAAGTCTTTCATAATGCACAATAATTCTGCCGAAACTTTGCACTAGAGAGAGACATTATAAACCGGACAGTAAATAAACCTGCTGTTTGCTACTGAGGGAGAGTCAATCTCTGTCTACATAAGTTGTTTGCTATACAAACATCCTTAAAAAGACAGTCCAGAACAAAGCTAGTCAGTAGTGCTTATACATGCAACATATACATAAATGTAAGAAACCAGTGGAAAATTGCCTCCCAACAATGTGAATCGCTTAAGTCCAAAGTTACAAAAACAACCTAGTTAGAAAGCAACAACTAGGAATGGAAATGTCGTAAGAAAAAGTGTTTTATACAGGTGAAGTCTTCAGATAACTGAAGCATATACTTACAAATATCAAAAGTTGAAAAGATAAATATTTTGGATAAAATGTCAAAAATATGTAACAAATTCTTGTATTATGTTAGATGCATGATGGAAACACTACAGAACATTTATTAACATGCAGGCACAAAATAACAGTCATAACTTGTTCTGTAAGATCACTGTGCTCTGGGGAGATTATACTGGTAGTTGCATGAAAGGCCCCTTCGAGCAAATGTGACAATGCTCTACAGTAGGAATTGGCTAACCATCTAGTCAGACATGGGTAATTAAATACTCAGAGCCAGCAGTTGGATACACAATTATTTAGGAATCAAGCTCAGAACACTACTTCTAAGAGCAAAAGAATACCCTGTTCATGGAGTGGTAGAAAGTATATTTTCAATATGTCAGGCAATCTATATCTTAACACTAATTTTAATCAATGAAAATCGATGAATAACACCCATTATGCTAAACACAATCCACTAATTTCACCAGTGAAAAAACTATTTCTATCAATTAGTATGCTAAACAAAAAAACCTCCAGTGTGAATCAAAATAGTTTAAAAAGGATTCTAACTGGGTCCTTTCATATTAAATGCTAGTAAGTGTATTCTTAATTAGGAAAAAAGACTGCCTCAGGATGTACAGTAATTCTCTGTACTAGACACGTATACTCACTGAACGAGTATGCAGTATAAATTATAGGTCTCATAGTAAGGGTTTACCATTAACCCATTTTTAGTTGAGATAAAGAGGCACAGAGAGGGTGGACAATTTGCTCGGGCTCTCAAAGGTAGGAAATATCAAACCTAGTTCAGCATCCACATTTGTTCTGTGCTAGGTTCTGCTGCATCTTTAAAATTTACCTATATTCTGTCTCTACCAAGTAGTCGATTTTCATTATTTACTTCTTTAATGGGTCTCCTTTCCCTGTTTCTATTAGTTAGCAAATTCAAATTTGCTGGGAGCTTCAGCTCCCAGCATCTAGATAGATGTGTTCTTTGAACTTTTTGCTTTAAATTGCTGTCAATAGGACTGAATGAAAGAGTAGGGCCTGGGTTGGGTCTTGGGGGCTTGTGGTAGCTGCCTCTGGGATTCCTAAGGGCTGTGGAAATCTGTTCTCTCTGTAAGTGGGTTTGTGACTGTGTTTAATTTTAAGGTTAACAAAAGGGAGAATGGGAGCAGGTGATGGTTGGGTTGTGCTTGATGACTCCAGCTCCATTCAGGAGCACGTTTCTGTGGTGACCGGCTGGTATTGTGTAAGGATGATTATTAATTCCAACTATCAGCAGGGCTTGAGCCAGATTAATCTCCATATGGCAGAGGGACACAAGAGATCCGAGTGTAGCCACCAATATACACAGGTCCCAACCTTATCTGCACGCTGGCACAGAGCGTGTCAGTTTCTAATTCTTCCTTGGGAATATATCATCTGATTCATGTGTGAAAGATCAGTGAGGGAGGAGTATAAATCCCACTTTTGTTCAGCCTTCTGGGCAGTTTGAGCCTGCTAATTTCTGCAATATGCATGATGTACGGCAACCTCTCAGATTTACAGTCTCTCCTTTGAGTCGAAATTAAGCAGGAGACCATTTATTAACATTTCAAAGACAGAGACCCATGTTCTGGTTAGCACTACAATTTTGGAGAATTTTCATGAGTGAAAAACCCTTCTGAATCTACCCAGGCTGTTGATTGGTGGGAATGTGTAAGCATACGTGATTGTTGGAGGGTGTGTTTTTTCGTCTGTCTCTCCTGGTATCTACATAGCTTATTATCTCTGGTCAAATGTTTCTTCATCTGACAGATGTTCCCTGACCACACAGTATAAAATAGAAATCATTCTCATCCATGCACCTGTCTCTCACTTCTCTTTTATATTGTCTTTATATACTTTCATAGAATGTATTACCATCCCATATATACCTATATGCTGGTTAGCTGACTCCTTCACTTAGAATTTAAGCTCAGTGACAGCAAGAACTTTGTCTTGCTCCTGGCGACATCCTTACAGCCTTGAACAATTCCTGGCACACAGTAGGGATTCAATACATATTTGATAAAAGAAAATGAAATTAAATGTTTACAAAGTTACTTCTCCTCTCTCCAGTGACAATGGGGAAAATGTAGCTAATATCATTCAACATTCAAAATAAAGAACTTAAATTTGCACAATGCTGTTGGCAGAGAATATTTCATTTAACTGCCATTAGCCCTTGTCCTGGAATGACTTCATGCAATTGAATTGCAAATATTTCTGCCTTTACTTGGAAGAAACAGTAGAATTATGTGGTAGTAACTAAATGTTTTTTCTCCTTTTTTTTTTAACATGCAATTACTATCTATAGAATAACTGGATTATCCTTAATGACAAGACACAAATAATAAGCATTTTGATTAAGACAAGTTGGTGAAAGGCTAAAAGCTAATAAAAGTTGTTTTCTAGTTTTTTTTTGTTTTGTTTTGTTTTTTTTTTTGAGATGGAGTCTGGCTGCCTCACCCAGGCTGGAGAGCAGCAGCGTGATCTTGGCTCACTGCAACCTCCGCCTCCCAGGTTCAAGCGATTCTCCTGCCTCAGCCTCCTGAGTAGCTGGGATTACAGGCACTTGCCCCCACGCCTGGCTAATTTTTGTATTTTTAGTAGAGACAACATTTCACTATGTTGGTCAGGCTGGCCTTGAACTCCTGACCTCATGATCCACCCACCTTGGCCTCCCAAAGTGCTGGGGTTACAGGAGTGAGCCACCACGCTTGGCCAAGTTTTTTTTTAAAAACAAACAAACAAGGCTCCCTCAAATTAAGTAAATTGACTACATAATGAGAAAAAAGCTTAGTTACTCAGTGGCTCCCAAATGAAGCCTTATGAATGTTTATTACTTGAAATCTGCAGATCCTAAAATTAATTCTTCTATTATTTTTCTTTAAAGTTTAATTTAACCAGTAGCAATAATGACACAACAAATCTTTCAGGGAAGAAGGTCATTATGAAAAAGACAGGTGAGTTTAACCCAATAATGCTTAGAAATTGCTAATGTACATATTCAACAATATACTCCTTTCCAGAACCACCAGCCTTTATCAAGCAATTTCTTACATGTCTCCAGTAGAAGAGGCAACATTTTCACTTTGCCAGAATTTTGGCACTAAGTTCTAAAATCCAGTAGGACAATGGCTCCTGGGATTTTATGTACTTTTTCATGATTTTCATCCATTCTATGGTGAAGTGTGAAATGAGGTAAATATTTAGTCTGTCCACCAGACACCACTCTCAAAAGAGAGTATATACACCTCAGGCCACCCACACTTCAAAAGGCCATTATTGAAGGCTATTTCTGCACAGGCTTCTCAGTTGGTCATGTCTACCTATATCCTTTATGTATATTTTTGCTCTCAGTTGTAAAATTCCTGCCACAGCTCTCATATCTCTTCCAGTCTCCAAACTACCTATCTCTGCCTCCCTTTTTTTCTTTTTCCTTTTTTTAAAGAGATAAGTTCTCGTTATGTTATCCAGGCTGATGTTGAACTCCTGGGCTCAGCTGATCCTCTTTCCTCAACTTCTAGAGTATCTGGGACTGCAGGCATGAACCACTGTGCCCAGCTCCAATTCCCATTTTTAAGGTCAAACTTAGTTCAGCCTCTCTTAGGAAACCCTGTCTGGCTACTTTAGCTGATGGGTCTGAACCTTCACTGGCATATAAAACTATAATGGTGATTATGATGATAATGATGATGATGATGATAACAGTAAACACTTATTAGACTCTTATAATGTGCCATAACTGCAGTTTAATTACATTATTTTATTTGACCCTCCTGTACCACATCAGGTAGATACTATCATTATTCACCCTTTTGCAAATGAAGCTTAGAAGTATTTGTTAATGTTGGAAAATATTCATTACATACAGATGAAGACTGTAGTCAGACCCAGTGAATTCTCGTAATGCAGAACTTCATTCCATGCTGCCTTACACAGGCATACCTCAGAGATAGTGTTTGGTTCCAGACTAACATAAAAGAGCAAACATTGCAATAAAGTAAGTGATATGGTTTGGCTGTGTCCCCACTCAAATCTCATCTTGAATTCCTGTGTGTTGTGGGAGGGATCTGGTGGGAGGTAATTGAATCACGGGGGCAGGTCTTTCCCATGCTGTTCTTGTGATGGTGAATAAGTTTCACGAGATCTGGTAGTTTTAAAAATGGGAGCCTCCCCGTACAAGCTCTCTTTGCCTGCTGTCATCCATGTAAGATGTGACTTGCTCCTCCTTGCCTTCCACCATGATTATGAGGCCTCCCCAGCCACGTGGAACTGTGAATCCAGTTAAACCTCTTTCTTTTGTAAATTGCCCCATCTCGGGTATGTCTTTATCAGCAGCATGAAAACAGACTAATACAGTAAGTCACACAATTTTTTTGGTTTCCTAGTATAAGTTACATGTATACAGTACAACAGTCTATTAAGTATGCAATAGAATTATGTCTAAAAAAAAACTGATGTATGTACCCTAATTTTAAAAAAGCTTTATTACTAAAAAGTTGTAGCAGTTGTCTGAGACTTCAGCGAGTCATAATCTTTTCTTCTTATTATTATACTTTAAGTTTTAGGGTACATGTGCACAATGTGCAGGTTTGTTACATATGTATACATGTACCATGTTGGTGTGCTGCACCCATTAATTCATCATTTACATTAGGTATATCTCCTAACGCTATCCCTCGCCCCACCCCGCACCCCCCAACAAGCCCCAGTGTGTGATGTTCCCCATCCTGTGTCCATGTGTTCTCATTGTTCAATTCCCACCTATGAGTGAGAACATGCGGTGTTTGGTTTTTAGTCCTTGTGATAGTTTGCTGAGAATGATGGTTTCCAGCTTCATCCATGTCCCTAAAAAGGACAGGAACTCATCATTTTTTATGGCTGCATAGTATCCCATGATGTATATATGCCACATTTTCTTAATCCAGTCTATCATTGTTGGACATTTGGGTTGGTTCCAAGTCTACAGAACTCTCCACCCCAAATCAACAGAATATACATTCTTCTCAGCACCACACCACACTTATTCCAAAATTGACCACATAGTTGGAAGTAAAGCACTCCTCAGCAAATGTAAAAGAACAGAAATTATAACAAACTGTCTCTCAGACCACTAGACCAATCAAACTAGAACTCAGGATTAAGAAACTCACTCAAAACTGCTCAACTACATGGAGACTGAACAACCTGCTCCTGAATGACTACTGGGTACATAATGAAATGAAGGCAGCGAGTCATAATCTTTTTGCTGGTGAAGGCTCTTGCCTCAGTGACTGATCAGGGCCGTGGTTGCTGAAGACTGGGGTGACTGAGGTGACTTCTTAAAATCAGACAACAAACTCGCCACATTGATTGACACTTCCTTTCACAAAAAATTTGCCTGCAGCATACAACGTCTGTTTAATAACATTGTATCCACAGTAGACCTTCTTTCAAAATTGGAATCAATTCTTTGAAGCCCTGCTTTATCACCTAAGTTTATATGATACTCTAAATCTTTTGTTGTCATTTCAGCAATGTTCACAGCATCTTCACCAGGAGCAGATTCTGTCTCAAGAGACCACTTTTTTTTTGTTCATCCATAAGAAGCTACTCCTCATCCTTTCAAGCTTTATCATGAGATTGCAGCATTTCAGTCACATCTCCAGGTTCTACTTCTAATTGTAGACTTGCTATTTCTACCATATCTACAGTTACTTCCTCCACTTTTTTTTTTAATTATATTTTAAGTTCTGGGATACATGTGCAGAATGTGCAGGTTTGTTACGTAGGTATACAAGTGCCACAGTGGTTTGCTGCACCCATCAACCCGTCATCTACATTAGGTATTTCTCCTAATGCTATCCCTCCCCTAGCCCCCTGACAGGCTCCGGTGTGTGATGTTCCCCTCTTTGTGTCCATGTGTTCTCATTGTTCAACTCCCACTTATGAATGAGAACATGAGGTTTGGTTTTCTGTTCTTGTGTTAGTTTGCTGAGAATGATGGTTTCCAGTTTCATCCATGTCCCTGCAAAGGATATGAACTCATCCTTTTTTATGGCTGCTTAGTATTCCATGGTGTATATGTACCACATTTTCTTTATCCAGTCTATCATTGATGTGCATTTAGGTTGGTTCCAAGTCTCTGCTATTGTGAACAGTGTTGCAATAAACAGACGTGTGCATGTATATTTATAGTAGAATGGTTTATAACCCTTTGGGTATATACCCAGTAATGAGATTGCTGTATCTAATGGTATTTCTAGTTCTAGATCCTTGAGGAATCGCCACACTGTCTTCCACAAAGGTTGAACTAATTTATACTCCCATCAGCAGTGTAAAAGCATTCTTATTTCTCCACATCCTGTCCAGGATCTGTTGTTTCCTGACTGTTTAATGATCACCATTCTACCTGGTGAGAGATGGTATCTCATTGTGGTTTTGATTTGCATTTCTCTAATGACCAGTGATGATGAGCAACAAACATATGGAAATGTTTGTTGGCCACATAAATGCCGTCTTTTGAGAAGTGTCTGTTCATATCCTTTGCCCACTTTTTGATGGGGTTGTTTTTTTCTTGTAAATTTGTTTAAGTTATTTGTAGATTCTGGATATTAGCCCTTTGTCAGATGGATAGATTGCAAAAATTTTCTCCCATTCTGTAGGTTGCCAGTTTACTCTGATGATAGTTTCTTTTGCTGTGCAGAAGCTCTTTAGTTTAATTAGATCCCATTTGTCAATTTTGGCTTTTGTTGCCATTGCTTTCGGTGTTTTAGTCATGAAGTCTTTGTCCATGCCTATGTCCCGAATGGTATTGCCTAGGTTTTCTTCTAGGGTTTTTATGGTTTTAGGTCTTACATTTAAGTTTTTAATCCCTCTTGAGTTAATTTTTGTGTGAGGTGTAAGGAAGTGGTCCAGTTTCAGTTTTCTGCAGTTTTCTCTATTAAAATAAATAGAGAATCCTTTCCACATTGCTTGTTTTTGTCAGGTTTGTCAAAGATCAAATGGTTGTAGATGTGTGGCATTATTTCTGAAGCCTCTGTTCTGTTCCATTGGTCTCTATATCTGTTTTGGTACCAGTATCATGCTGTTTTGGTTATTGTAGCCTTATAGTATAGTTTGAAGTCAGGTAGCATGATGCCTCCAGCTTTGTTCTTTTTGCTTAGGATTATCTTGGCACTTAAGTCTTGAATCTCTCAAAATCATCCATGAAGATTGGAATCAACTCCTGATAATATTGATATTTTGACCGCCTCCCATGAATTTTGAGTGTTTTCAATGGCATCTAGAATGATGAAGTCTTTCCAGAAGGTTTTCAATTTACTTTGCCCAGATCAATCAAATCAATTACTATCTATGGTAGCTACAGCTTTATGAAATGTATTTCTTAAATTATAAAACTTGAAAGTCAAAATTAGTCCCCAATCCATAGGCTACAAAGTGGATGTTGTTTTATCAGGCATGAAAACATTAATCTCCTTGTACACCTGCATCACAGCTCTTAGGTGACTAGGTACATTGTCAATGAACAGTAATATTTTGAAAGGAATCTTTTTTCCAAGCAGTAGGTCTCAACAGTAGGCTTAAATATTCAGTAAACCATGCTGTAAACAGATGTGCTGCCATCTAGGCTTTTATTCCATTTATAGAGCACAGGCAGAGAGCCCCGGGATCTTTGGAATGGTAAATGAGCATTGGTTTTAACTTAAAGTCACCAGGAACACCAGCCGCTAACAAGAGAATCAGCTTGTCCATGGAAGCTTTGAAGCCGGGCATTGACGTCTCTTCTCTTTTTATGAAAGTCCTAGATGGCATCTGTTTCATGTATGCTGAAAATCTATTATTTAATGTAGCCACCTTTATCAATTATCTTAGCTAGATCTTCTGGAATAACTTACTGCAGCTTCTACATCAGTGCTTTCTGCTTCACCTTGCACTTTTATATTATGGAGATCAAACCTCATGAATCAGCCTCTGGTAGCTTCAGATTTTCCTTCTGCCACTTTCTCACATCTCTACACCTTTATAGAATTAAAGAGTGTTAGAGCCTAGATCTGGATTAGGCTTTGACTTAAGGGAATGTTGGCTGGTTTGATCTGTCTAGACCACTAAAACTTTCTCCTTGTCAGCAATAAGGCTATCTTGCTTCCTTATCATTTGTGTGTTGATTGGAGTAGCACTTTTAATTTCCTTCAAAAACTTTTCCTTTGTATTCAGAACTTGGCTAACTGGCACAAAAGGCCGAGTTTTCTGCCTACTTTGGCTTCTGATATGCCTTCCTCACTAAGCTTAATCATTTCTAGCTTTTGATTTAAAATGAGAGATATATGACTCCTCCTTTTGCTTGAACACTTAGAGGCCTTGTAGGGTTATTAATTGGCCTGGTTTCAATATTGTTATGTATTAATTGGTAGGGAGGCCAAAGGACAGGGAGAGAGATAGGGAAGGACTGGTTGTAGGGGCATTCAGAACACACACCTTTTTCAATTAAGTTCGCCATCTTGCATGGCTGCAGTTTGTGGTGCCTTGAAGCAGTTATGATAGTAATATCAAAGATCACTGATCACAGATGACCATAACAGACATAGTAATAAGGAAAAGTTTGAAATATTGCAAACATTACCAAAATGTGACCCAGAGACGTGAAGTGAACACATGCTGTTGGAAAAATGGCATCGGTAAACTTGCTTAGCATAGGGTTACCACAAACCTTCAATTTATAAAAAACACAATATCTCTGAAGTGCAACAAGGAAGCACAGTAAAACAATGTGTGCTTGTACTTATTGTACCATGTGGTCATTTTTGCCTGCCAAGCTAGATTGTAAGGCCTTTTAAGGCAAGAGACCTATTATTTCTTTGGTATACTGCTCAAAGCTTTTGATGATTAAAAGTTTTGATGATCATCAAGTGGATTTTATTAAATAGTTGAGTGAATTGACACTGTGGTCTGAGACTATTATATTTTTCAGAGTCCCAGAGGAAGAATAACTGTCACATGTTGTTTCTCCTCTCCTTCTCTTTCTGTACTTGAGATTCTCTTGAGGCAGTTTCCTTACTAGCAGAAATAAGTGTTTGATTTACCCAAATCCAACATGAGACAGTGCTTTTTCTTAGTGACTTAATGGCTAGGCTAGATAATGCCTGTTCCTTTATCCATTTCTCATAAACACTATTTAGAAGAGGTTCGGTCTGCCATGATGCTGATATGTATATGATTTTCCATCCCTTGCCCTGCAATCAATCTTAGAATACTTGAGCTGAAAATGACTGATGGGAAAATCCAATTCATCCTCCCCTTCTTACAGACAAGGAAACTGAGACTAGTTGGCCAAAGCAGCAACCACATTTCCCTATAATTTGTCCTTGGCCCCTTCTTCTGCATCATTCTTGAATCACTGCAAAAGACCAAGAGGGATACTCAGGGGGGCTTATCCTCTGACCCCCAAATGCAGAATCCTATGCAAAATAAAATAAAAAAAACCAGGGTCATAGGTAACGCTCTTATGAGAGTTCAGAGAAGGCAGAAAGCCCTTAATAGGATGGTCAGAAAAAGCTTATTAGAAAAAGATATTATTGAAAGGCTTGACATGATGGCTCATGCCTGTAATCCCAGCACTTTGGGAGGCTGAGGTGGGAGGACTGTTTGAGGCCAGGAATTGGACACCAGGCTGGGCAACATAGTGAGACCCTGTCTCTAAAAATAATAATAATAATAATACTTACAAAAGATATAACTGAGTTGGAAATTGGAGTAGTGAAAGATTTTGACAAGGGGAATGATGGAACAGGGTTCCAGGCAGAAGCACTATATGTGATGAACCCAAAGCTATGCTTAAGGAGCTATGAGAATATTTGCCTGGAGAGGACAACCTCTGGAGATAGTGAGAAGAGAAACTCCCTCTGTCAGAGACCCATGCATCTGGAGAGCAAGCCTAAGGAACGTGGCAAATGGAAGTTATGAAGGTTTTTAAGCATGAAGGTGATACGACAGAGGCATTTCGTGAAAATTAATCTAAGGGTTGCAAGTTGGGCTTAAGTGGGCAGAAACTGGAAGCAGGCCGACCAATTTAGAGGCTACTTGAGAGACATTGTAGAGCCTGGTTACCTCAGAGTTCCCATAGGTAATAATGAAATCAGTGGTTATCTCATGACTCAGAGAAACAGAATTTAATTTTTGATCCACACCTTTTCTTCTAGGAAACGGAAAGAGGGATTTTTATGGAGGAGGTGTAGTAAACATGGAGATGCTTTACCCGGATCCTACTTTCAGGGAGGACTCATTGCTTACCTTGGGGAGTAAGTCCTCCAGCTCTCAGCATGGTGAGGGCTGGCCTCAGAGACCCAGAGCTACTTTGCCTCAGGGCACAACTTCTTGTGAAGCAGTGAGGCAGGGTATAAGGCTTGGCAATCTCTGCCTGATGCCAATCATTCTGATGAGCAACACATGCTCCAGGGCTCCCAGATGGAAGGGTTGATGCTTTCTAGAACTGGCCTTAAAGTTCAACTTTTCCCTATGCTCAATTCTGATTTTATCCTCTTCCTTTCATAGCTGTTGATCTTTAACAAATAACTGCTCCACAATTCCATTATGGCGTCTGTTTCCACAGACCTCAACTTCCAACAAGAGAGAAGGCAAGAACGAAGATCAGGAGAAGACAATCCACAGCTGTGTGTGTGATATGACAGCACATGTTCTCCTGCTTTCTCATTGGGAGGTGTTTAGGGTTAACAAGCTAATTGGAAAGAGGGTTAAGGAAATGATTTCTGCTCTTCTCTAGCCCTTTTATAGAAATTATAAAACAATAATTTCCACATCAAAGAAGTGGTGGTGGGTGACAGGCTGTGCCGACAAATGTAAGAAAATGAGAGAGGGATGTATTAAAGCCCCTCCAAACCCTTGGCACTGCTAAGAACTTTTCTGTTTTTCAGAATGCCAACATTTGCTTTTTTTTTTCCCAACTTTTATTTTAGAATTTGGGAGTATATGTGCAGGTTTGTTACAAAGATACATCGCATGATGCTGAGGTTTGGAGAATGACTGAACCTGTCACACAGGTAGTGAGCATTGTACTCAATAGGTAGTTTTTCAGCCTTTTCCCTCCTCCCTCTCTCCCCTATTAGTTCCTAGTATCTATTGTTCCCATGTTTATGTTTGTGTGTTCCCCATGTTTAGCTCTCACTTATACATGAGAACATAAAGTATTTGCTTTCCTATTTCTTCATTAGTTCACTTAGGATAATGGCCTCTAGCTGTATCCATGTTGCAGCAAAGGACATGATTTCACTCTTTTCTGTGGCTGCATAGTGTTCCATGGGTGTATATATACCACATTTTCTTTATCCTATCCATTGTAGATGGACACTTGGTTGATTGATTCCATGTTTTTGTTATTGTAAATAGTGCCGCAAGGAACATGTGGGTGCATGTGCCCTTTTGGTAGTATGATTTATTTTCCTTTGAGTAGATACCCAGTAATGGGATTGCTGGGTGGAATGGTAGTTCAAGTCTTAGTTCTTAGAGGAATCAACATTTACTTTTGTTATTATTCCCTGTAGAATCAGGATGGACTGGACTATTATGCTTCACATCAAACAATTCCCAAATCCCAGTGATTAAGAGTGGTGGAGATTTACTTGTCTCATATAGCACAGGCTTATAGTTGGTATCCTTTGGAACTCTACTTTGCCCATGTTCTGGGACCTAGAATCTTGTACAGAAAACTCACAGTACTATTGGCTTCTTCACCTAGTTATTCCCTTTGCTGTCTCCCATGCTGGTGGCCATAGAGGAGGGAAAAAAGAGAGTTCCTAAAGGTCTCACATTCAAATTAAGTGTTTTAACCTGGAAATGGCACACATGACCTCTTACCAGTCAGAGGTCTTCACGTGGCCTCACACAACTGCTTAGAAAATACAGTCCTGGCCAGGTGCAGTGGCTTACGCCTGTAATCCCAGCACTTTGGGAGGCTGAGGCAGGCAGATCACGAAGTCAGGAGTTCGAAACCAGCCTGGCCAACATGACGAAACCCATCTCTACTAAAAACACAAAAATTAGCCTGTTGTGGTGGTGGAAGCCTGTAATCCCAGCTAGTCAGGAGGCTAAGGCAGGAAAATTGCTTGAACCCGGGAGGTGGAGGTTGCAGTGAGCCGGAATCATGCCACTGCACTCCAGCCTGGGTGACAGAGCAAGACTCCATCTTGGAAACAAACAAACAAGAAAGAAAGTACAGTCCTATTATAAGCCCGGAAAAGGAATGGCCTAGAAATATTTGGTGAAGACCACAAATAACTAAAACAGTTTCATTTTCTCTTTCTGTTTCTTTAATACCCTACTTCTATTATTTTCCACTTGGCTGCCTGAGCTGTAAGCCTGCCAGCACACCCACAGACACTGGGGAGGGCCTGTAAGAATTTCCAGAGATTGAGGATTATTGAGACTTCCCCTCCCTGCCTATGACAGGGTTTTGTGTGTGGGACATTCTTTATAATACAAGATGGAGTTAAAGAAGACCATTTCTTTGCAGAATTGAGTTAGGCATTCGCACAGCAACGCAAAATGGGAGGAGAGAGGGTGTTGTGCGGAGAAAAAGGTGTAATGGAAATCCTATTTTGGTGTTCATTATAATGTCACTCCTACAGCAAAATTACCTTATATCCCTGACAGAGATTAAAGGTTTTACTCCTCCTGGTTATCGGCAACAACTCCTCTCATTAACTCTTCATCTCACCACCTACATAGCCATTTATCCAAATGTATATGTAAAATTAAAAATAAATAAAAGGATTAATCCATAAAGACACTGAAATAGGAAGGTAAGGGGATAGGATGGTAGAAATGCTAGACAAAATGAAAAATAATATTAAACCCATATTTCATGAGGCAAGCGAAAGAGATTTCTCATTAGTTCATCCATCTCATTATCTTCCCAGAAGAGATTTTAATGCTCACCTTCACAAAGATGGTTTTTAAAGGCTCAGTTTTGTCTTGCTTAAATGTAGGTTCAAATATGTAGAGAAAAATGCATGTTTTGTAGAAATATTTACCTTTACCTGTGATGTTCATTCAAGCTAGAGATTAGGAAAGTTTTTTCTTCAAAAACCAAAAATCTAATCTCCTTCATTATCACTGAGGGTAGAAAAATAGGGAAAATGCCTAAGCTGCAGTTAGAATGATCCAGATTAGAGAAACAATGGCATTTCTTTTTCTTTTTCTTTTCTTTTCTTTTTTCTTTTTTTTTTTTTTTAACAGAGTTTCGCTCTTGTTGCCCAGGCTGGAGTGCAATGGTGTGATATCAACTCACTGCAACCTCCACCTCCCGGGTTCAAGCAATTCTCCCGCCACGGCCTTCTGAGTAGTTGCGATTACAGGCATGCGCCACCATGGCTGGCTAATTTTGTATATTTACTAGAGACAGGGTTTCTCCATGTTGGTCAGGCTGGTCTCGAACTCCTGAACTCAGGTGATCCGCCAGCCTCGGCCTCCCAAAGAGCTGGGATTACAGGCATGAGCCACCGCACCTGGCCTACAATGAAGGCATTTCTTGACCGAAAAGATTACTGGGTAATGGAGTAGTTTATGATAACAGTAAGATAACTACCATTCATTGTGAGCTTCTGCTTACTATATTCCTAACACTGAGTTGAACACTTATACAAATTATTTATTTTTAACATTTTTGTTTGTTTGTTTGAGACAGGGTCTGGCTCTGTCGCCCAGGCTGGAGTATGGTGATGGGATCTAGGCTTACTGCAACGTCTGCCTTCCAGGCTCAAGTGATTCTCCCACGTCAGACTCCTCAGTAGCTGGGACTACAGGTGCACACCACCACTTCAGGCTAATTTTTGTACTTTTTCGTAGAGACAGATTTCACCACGTTGCCCAGACTGATCTCGAACTCCTGAGTTCAAGCCTGCCTCAGCCTCCCAAAGTGCTAGGATTACAGGTTTGAGCCACCATGCCCGGCCTATACAAATAATTTCTAAATTTCACAGTGACTCCAAAATTGGACATACATTAATATTCCAGTGTCCAATAAAAAGACTCAGAAAAGTTGAGTAGCTTCTTCAAGCTACACAGACAAGAAAAGGCAGCAGAAACAAGATGTGATCCCAGGTCTGAGAAAATCTCAACCATCTATTGAAGCAGGTGTGATTTATTCTTTTAATAGTGGTGATTATGATAATGATAACAATAATAATGCCAATCAATAACAGTTATTAAGCATTTAATACATGCCAGCCTCTCTTATAAGCATTATTGAAGTATTAACTCAATAATCCTCAACAAATCCAGGGAGTAAGTGCTAATACACCATATTATAGATGAAGAACTTGATGAACAACTAAGAGAGGTTAAGGTAGTGGAGTTGTTAGAAAGATAACCTGGGTTCACCTCAATTAATCTTAACTACCAGCTGGGCACGCAGTGGTTCATGCCTGTAAACTCTGCACTTTGGGAGGCCGAGGCAGGCAGATCACGAGGTCAGGAGATTGAGACCATCCTGGCTAACATGGTGAAACCTCGTCTCTACTAAAAATACAAAAAATTAGCTGGGCGTGGTGGTGCACACCTGTAGTCCCAGCTACTTGGGAGGCTGAGACAAGAGAATCGCTTGAACCTGGGAGGCGGAGGTTGCAGTGAACTGAGATCCTGTCACTGCACTCCCACCTGGGCAACAGAGCAAGACCGTCTCAAAAAAAAAAAAAAATCTGTACTACCTCTGAGGACATAAAATAAGGTGAACTTACAGAATTACGATCGTCTCTACCCATTTTTCCATCCACTGCCTATACGGTGACTTATAGGACACTGTGAAGAATGCTGGTTAGGCTTGCGAACTCTGGAGCTGGACTGTCTTGAGTTCTAATCAGAGCTGAATAAATGTTAGGGAACATCCCTTTATTAGTTTTCTGTGGTTGCCTTAACAAATGACCAGAAACTGAGAAGCTTAAAACAACAGAAATTTATTCTCTCGTCGTTGTGGAGGCCTGAAGTTAAAAGTAAGAAGCCAGCAGATCCATGCTCCTCCCTCTGAAAGTGCTTGAGAAAGATCTGTTCCAGGCCTTTCTTCCAGCTTCGGCTGGTTGCTCACAATCCTTAGTGTTGCTTGGTTTGTAGACACATCACTTCAACCTCTGCCTCTGCCTTTACCTGGTGCTCTGTGTTTCTCCGTTTCCAATTTTTCCCCTTTTTATAAGGACAGCAGTCCTACTGGATTTAAGGCCACCATAATCAAATATGACTTCATCTTAACTTGATTATACCTGCGAAGACCCTTCTTCCAAATAAAGTTACATTCCCAGGTTCTGGGTGGATATGAATTTGGGAATTTGAGGAGGGGTACTATTCAACCCAATACAGTCTCTAATTTCTTTTTTTTTGAGACAGAGTCTCACTCTGTTGCCCAGGCTGGAGTACAATGGTGTGATCTCGGCTCATGGCAACCTCCACCTCCCCCCGCCCACGTTCAATCGATTCTCATGCCTCAGCCTCCCTGAGATTACAGGCATGTGCCACCACCTGCCTTAGCCTCCCAAAGTGTTGGGATTACAGGCATGAGACACTATGCCTGGCCCCTAAAATTCTGTGTCTAAGTTTTTGTCGTGAGTAAAATGGAGACAAAAATTACATTTATGTCATTGGGTTGTTGTGAGATTTAATATGTACAGAGGACTTAGAACAGGGCTCAGCACAGAGCAGATGTTATTCAAGTGTTAAATTTTTAAATTACATGACTAATTTCTACTAGAACTTTGATAGGATCAGAAATTCTGTTAGGCTCAGTTCTACTAAAAATAGTTATGTGCATTTTTCCCCCTAGTCATTGTATTTTCCTGTAAATTAATATAGCTGATGACTGAAACTTATGTTTACAGAACTTGGTTTCATTGCAGCAAGGGAGGCTTTGATCCTAATCAATGCAACAACAGAGTAAGATCAATATACAAGTCATTCTTTATATGATGACATAAAAAATACTGAATTTTATTATACGTCTTTTTGGAGACAGTGTGGGCTCCCTTTCCTTTTCTTTATTTTATTGTCTTTCCTGTCTTTCCTCTTTTCTCTGTGAAGATTTTGCACCTAGTGAGGTGTGTGCAAGATATCAAAGGGAACTATAGCTGCAGCCCAAGAACAAGAAATTATCCAGCTCTAATGGCAAATAAGTGAATGCAGACAATTGTATCTGCTGCTATACATGAAATAAGATTTCATTTTGGGGCTTGCTAGCCAGGCAGCCCTGAAACAAATTAAAATGAGATTATCTGACAGTGTGGAGGTTTGTATGTTTTAAAAACAATTCTGTAGTGAGCTTAGCTGCTGATTCTGCTTAGTATTTCTTATTTAGCTTAATAAATGATATCACTTGATTGAATCAATGTTTAGTTTTAATCATAGCCTTTGAAACTTGAGAACTGGATGGTGCCTTAGAGTATGCAGGGCCACTCCCTTATTTTACCAATAAGGAAATATTTATTCCTTGGGTTTGTAATGAGTTGTGACACATGAAATGCTTTCCTTCTTCCCAGGCCATCCCTCCTCAAACAATTCCATTCCATTCTTGAAGCTGCCAATTAGTGGTACCAAATATTCATAGGTGTTTTTGAGAAAACAACATTTGGTTCAATAGAAAATGGAAGAGTCACAGAAAATGAAAACAACAAAAGACCTGCCCATTACTTATTGCCAGTGAAACCTGGAGAGAGTTTAAGGAAGTCAAACTCTATGGCACAGTGCAATTTCTGAGTGTTTAAGTGTAGCTAAACCTTGCTGAGCTGCAGTTCTTTTGGGTTTACATCAATTAGAATTTTCAAGATTGGAAAAATGGCTTTGCAAGCTCTAATTTTGCTCAAAGGTGACTTTATTTTCAGTATTACTTTTGGCAGCATTTTGAAAAATACTTTTAAAGATTAATATTGCTTTGCTGTATTTGAATTTTTAATGAATGCGTATTTTGTTAGCATTCTCCTTAACCCTAGGCATGTATGGTGAAGGTTTTGATTTGCTCATGAAGTTCTCACTAAGAATTTGCATTTACACTAGCAATTTCTGGGGTAAGTGAATGAGGCATTCTACTTAGGCTCTGTCCTAAAAGAGATTATAATGCAGTTGTGACAACTCAGGCTGACAGTCCTAGTAAAAATAATAGAGAATCATAATTTAGAGACTATAATAAAATGCTCTATCTTATTTCCCTCCTGAGAGCATGTGCTGTTTGCTTTTAGATGAGAAGATTGTATTGGGCTGTGGAACAGACACTCGGATGTCAGTCACCATCTCAGTTGGCCTCGGAGGTTCATGCTGTCTTTATCCTTATCTCTCATGGGTCCATTAGGCTGCAGTTTCCTCACCTGTGACATACGGAGCCTGGGCCCAGAGAACTTTATGTCTCTTCTTGCTCTAATATTTGGAGTCCTTGTCATTTTCTGATATAGGTGACCGTGGTACAAATAGCTCGTGGCACTCTGTGAGTCTGCTTCTTTGGCTGAGCTAAAATCACTTCAAGCAAAACAAAGAAAAGAAGAAAAACAAACAAGTCCGCTTTGATGGAAGCAGCCTCATCTGGAGAGCCAGCTGCTGTGTGCCTCCCATTAGGGTGTATTATAAGGAAGAATTTATACTGTCTTTGCAATAAGCAGATCTGGATTAAATTTCTGGCTTTGCTACTTCCTGGGAGAGTCTCCTAATCTCTTTTGATTTCAGTTTCCTTAACTGTAAAATAGGAATAATATCTTCCCTACTATTTAGGCTTTTTATGATGAGCTAGTAAGATTTGTCCTTGAGAGTTATTTGCAAGCTATATAGTGTTCTAAGCTATACTTTCTGCCATGGAGATGTTCAGATCATGAAGATCCCACGTATTCTTTTAGGAAAGAACATCAAATTTCACTTGGCTCTAGCCTCTTTGTCACACAAAGTCCAGCCACCCTAGTATGCTGCACAGCATTGCATACTACAAAATATCATAGGAAAGCCTGAAAAGAAGAGGGACGTTATGAACCTACACATCTGAACTGCTCATGTGGTCTCTGGTCGCCCTCTAATAACTATTGCTCTTAACCATCCATAGTTGCTGGAAAGAAATTGTGGATCTTTCTCCTGTTGTTTTTGCTTATAAGGACTCTGGCGCTTGCCTTTGCAGATACCTTTAGCTCCGGGATTTCATCTGGCTTAGGAGCTTTCTCTTAGCTCTTGAAATGTCTGTAAAAGCCTCTGTAACTTACTTAATGTGTTACTCAATCATATAATACAAACATTATTTAATGTAATTATGTTCTTGACATTATGTCTGTCTTGGGAGTACAGCTTTGAACTTGATAAACTCCTGGTTCCCAGGGACATTAAAAATGTGAAAAAGCATCACTAGAAGTATCTAAGCTCTTCAGAACCTCTTGAGCCCAGTCTTAGTGTATGTGGAAAAAGATCCTTCCTATTCCTTAAATGCACTCCTTAAACTACTGTTCTCTTGAAAAAACTGGGGGAAATTTCTTGCTCTTTTATTCTACAGCAGGAATATTTTATTTATTTATTTATTTATTTATTTATTTATTTATTTATTTTCTAAGGGGAAAGTTCTTTTTTTAAATTATACTTTAAGTTCTAGGTACATGTGCACAACATGCAGGTTTGTTACATATGTATACGTGTGCCATGTTGGTGTGCTGCACCCGTTAACTTGTCATTTATATTAGGTATATCTCCTAATGCTATCCCTCTCCTCTCCCCTGACCCCACAACAGGACCCTGTGTGTGATGTTCCCCCCGCCTGTATCCAAGTGTTCTCATTGTTCAGTTCCCACCTATGAGTGAGAACATGTGGTGTTTGGTTTTCTGTCCTTGTGATAGTTTGTTCAGAATGATGGTTCCCAGCTTCATCCATGTCCCTACAAAGGACATAAACTCATCCTTTTTTATGGCTGCATATCCATGGTGTATATGTGCCACATTTTCTTAATCCAGTCTATCACTGATGGATATTTGGATTGGTTCCAAGTCTTTGCTATTGTGAATAGTGCCTCAAGAAACATACGTGTGCATATGTCTTTATAGCAGCATGATTTATAATCCTTTGGGTATATGCCCAGTAATAGGATGGCTGGGTCAAATGGTATTTCTAGTTCTAGATCCTTGAGGAATCACCACACTGTCTTCCACAATGGTTGAACTAGTTTACAGTCCCACCAACAGTGTAAAAGTGTTCCTATTTCTCCACATCCTCTCCAGCACCTGTTGTTTCCTGACTTTTTAATGATCGCCATTCTAACTGGTATGAGATGGTATCTCATTATGGTTTTGATTTGCCTTTCTCTGATGGCCAGTTATGATGAGCATTTTTTCATGTGTCTGTTGTCTGCATAAATGTCTTCTTTTGAGAAGTGTCTGTTCATATCCTTTGCCCACATTTTGATGGGGTTGTTTGATTTTTTTCTTGTAAATTTGTTTGAGTTCTTTGTAGATTCTGGATATTAGCCCTTTGTCAGATGGGTAGATTGTAAAAATTTTCTCCCATTCTGTAGGTCACCTGTTCACTCTGATGGTAGTTTCTTTTGCTGTGCAGAAGCTCTTTAGTTTAATTAGATCCCATTTGTCAGTTTTGGCTTCTGTTGCCATTGCTTTTGGTATTTTAGTCATGAAGTCCTTGCCTGTGCCTATGTCCTGAATGGTATTGCCTAGGTTTTCTTCTAGGGTTCTTATGGTTTTAGATCTAACATTTAAGTCTTTAATCCATCTTGAATTAATTTTTTCATAAGGTGTAAGGAAGGGATCCAGTTTCAGCTTTCTACATATGGCTAGCCAGTTTTCCCAGCCCCATTTATTAAATAGGGAATCCTTTCCTGATTTCTTGTTTTTGTCAGGCTTGTTAAAGATCAGATGTTTGTAGACTTGAGGTATTATTCCCAAGGGCTCTATTCTGTTCCATTATTCTATATCTCTGTTTTGGTACCCATACCATGCTGTTTTGGTTGCTGTAGCCTTGTAGTATAGTTTGAAGTCAGGTAGCATGATGCCTCCAGCTTTGTTCTTTTGGCTTAGGATTGACTTGGCAATGCAGGCTCTTTTTTGATTCCATATGAACTTTAAAGTAGTTTTTTCCAATTCTGTGAAGAAAGTCATTGGTAGCTTGATGGGGATGGCATTGAATCTATAAATTACCTTGGGCAGTATGGCCATTTTCACAATATTGATTCGTCCTATCCATGAGCATGGAATGTTCTTCCATTTGTTTGTGTCCTCTTTTATTTCATTGAGCAGTGGTTTGTGGTTCTCCTTGAACAGGTCCTTCACATCCCTTGTAGGTTGGATTCCTAGGTATTTTATTCTCTTTGAAGCAATTGTGAATGGAAGTTCACTCATGATTTGGCTCTCTGTTTGTCTATTATTGGCATATAGGAATGCTTGTGATTTTTGCACACTGATTTTGTATCCTACAGCAGGAACATTTTTTATAGAGACTCATGAAATAGCTATTTTTTAGAGATTGTGCAGCCAGCATAATTTGGAGACTTGGTTTGCATTTATTCTCTTCACAAATGATAAATTCAGGTGGCCCTAGAAGTGGTTAATTATAAAAACCAAAGAGAGGAAGCTGAGAAACAGAATTCTTTACATTCACCAGATAACATATGCTTACCTTGTTTCAATTTATGAGCATAACTTCTCCCTCTGTAGACTAACCTTGTCCAAGGATACTCTCTGGTGACCTTGTCCTTTCCTTGGTGTTTAGGTACCCCTGACAAATATTCTGTCAAAGTCAAGAGTGATACCGATAGTAAAGCCCTACTTCATAGCTGCAAATGAAATTAGAGCTACCTACAACTTTGAAGAACAAAGTTGGGAGCTTAACGCAGTATAATTGCTGATTGTCAATGCTGATTAGCCTCTTGGTGAGTGAATGAGTCAGCATCTGTCATACACTGCTAGCCTACAGGTAAAAAGACTGTGAGTGCTGGCAGGAATGCTATGAATCTTATGTATCTGGGTGGAGTGGAAGTGACTCAGCCCAAATTAAGAAAGTAGCAGCCTGACACAGCTGCATTGCCTCAGCTAGCTGAATTCCTGAGCCAGCTCCAGGGTACTCAGTGTCAATTGACATTGGATGAACATCTTATTGAATCTCTCTCTCTTTCTCACTAGATTTATTAAAGCATAATGTAGATGCCATTAAATTCACCTGTTTTAAGTGTACAGTTCAATGATTCTTAGGAAATTTACAGACTTTTACAACCATCAACTCAAACCAGGTTAGAATATTTTATTACCCCAATATCTCTTATGTTTGTTTGCAGTCAGTACTCAATCCCATCCCCTAGCTCAGAGAGCCATTAATCTACTCTCTATAGGTTTGCCTTATCTGGATGTTTCATATAAATGGAATCACACATTATGTATTTTTTTGTGTTTGACTTCTTTCACTTAGCATAATGTTTTTGAGGTCCACCCATTATGTAGCATATATTAGCAGCTTTTTTCTTTTTATAAATGAATGGTATTCTATTGTATGGATTTATCACACTAGGTTTATCCATTTGTCCAGTGACAGACATTTACACTGTTTCTACTTTTGGGCTATTAATGATAATGCTGTTGTTAATAGTTGCATACATATTTCTGGCCCTACATTGTCAAATTAGAGTCTTCATAGTTAAGATTACTTATGTGCTAGACACATTTTTTAGCTTTTAATATCTAGAATTCTTCCACATAAATGTATGTATTTGTGTATTATACATACACACATGAATCTACATAGATACTTGCACACCATATATACTTACTGTGTGTCTTTACTCTGAAATCATGAGCCATCATTCCAGGGTACCTTACTTTGTTAATATCTATCTTTTCATTGCAGCTATTCTAGTGGATATAAAATGGCATCTCTATGCTTTGGGGTAGCAGGTCCCTGGTAACTAATGATATTAATGTGCTTATTAGCTATTTGTATATCTTCCTTGGAGAAATATCTACTAAAATTCATTGCCATTTCTTTTTAGCTCAGCAAAGCTAACATTGCCAAATTTCAATAGAACTATTTTTCTGTTTATAATTGAGTTATAAGAGTTAAATATTCTAGATGTAAGTCCCTTATCAAATATATGACTTGCAAGTATTTTCTTTCATTCTATGAGTTGTCTTTTCACTTTCTTGGTGGTATCGTTTTTATATTTTATTTTTCTGAGACAGGGTCTGGCTCTGTCAAACAGGCTGGAATACCATGGCACCATATCGGCTAAGTGCAACCTCTGCCTCCTGACCACAAGAGATCCTCCCACCTTAACCTCCCAAGTAACTAGGCCAACTGGTGTGTGCCACTATGCCTGGCTAATTTTTGTATTTTTGGTAGAAATGAGATTTTGCTATGTTTCACAAGCTGGTCTTGAACTCCTGGACTCAAGCAGTCCTCCCACCTCAGCCTCCTGAAGTGTTGGGATTACAGGCATGAGCCACTGTACCTGGCGTCTCAGTGGTATCCTTTGAAGCACAAAAATTTTTAATACTGATGAAGTCAAATTTATCTATCTTTTCTGTTGTTGTTTGTACTTCTGGTGTCATGTCTAGCAAACCATTGCCTAACCCTTGGTTGTAAATATTCACTCCTGTATTTTCTTCCAAGAATTTTATATTTATTGTTTATAGCTTTTCTATAGGGTCTGTGAATCTTGAATTTATTTTTTTGTATGGCATGAGGTGGGGATTCAAATTTTTCAAATTTATGTTTTTGCGTATAGATATCCGGTTGTACTGGCAACATTTATTGAACAGACTATTCTTTTCCCATTGAATTAACTTGGTACCCTTATTAAAAATCAATGTACCATAAAAGGGTTTATTTCTGAAATATTAATAATATTTCATTGAGTCATATGCCTATCATTTTGGCAGTACCACATTATCTTGATTACTGTAGCATTATATTAAGTTTTGAAATCAGAAAATGTGAGTTTTTCAATGTTTGTTTTTTTAAAGTTTGCTTTGGCTATTCTGGGTGGCCCTTACATTTTTACATGATATTTAAAAATCAACTTGTCAGTTTCTGCCAAAAACAAAATTCACCTCAGATAGGATTTTGGTAAGGATTGCATTGAATCTATAGATCAATTTGGGGAGTTTTGCCATCCTAACAATATTAAGTCCCTGATACATTAATGTGGATGCATTTCCGTTTATTTAGGTCTTTGTAAATTAATTTCAGTGATTATTTTATAGTTTTCAGCGCATAAGTTGGCACTTTCTTTGTTAAACTTATTTCTAAGTATTCTTTATGCTATTGTAAATAGAATTGTTTTCTTGTTTGTTTCTTTTTTGAGACAGAGTCTCCCTCTGTCACCCAGGCTGGAGTGCAGTGGTGTGATCTCAGCTCACTGCAACCTCTGCCTCCTGGGCTCGAGCAATTCTCCTGCCTCAGCCTCCCAAGTAGCTGGGACTACAGGCACGTGCCACCACACCTGGCTAATTTTTGTATTTTTAGTAGAGATGGGATTTCACTATGTTGGCCAGCCTGGTCTCAAACTCCTGACCTCAAGTAATCAGCCTCTGAAAGTGCTGGGATTACAGGCATGAGCCACCATACCTGGCCAAGTTGTTTTCTTAATTATATTTTTAGATTGTTCATTGCTGGTGCATAGAAATACAATTAATTTTATATAGAAATACAGTTGATTTTTATATTGAAATTGTACCCTGCAATTTTGGGGTACAATGTTAGTGATTGAAATGAATACATAACCCTTTTAGCACTTTGAATATGTCATTCCATTGCCTCCTGTCCTCCATTGTTTCTGGGGAGAAGTTAGCTGTTAATTTTATTAAGAGTTTCCTTACATGTGATGACTAATTTTTTCTTACTGCTTACAAAATATTTTATTTGTCTTTGTCTTTCAGCATTTTTGCTATAATGTGTCTAGATGTAAATATCGTTGAATTTGTTTTACTTGAAGTTTTTTAACTTCAAATTTGGAAAATTTTTTCTGTTGCTATATATATATAATGCTCTTTTCTCTCTCTTCTTTTTGGTTCTAACTTTACATATATGTTGATGTGCCTAATGGTGTCCCACATTTCTCTGATGCTATGTTCACTTTTCCTCATTCTTTTTGTTTCTATCTGTTCTTCAGACTGCATAATCTCTATCAATCTGTTTCCAAGTTCTCTGATTCTTTTTTCTGCCAGTTCAAATTTATTGTTTAGCCTATCTAGTTAATTTATTTCAATTATTGTACTCTTCAACTCCAGGATGTTCATTTTGTTTTCTTTTATAAATTCAATATCTTTATTGGTAGTCTTTATTCAGTGAGACATTGTCAATTTACCTTCTTTTACTTATTGAAGCATGGTTTCCTCTAGTTCCTTGAAAATATTTATTATAGGCCGGGTGCGGTGGCTCATGCCTGTAATCCCAACACTTTGGGAAGCTGAGGCAGGTGGATCACTTGAGACCAGGAGTTTGAGACCAGCCTGGCCAACATGGCGAAAACCAGTTTCTAATAAAAACACAAAAATTAGCTGGGTATGGTGGCACATGTCTGTAGTTCCAGCTACTTGGGAGGCTGAGGCACAAGAATTGCTTGAATCCAGGAGCTGGAGGTTGCAGTGAGTTGATAGCATGCCACTGCACTCCTGCCTGGTTGACAGAGTGAGACTCTGTCTCCAAAAAGGAAATAAATATATTCATAGCTGCTGTGAAGTCTTCGTATGTTAAGTAAATAATCTGAATTCTCTTAAAGGCCATTTCTGTTGCCTGCTTTTAATCCTGTATATGGATCACAATTCCCATTTCTACCAGAAATTGTAACTACATAGTTTTTTTTTCCTCCTATTCTTTTCCTCCTTCAAGGAAAATAAAAAAACAAACCCTTAACTTTGTGAACATCACTTTAGTAAAGGTATGTGACAGAACATAGAACAAAATGATCTAAAAGTCTGACTTATGTGTCCCAAAAGTTTTAATTTCTTTTTTTTAATTTAGAGTATTTTGAATAAAATAATTGGGAGCAGTGGAAGAAAGAAAGTGGTGTTCCATGACTACTCCCCATCATTGTAGAAAGAGAATCACATGGGTGGAAAGGAAAAAGAAAGTAATGGTAAGAGTGACTAAAGAAAGAGAAATTGAGAACCTTTGAGAATGTGAGATCTGGGACCTGATTGCAGAACAGGATGTTCATAAGGTGGGCTGAGGAAGAAGAACACTATCAGTGAGAGTAAAGAATGTGTTATCAGTGAAGGTGGACAGAGTCCTACACAATATACAAAGTTTTCTTTTCCCCAAGGTGGAGCAGAAGCTGCAGCTTTACACCTATGCTTCAGCCTGCGCTGGCCACAGCAGAGATGACAAGAGACTCGAAGGAGTTTTGTGGATAGGAACACGAACTATCTCAAGAGTGACCAGTGTATACCTATGGCTGAGGAATAAAAATGGAGAAACGTAGGTCTGAGTGTTCTTGCTTGTATAGATAACTCAAAGACAGAGGCACCACAGTACCCTATCCCTATATGAGCCCCTAAAACTTAGAAGCAACCACAGCATTCCTAAAGTATAAGGACTCTGAATAAAAATTAAGTTATAACATAGAACAATAAAAGAAGAAAAAAAATTTGCACACACAGAGGAACAATCAAGAAAACATGGCAAGGAAGGGTAATGACAGGGAAGAATTCTACCATAAATTAAAATGTGCTACAGCCCATATGTTAAAAACTGTGTAGTGTTGGTAGAAGACTAGACAGACATAACAATCGGACAAAAAGAAAAGTCCAAAAAATAGACCCAATCACATATGGAAATCAAGTACACAATAAGGTCAATCTTTGACTTGATAGATAAAATTATAGATTTTGTAATAAGTGGTTTTGAGATAAGTGAATATATATATTAAATACATCAAGTTGGATCCATTTTTCACATTACACACTAGGATAAATTCCAAATGGATTAGGTATTTAAAGGTAAAAGTATTAAACCATACAAGCAAAATGAGAAAACATGGTGCAATGGCTGAATTCTTTTATATCTGGAGAAAGGCAAATTTCTTTTCTAATCATGAAAACAAAATACTCCATATGTATAATAACAAGAAAAATGACAAGATGGGACACAGTATTTGTAATAGAATGGACTGAAAGTTAACATCTTTAAAATATAAAGAACTATTAAAAATGAAAGAAATGTGCCAACAATTCAATTTTAAAAATGGACAAAAATAGGCCACAGATATGTCACTGAAAATGAAATGAAAATTCTCTCACATATGAAAATGTAATCAATCTCTCTCGTATTAATAGAAATATAAATTTAGGATACAATAATTAATTTGTTTTTCTAATGAGGAATGCTGCCTCAGTATCTCATCACATTTTCAACACTCTTCTCATATAGCTCTTAACACAATATGACTTAGTGTTCACCAAGGTAGAGATTTTAGGGAAGTTACTGCCCCCCACATACTCTCCACCATACCAAGAACAAGATTGTGTTTATTTGCTTTCACTCTAGTGCTCAGTATGATGTATTTACCTGATTTGTGCCTTTAACTGATTGAAACCCCTATGTGAATGCTTAGTGTAATGATAAATATACACCCAGAAAAACAGCACCATCCCTTCTGTCCTAACTTTCTAGTGAGATGCAGCATAGTGTAGTGGGCAAACTCACAGCTTTGGAGCCAGATTATTAAGTTTCACTTACTGGCTCTGCAATTTATAGCTGTGCGACGTTGGGCAAGATATTTATTCTGTCTGTATTTCTATTTCCTTTAAATGATGATGTAAATGAAAATAGTAGCTTAGCTATAGGATTTTATGAAAACTAAATGATTTATTAACATAAAATTCTTACAATAGTGCCATCTGGTAGGTTTAAGTGCTAGATAAATATTTTACATTGTTATTAGTCAGGAAAATAGCACTTACTTTCAATCCAAAGAGACTGGGGAAAGATCAGGAAGATAATTAAAAATACATATATATTGGGTTTAGTGGAGGTTGATGTGGGGGCTCAATTTTTTTCCATTTTTAACTGCTTGCCTCCCATGATAAGTTGTGCCAACAATATTTGTTGCATATTGAGGTAGCCAATCTTATACTTTTCTTCTTATCTAATGTCTAGATAACACTGATTTTCCCACGATATTCTTACTTATCTCATGAGCTTGGAATGACCAGTGAACATCAAGCCAGAGGTTATCTTGAAAGACAGGCTTCCAGGCCTTCCAAAATTATGCGTCTTTGTAAATCAAAGAAATTATTGAAGTGATTATGTTAAGCTTGGCATTTGCCACCTTACTAGAGAACAATAGCTTCTGAACACCATATCTTGGCTGTATTTTAGGGGAAGATAGTGATCCTTATAGTCAACCAAGGAATGGCTGGAGGATGGGGCTTCAACTTCCCCAATCTTTCCATCTCTTCAAATATGTTAATAATGGTAATGATAATAACAATACCACTTGACATGAAAGACTAGTATTAATTTTACACAAAATGTGATTAGAGGTATACTTAGAAGTCTTTGTTATCTTTATTGATCTTTGATATAAAATATAAGCAAACTTAATCTGCTTCCTATGAAAACACAGTATTAAGATGAATCTCCTGCCCTCTTACTGTCTCTGAGCCCCTTCTAGACTTCTCTTTACTGCAGAAAATCTGGAGCTGCCTACTGGCTGGATGCATTGATGAATGATAACTCTATAACAATTTGTAACAAGAGAAAGTTAAAAGTCTGTGGAAGCCCTCTAGGACCTGGAATCCATCTCTATTCGTAGGTCTAATATTCCCACTGTATAAGTAACCTTTATTCCAGCATTATAAATATCCACTTGCCTTAAAGAAAAGGATTTAGTATCATTCATTTTATTTTTAATAAATCCTAAAAGAAAACAGGAAGCAGCACAGTTTGGAGGAAATGAGATAGTATTGAGATTTAGATCCATCTCTGAACAACTGGGCTGTGAATGGATAGAGTTCCCTTAAAATATTTTATTACCTTAGCAAATAGGGCAATCTGAATAGAAATTCAAGGCTGTAGATTGCAAAAGCAGGACTAACACCACATGTCGTGGAGGGAAGTCAGGCTGGACCAGGTATAGGGAACTGGCTAATCATAAAAGCCAATTTGGGCTGGGCACGGTGGCTCACGCCTGTAATTCCAGCACTTTGGGGGGCCAAGTTGGGCAGATCACAAGGTCAAGAGATCGAGACCATCCTGGCCAACATGGTGAAACCCTGCCTCTACTAAAAATACAAAAACTAGCCGGGTGTGGTGGCACATGCCTGTAGTCCCAGATACTCAGGAGGCTGAGGCAGGAGAATCAATTGAACCCAGGAGGTGGAGGTTGCAGTGAGCCAAGATCATGCCACTGCAGTCCAGCCTGGGGGACAGAGCAAGACTCTGTCTCAAAAATAAATAAATAAATAAATAAATAAATAAATAAATAAATAAATAAATAAATATAAATAAAAAATAAAAGAAAGGAAAAAGCCAATTTGGTGAAAGGAAACTCTTGTCCTTAGGAAATAGGACTCTGGGCAAGAATATGCAGACTGATGATCGAGTGAGGAAGCCAGTGACTGGAGAAATGGGAACCAACATTAGAGTGACACTGGCAATATGGAGACGAGATTGAATCAGCCCTTTGTTACAAGGTGTCTGATTGAGAAAAGTTGACTCATTCTCCATCGGGTAAACAACCAAAATGCTCTTTGCATTTCCCTTTCTAGGGACAAAATGAGACCCAGGGCCTGGAATAGGAGGAATAGATTAAGTGAAGCTTGTTTCTCAGTTTAGAGGTGTTAGAAGGATGGGAATCTATGCAGCCTTTACAGAGTCATTTCCCTAAACACCTGTATTCCTCCCAGAGCTGCTGTGAGAAGCAGTCCTGTGGAATGGAAAGTACCTGGCTCTGGAATGAGACACACCTGGGTCTGCATCTTGGTTCCACCCTCTCTGCTTGTCCCATAGCATCCATTTTCCTTCACCACTCAGTCACGACATCATGGTCTAGGCAGTGCTGGTAATACAACTACTGCAGAGGATTACATTGGAAAATCTAGGTGGAAAGTCTGGCACAACATAGGTTCTCAAAAATTAATAGCATTTATTTTGAACTCATTTGAAGGAAGTTTGATAATCTTTTAAAATTTTTTGCTTCCCTTTTCCTTCAAGCAATTCAATAAGGTAAAATACGCCTTCATAATGTGATAATCAATGATTTAACAAAATGTAAAATGAATATATGCATTTATGTAATAATTTAGCCTTTAAGACTTTTCCCCCAGAGATATGAGAAGATGTATGTACAAAAGTATTCACTTCATCATTGTTTGTAACTGAAGAAAACTAGAACCAACCTAAATGTTAGGGTTAAATAAATTATGATATACTCATGAAATGAAACATCGCAGTCTCTAAAATGAACAGAATAGGTCTTTATGAGATGATTTTAAAATACAGCCAAGATATATGTATGATTCCATTTGTATAAAAAGAGCATATATGTATATGTTTGTATGTGTAACTATTTTATGGAATGCAAAATACATTTTATTTTAACTGCATTTAAATTTTAAATGTATTTAACATTTAGAGAATAGTATAAATATGTCAAAAGTTAGAAACTGAGAAAATTTAATTTAAATACTTTGGTATTTGAATTATAACCTTGAACATTCATTACTTCTGTGATTTTAAAATAATGGTTAAAAATGGCCACCTGGCTTTTTTTAATCCACAGATTTTTTAAATGAAGAGAAACTTGTGTTGGCTTGAGACATTAATGCAATAATAGTTTTTTTTTTTTACTGAATATTTCACTTATTTCTTTCTTTACATAACTGAAATATTTAAGGTGCACAAAAAAAGGGCGGGAAAAATAAAATAAAATCCATGTACAACCTCAGGCCTAAAATTTGTCATCTTAACATTTGCCATCTTGATTACAAACTCTCTTATTTATTTATAAATAAACAGGAACACAAAGAAATAAAATGATATTACTATATTAGAGGCTCTATTTTTACCTTCTCCCCTTGCTATTTCCATTTCTCTTCTGGAATCGCTATCCTGAAGTGGTTTACTTCTTTCTCATGCATGTGTTTTTGCTGTTTAATCTTTACGACAACACTTTAGCACAGGTATTATTATCATACTCCAATATCCTATTTTCTTATATGTGATTATATGTAATATGTATGTATTTCCTTATCTATAATGTATATGTATATATAAACTCTTCATATGTGGGTGCACATATAAGGAAATTGAAGCTTAGAAAGGTATAGTAATTGATACTACTCATGTGACTAACAAATAATGAAGCTTAAATGCAAACCCAGGGCAATCCGGCTAAGGCTTCAAGTGTATTTCACTTAAAGTGATTACTTTTTAAATTGTGGGTAGATTTACTTTATTCAAATCTTACTGTTATGAGTTAAATTGCATCCCTCAAAAGGGTGTTCCTGAGTCTTTACACCCAGTACCTATGAATATGATCTTACTTGGAAAAGGAGTCTTCATAGATAAAATCAAATTAAGATGAGCTCATGCTTGATTAGGATCAGCCCTAACGATGACTGGTGTCCTTCTAAGAAAAGGAGAACAGACAGAGATAGGCTAAGAGGGAAGAATGCCATGTGAAGATAGAGGCAGTGATTGGAGTGACGCAGGCGCAAGGAAGAGATGCCGAGGCTTGCCAGCGAACTCCAGACGCTAAAGGAAAGGCATGGGACAGTTTCTTCCCCAGATCCTTCAGAGAGAACATGGCCCTGCCAACACCTGAATGTCGTATTTGTTTTAACACATACAATTTGTGGTACTTTGTTGTCATAGCCCTGGGTAACCAATCAATTGGTTTTGTTGTCACTCATTTAACAAATGTGTGTGGAGCAATTTAGGAAAATGGTTAAGTATATGCATTCTTGAACCAAATATCTTATGTGTAGATCCTAAGTCTTAGGGCAAGTTATTAACCTCTCTCTGCTTCACCTTCCTCATTTTAAAATTACGCTAATAATAGAACTTTCTTCATAGAATTTTTATGAGAATGGCATGAGTTAATATGTGTAAAGCATTTAGAACATGAACGTAGTATCATTAACATGTTGATGATATACCAAGCACATACTAGGTGCTAAGGTCATCTTCATTAACATAAGCTAATCTCTTATTAATAAAGAATCCATTTATTAAACAATTATATATAATGATGCGCAAGATGATTGTAAATTGTTTTGGTTCAATTCTCTGCTCCAAATTTAAAGTGATAGATTAAATACCAATAGAAGGAAAAAACTCAAAAGATATAGCTAGATTGGAAAACAATATAAATATTTCTAATGCAAATAATGAATGAGGCTTAAACGAATATGAAATGGCATCTGCAAGTTTTGCTCCTGAAGACAAAGAGATCTAAATGACAATATTTAAAATGAAAATGACTTTATGGGCCGGGCGCGGTGGCTTACGCCTGTAATCCCAGCATTTTGGGAGGCTGAGGCGGGCGAATCATGAGGTCAGGAGATCGAGACCATCCTGGCCAACATGGTGAAACTCCGTCTCTACTAAAAATACAAAAATTAACTGGGCGTGGTGGTGCATGCATGTAATCCCAGCTACTTGGGAAGCTGAGGCAGGAGAATCGCTTGAACCCGGGAGGCAGAGGTTGCAATGAGCTGAAATCATGCCACTGCACTCCAGCCTGGCGACATAGCGAGACTCTGTCTCAAAAAAAAAAAAGAAAAGAAAAGAAAAGAAAATTACTTTATGACATATCAAGAGCTCTAATGAAACTGAAGAAAAACTTAGAAGATTTATAGCCTTATTTTTACTAAAACAAATGTAAAAGATCGAAGATAAATAAGTAAAATCATTTATCTTACGTTTCTTCAAAATAAACAAGATTTAAACAAGATGTGGTACAAAAGAAGTTGTACTAACAAATAAACCCCAAAACACAATGGCTTGAGTAAGATAAGTGCTTATTTTTTATCAAATCATAGTGATCTGGGTCAGGTAAGGCAGCTCTGCCATCTTCGCATTTGCTTTTATCTCTCAGTTCACAATGGCTGGCTGCCCCAATTCTTGTCAATGCCTGATTAGCAAGAGTGAAGAACAGATCATGATTGACACATGCACCTTACTTTTATATATATGATCGAATAGTACTCTTCATTATTTCTGCTCTGATGAACTGACCAGAACATAGTCACAAGACCTTACCAAGACTCAGGATTTTCTATTATTTGAAAAGGGAAGATTCAATGTTAAGGATGACTTGTAGTCTTTGTTTGTAACAGAAAAAATTGAAAGGAATGAAATAATAAAAATAAAAGAATATTTTAGTGATATATAAAACAAGGAGACTATAGAGATTATCAACAAAACAAAAAGATGGATGCTAAAAATAGATAAACTTAGCAAGAGTGATAAAAAGAGAAAAATACACAAAATATTAGAAAATAGACACACATCTAAAAATCAGTGTCGTGTTTTTGAAATCCTAATAGAATTCTATTAGCAGTATTATGCAAGTACATTAACAAAATTTAAATAAAATTGAATATTTTCTTTTCTTTCTTTCTTTCTTTTTTTTTTTTTTGAGACAGGGTCTCACTCTGTTGCCAGGCAACAGTGTCGCGATCAAGGCTCAATGCAGTCTTGAACTGCACGACTCAAGTGATTGTCCCTCTTCAATTTCCTGAGTAGCTGGGACCACAGGCACATGCCACCACGTGGGGCTAGTTTTTAAAAACTTTTTGTAGAGACAGGGGTCTCCCTATGTTGCCTGGGCTGGTCTTGAAATCCTGGGCTCAAGCGATCTTTCCACCTCAGCCTCAGAAAGTGCTGGGGTTACAGGCGTGAGCCACCATGCCCACTGAATGTTTTCTAGTATATATTTAACAGATCTTAACCAAAGAAGAACATCAAAAAAACTAAATACACCAACAGCAATTAAAGACATTGAATTAACAATTAAATGATTTTTCTGAAAGACACTAGTCTAGTTTAGACACTTTTATAAACTCATTTGCCAATCATTTTTTAAAAATTTCAGAATACAATAATTTCTTAGAATAGCGTCAATAATAAAATTTTCCAGCACAACTCAATCAACATATCACATGCAATTTTATTTGAGCAGAGATGCAAAATTCTAACTAAAATACAAACAACTTAAATTAAATAGTGCGTAAATTTCACCTAGTTGCCAAGGAAAGAATATGCCAGTATGCCAGGAATGTCAGGATGTTCAACATTAGAAAATGTGTTGAACATAATATAAGCAATAATAGCTATCTTGAGCAAATCTAATGAGCATCTTTATAAATGAAGATATGACAAAATTCTTACACATAGATCTTTATTAATGTTGTATATCTACTTAAATGTGACTGAAAACATTGTGCCTAATGGCTAATTTTTTTTTTTTTTTTTTTTTGAGATGGAGTCTCTGTCATTCAGGCTGGAGTGCAGTGGCATGATCTTGGCTCACTGCAACCTCCACCTCCTGGGTTCAAGCAACTCTCCTACCTAAGCCTCCCAAGTTGCTGGGATTACAGGCGCTCGCCACTATGCCCAGCTAATTTTTGTATTTTTTAGTAGAGAAGGGGTTTCACCATGTTGCCCAGGCTGGTCTTGAGCTCCTGACCTCGTGATCCGCCTGTCTTGGCCTCCCAAAGTGCTGGAATTACAGGCATGAGCCACTGCGCCCAGCCCTTAATGGCTAAACTTTGTAATCTTTTCCATAAAGGATTTACACATCTTTTATTAGCTTTGTTACCTTGTCATGTTTATTGCTTATTCTGTACGGAATCTTATATTTCTTTGCACTCTCTAATTGTTTTATAGTGTGTGTATATATATATATATATATATATATATATACATAAAAACTCTATTGATTTTTTATGTAGTTTTTCTTTAGTTTTCTTCTTTTTTTTTTTTTTTTTAGAAATGGAGTCTTGCTATTAGATTGGTACAAAAGCAATGGCAAAACTGCAATTACTTTTGCACCAACCTAACATGTCACCCAGGTTGGAGAGCACTGGCTATTTACAGGCACAATCTTAGCACACTGTAGCCTTGAATCCCGGCCTTAAGTGATGCTCCCACCTAAGCCTCCTGAGTAGCGAGGACCACAGGTGCATGCCACCATGACAGGCGTACAGGTAAGCCTACTAGATTTTTATGGAGAGAAAACAAAGAGACATTAGCTCATTTTATAATTATTATATCTTTTATTTATTTTCCTTCTCTTATTGCATCAACTGGATTTTTAAGTGAGAACAAGGGTGCTCACTGTCCTCACTTCTACTCAACAATGTACAATGTAGCAATTCACGTAAAGCACACTTTGAATGACCAACGATCAAATAAAAGAATACTCCATTACACTAATAATCAGGATAATTCAAATTAAAACCATAAAGAGGTGCATTTAACTCCCACCAAATTGATGATAATTGAAAAATCTAACAATTCCAAGTGATGATAAAGATGTAGAGAAATCACAAATTGCTGACAGAGATATAAATTTGCACAGTCACAATCCTCAAAGTATGGTCCCTGGACCATCAGAACCTGAGCACTTGTTAGAAATGCACATTCTCTGGCTCCATCCTAGACCTACTAAATCAGAAACTCTGGGCACAGAGCTAGCAATCTGTGATCCAAAGAATACTTAAGTCTGATAACTCTGACTTAAAGGGACACACTGATAAGCTATTTGACATTATCTGGCAAAGATGAAGTTATAACAGTTTTACTTCTAAGTATAAACCCTGGAGAAACTCATATGCATCTATTAACAGAAACATGAAACAAAAAATTCATGGCAGTATTATTTGTAGTAATATAAAGTTAGAAATTTGCAGCCGGGCGCGGTGGCTCACACCTGTAATCCCAGCACTTTGGGAGGCCGAGGTGGGCAGATCACCTGAGGTCTGGAGTTGTTTGAGACCAGCCTGGCCAACACGGTGAAACCCTATCTCTACTAAAAATACAAAAATTAGCCAGGCATGGTGTCAGGTGCCTGTAATCCCAGCTATGAGGGAGGCTGAGGCAGGAGAATCGCTTGAACCTAGGAGGCAGATGTTGAAGTGAGCCAAGATCTCAACGTTGCACTCCATCCTGGGCGACAAGAGCGAGACTTCATCTCAAAAAATTAATAAATAAATAATAAATAAAATCAGAAATTTGTTGTAAATGTCCTTCAATAGGAGAATTGAAGAATATTTCTAATAAAACATACCTCATTCTTCACCCCACAAAATCATTCTTATTTGTTATTTCAAAAACAGACTTTGAAACATTTTAATTTATTTAGGAACCCAAATAAAACTGATGAAAGAACTTTGGAATCACTCAAATTAATAATCTGAGACAAATTTAGTGAGAGAAATATGTCCATGGAGAGCCAGCAATAATTTTGTAAGTGATATCCTAAGGAAAGTCAATTATCATTAAACATTCTCAGCATGAATATAACTAGAAAGTTTTACTTAAAAGGACAAGGACATCCTAACCTATTTTACTGTTTGAAACTTAGTTTTAAAAAATTAAGAGTTTTATGTTTGTAGTATCCAATAGAAGGACAGTATCTATCTGGCTTAATTCATAGGGATATTAACCATCCTTAGAAAACTGTTTGGGGCAAATGATGACTCACTTTGTGTAGTTGTTGGACAGGTCTGAACAGATTTCAGACCATCCATTATTAACACTCACTAATAGAGGCCAAACTATTCCCACCTTCACATCATCTGATCTTAAGCAATGTGTGTCCTGCCATCAGTCACAGTCGGAGTTAGACAGAGCAAGATGAACATCATCTGTTCTCCCTGCCATTTTCATCCATCACTGCCTTGGGGAATCCCATGGAGCCTAAGGAGGAGCTGTAAGTGATGTAGAAAATGAACCCAGAATGAGAACTTAGGAAATAGGTGTGTTGCCCCAACTATGTTATAAAAATAATAGAATTTTAGAATGTTAGCGTTAAAGGGACCTCATAGATCATCTTGTCCCATGCCATCATTTTAAAGATGAGATTCAGAGTAAGAAAGTGACTTGCCCAACACCATTCTCACACCATCAATTATTTATTGAGAAATAGATGGAATAGAGTGAGAGGTATACTCAAATACCAATCCTAGGCCCAGAATCTTGGACACTCCACAGCGCAGTGTGACTGTGTCTGGGGCCAATTAACAATCTCTCCCAGTCCACTCAGTTTTCTCAGTCCACTCAGATACTGTGTGTCCCTCCCTGCCCTTGTAATTATAGTGGGAGCAGAACAAATGTCTAGGAATTTCTCCACTTTTCTCTGCTTTGCTTTTGGTCATACCTTCTGTCACTTTGTCTTTTTTCCTCTGTTTTATTAATTTCATGTCTTAGAGAACTCTTGTCATTGTCTCCTTTTTAGAAGATCATAGGAAGCTAATTATAAATGTCACCCTGTCCTATAACATGTTAGACAAACCTAAGAGGTAACTGGGAGTTTGTTTACCCACTGTTTGATGAACTGTTGCTTTCTCCACTAAGCCATTGTACCAAAATTGTGTGTGCATGTGTGCGTGCATGTGTGTGTGCATGTGTGTGTATGTGTATTGAAGGTGGACAAATTAGAGGCAGGCAAGGCAAGGGAAAATACATGAAGCAACCAGGAAAAGGCAGTTTGAAAAACAACCTAACAAGTAGACAACAGAGAGGCTAGAGATGGAAGACAAACTTCCAACTTTGTAATAGGAACAAAAGTCAATTCTGACTAAACTGTTCTTATAGAGATAAAAAAAACATAGTACATAGATATGGATGTTCCAGGCTACCTCTTTTATCCAACCCCAACTCCATTTAACATCTTCATGTATGATCCAGGAACAATTCGCAGGCATCCTTCCTATGTCTTGATAGAATATTGTGGTTCTTGGAAACATAGCTGATGCAAGCCCTTACATATGCTATGTACACAAATCACTTATCATTAATAGACGTGAGCTTCCAGTGAGCCTCTTCCATCTGATTCAATTACTACATGGCCTCGCCACAGGTCTGCACTTCTCAAACTGGGATACCACCTTTGGTGCTGAGCTGGAACGTCAAAGTCACAGAATAAGTATTTATGGAGTGTTAATTTCATTTGAAAATTTAGGAAAGGGATATATTAAGTTATTTGACAATTTAAATTATTTGCATATAAAATGGACACGTTCTAGTGTAGAATGCAAAACCTATCTACTTTTGGGAAATGCAACTCCTGATCACAACAATGCTGACTGACACAAATGTGGTGGTCGAGGGGCAGGAGTTCCTTTCAAAACCCCCATGTTGGCCTGAGTCATGATAGCAACTGTCCGCTCAGCACCAGCGAGGAGCAGACTCCATCCAAAAGTGAGATGGCATCCCTAGCATGATTGTTGTTGTCATAATTATTTCTTACTAAAATTAGTCACATCTACTGAAATTTGCGGAGCCATGAGAAAAGTACACAGAATTCTCTTTAATCAAGGTGCTCATAATTTCCCTTTCCATTTTACATTGAAATGTTTTACAAGAGTTCTGGGCTTATTTTGCTTACATAGTACATATGCCAACACGTACACACACACACACAGACACAACTACAGAGAGAAACATTTAGATTTATTATTAAATATGTAAACCTCACATAAGAAAACACTTCATGCATTTTTCTCATTTTCGTATTTTAAAACTTTTAGGCCCTAGCTTATTTTACCTTGCTTTTTAACAATCATAATGACTTTTAAGATGAAAATTTCTGAATTCATGTTAAAGCTCACAACTTCTGGGAAGAGTGCATATCTAGACATAGCCCAGTAAGTTTTTGATCAGTCCCATACAGTATTTATTTATTTATTTATTTATTATTTATTTATTTTGGAAAGGGAGTCTTGCTCTGTTGCTCAGGCTGGAGTGCAATGGTGTGATCTTGGCTCAATGCAACCTCCTTCTCCTGGATTTAAGCGATTCTCCTGCCTCAGCCTTCTGAGTAGCTGGAATTACAGGTGCCTGCCACCATGCCCGGGCAATTTTTTTTTGTATTTTTAGTGGAGATGGGGTTTCACCATGTTGGCCTGGCTGGTCTCGAACTCCTGACCTCAGGCGATCCGCCTGCCTTGGCCTCTCAAAGTGCTGGGATTACAGGTGTGAGCCACTGAACCAGGCCCCATACGATATTTTAAAAACAATTTTTAGCCTGGGCGCAGTGACTCGCACCTGTAATCCCAGCATTTTGGGAGTCTGAGTCGGGTGGATCAGTTGAAGTCAGGAGTTCGATACCAGCCTGGGCAACATAGTGAAACCTCATCTCTACAAAAAAATACAAAAATTAGACAGGGATGGTGGCATGCACCTGTAATCCCAGCTACTCTGGAGGCTGAGGCAGGAGAATGGCTTGAACCTGGCAGATGGATGTTGCAGTGAACCGAAATGGCATCACTGCACTCTAGCCTGGGCAACAGGGTGAGAACTTATCTCAAAAAAAAAATTAAAATATATATTTCTGTATCCGTACATCTTGATAAATTCTAAAATCTTTTTATTCTTCCCTTCTCACTTCCTGAAAACTTTCCCACATCTCTATTCACATTACACTTTTAATTCATTTTATGAGGTTTGAGTATTAATATATCCAAGTAGACACACATCACTGTCCCTCTCAAAAAGAAGGGCAAGTGTAATATGCTAATAGAGTGAGTATCCATCGCCAAAGTAACTGCAGTACTGTCTACTCAAAAATTTCACCCATACCTTGTCTGTTCCTTCCGAATGGTGGTTAAGGCTTTTTACTCAGTAAATGATCATGATCCACATAATATGAATTTAAGAACATACACTATTGGAAAACACTGTGCTTCAAATCTGGACAAATATAACATTAATTAATTAATCCATTCAATAGACATTTGAACAGATACCATTGTATACAGGACACAGTGTTTAGTGATAAAAGATAGTTCCTGCTCATAGAGTTTTCCATCCTTTGCAGGAGATAGACGAATGATATCCATGAATTTCATAGCATCACAACAGAGGCAACTATAAGGTTCCTGTAGGAAAAGGCACATGATACTGGGCTATAGATCAGTCCACCAGGAAGCAGACTCTGAGATGGATATTTGCCTGCAGAATATTTATATGGAATTGCCTCAGGATAAACACCAAAGGGATGTAGAGGGTCAAGGATTCCAAAGAGTGAGAGGTTGAATTTTGAAGCAATCAGAACTCAGGACTCACCTGATGTTCCATTCCAGGGAGCTCTGCAGCCAGAGGCACCCTCCAGAGTTGCCCACCTTGGGGGCAAGGGTGCAGGGCCTTAATTTCCTCACCTCACTACATCCCAGGCATTGAATGAGAGTTGTCCTCTGGAGGGAGTGTGACCCTGAGGAAAGGAGATATGGCTTTCTTGGGCTGAAGTCAAATCCCATGGAGGAACTCAACTGAGAGATGTCAGTCACCAATTGCAGCTCTGAAGCAATGGGCGCCTCGGTCCTGAAAGGGGACCTGGGCTGTCCACCATGGGATCCACTACACCCTGTATCTGTCAGCTGCTCTCCATACAGGTACTTAACCTACCCCATCTCACCCAAGCTAGTGGTAAGGATTACAGAAGCCACCATGGGTCTATTATGCAAACACATGCAGCCTGAGAGAGAACAGCCATTTCCATAGCTATTTCCACCTATGGTCTTCAAGGGTTGATGTGTGCATTAAATTCAGAAGCAAGGAAACACAGGAAAAAGCCTTTTCACAGACCACCAAATAAGCTTATTTTCCAAAATTACCTTTTCCTTTTACTTCCTTTCTGCCTCTGCTCCCCAACTCAAATTATTTCCATTTCATAGTACCATCATTTATACTTAATGATTGAGATATTTGTGTGAGAAAAGACTTTCCTCTCTTTATGTATGTATTAACCTGTGTAATATAATGGTCATAAAATTGATCCTGATAGAATTTATAATACAGTTTTTTTAGAGATAAAAATTTCCCAGCCAAACAGTCTTATTTTCTTGGTTTTTAGAAAAAGCTTTTTCATCAGTTTTCTTCCAGGAAAAAGAAAGGAAGAAAATGTACATTAAAATGCCTAAAAAATATTTCCTTTGTGTAGAATCTTAGGGTTTCTAAGTTAAAAGAAACTGAGAATATGTTCTTTGTTTTTAAATTTATAAAGTTCAAAAACTTAAAATTTAAAGAAGCATGAAAGTTTACTTGGGTATGTATTCAGTTATAACTCAACTACCTGCTGCTAAATGCTGGTATAAATGCTTTCTTCATATAACTCTTTTCACTTTTACTTAACCTCACCCTCAACTCCAAGATGAATCCTTTACCTTTTCCTTACCTACCTTAGAGGACTGGGGCAGCAAGAGGAGGGATAAAATTGGAGATTTGTGACAAAGCTAATGCAAATGATAAAATAATAAGAAAAATAAAATAAAATAAGATAAAATAATAAGAAAAATAAAAGAAGAGCAGAGATAAAAAATGATAATGTACCATTAACTAAGAAGCAGAGACAATTAACTTACGTGCAGCTAAAATCCAGAAGGAGAAAGGAAGGGGAAGTGGGGAAAAAGAAAAAAAAGAATGAGCCCTATGATAATAACACAAAGAAAGGAAAGTCACTGTATTTTTTGAATTTGGTGTTATGGTGTCAAGCAGGTACAGAAACTGATCACTTAGAAAGGCAACAGAAAAGACTAAATTTGGGAGGAAAAACACATGAAAATTCAAAAAGGTGTTGAAAGTAATTTATTGCATGGGGTCTTGACTTACTTTTATGCAGGTTTCTTAATTTTCACTCAGAATTGTCAGTTTTTTAAAATTTTTAAATAATCTTTATGAACTGAAAACCATTGTGTTTTATTTCTAATTTCTAGAGAGAAATAATTAATGTTACTACCAGAATTCTCTTATTTATTGTTCTTTGAGGCCCAAGCAGAGGCAAAACCCCTTAAGGGCCTGCAACAGCTAGTAATTGCTGTGAAAGAAAAAAAGCAAGAACAAAAATGTAAAAACTTAGGGTCTGTGATGTTGAGTTTCTAGTATGTCAACTGAGCTAAGGTTGAACTATGTCTCCTCCTGCTCAAGAGGTGGAGAGGAGGTGAAGCCTGGTTCTTTCTGTGTTCTGAAGCTTGTGCAGAGCCTGTGGTGCTGTAACAGCACACCCATTTCATTGCTTATCTCCTGGCCCACCCTTGGTGGTACAGCAGTAGGACTGCAGCTCCTGCAGCTCACACTCTATCTCCTCCTCCAGCTCACATTCTATCTCCTCCCCCAGCTTTCCTGATTCTGCGCCAGATAGGTGATCCACACACCCAGGCCATCCAAGTTGGAGGCTTAGAGAAGTAAGCAACCGAGGCAAGTTCCAGTTGGTCCTCACGGCTCACCTTCACAGGATCCAGTTTATCTTTGCTTTCTGCATTTTCATTCCATCTTCCCTCCCCAAGTGTGTGCTCTGTGGATGTTAGTCTCCAGCACCAGTTGCAGAAACTAAAGCATCACACAGAATGTATAACCAACTTTCACAACTGATTAAGGTCAGATTGCTAAAATCTTCCTTTCTTCCTTCCTTCCTTCCTTCCTTCCTTCCTTTTTACCTTCCTTCCTTCCATTTTCCTTTCTTCCTCCCATTCTATCTTCTATTTACTAAAATTTCTGCTGGTCTAACTGAGTCCTAACCGATAAAGAATTTGGAAGTGGAAGTGGTTATAGAGGAAAGCTGATAACAAGAAGCTCTGAGAAAAATATATGTGGATAAACTAGGTAGGTAGAAGGTGTGCATATACTTGCTTTCAAAGTGGTAGCTCACCAAAGAGCAAGGAGGATCTTTATAATCAAGTAGGTAAGATGACTTATCCTGGCTGGGTGCAGTGGCTCATGCTTGTAATCCCAGCACTTTGGGAGGCCGAGGCGGGTGGATCAACTGAGGTTGGGAGTTCCCGACCAGCCTGACCAACAGGGAGAAACCCCGTCTCTACTAAAAATACAAAATTAGCCGGGCCTGGTGGTGCATGCATGTAATCCCAGCTACTCAGGAGGCTGAGGCAGAAGAATCGCTTGAACCCAGGAGGCGGAGGTTGTGGTGAGCTGAGATCGCACCATCGCACTCCAGCCTGGGCAACAAGAGCAAAACTCTGTCTCAAAAAAAAAAAAAAAAGACTCATCCTATGAATATCAGTCAGTCTATTTGCCTAGTTACCTCATTCATTCCTTGGGCTCATGACAAAAATGGCAGCGGCAGTAGGGATAGAGGTTATGCATGGGCTCAGCAGCATGGAATTTCACTCACCAAGGCCAATCTGGCTGCATTCATTAAGTGTCCAATCTGCCAATAGCAAATACTGACACAAAATAACTGTTACGGTGGCCTTCTCTGGGTGGATTAACCAGCCACCTGGTGATGAATTGATTATGTAGGACTACTTCCATCATGGAAGGGGCAGCATTTTGTTCTCATTGACATAGACCCTCTGGATATGAATTTTCCCTGTCTGTACATACTGCTTCTTCTAAAACCAACATCTCTGGACTTATGGAATGCTTTATTTGCTGTGATGTCATTTTATACAGCATTGCTTCTGATCAACGAACTCTTAAAAGCCAATGAAGTCTGACAATGTACCATGCTCACATAATTCACTGGTCTTACCATGTGGCTCATCACTCTGAAGCAGCTGGCCTTGTAGAATGTTGGAATTGGGGTGATTTGTTTCTTTTTTTCTTTTTTTTTCTTTGACAGAGTCTTGCTCTGTCACCCAGGCTGTAGTGCAGTGGTGCGATCTTGGTTCACTGCAACCACCGCCTCCTAGGTTCAAGCCATTCTCCTGCCTCAGCCTCCCGAATAGCTGGGACTATAGATGCATGCCACCACGCCCGGCTAATTTTTTGTATTTTTAGTAGAGACGGGGTTTCACCGTGTTAGCCAGGATGGTCTTGATCCCTGACCTCGTGATCTGCCAGCCTCGGCCTCCCAGAATGCTGGGATTACAGGTGTGAGCCACCACACCTGGCCGGGATGGTTTTGGTCTCAATAACAGTGCAAGCTGGGATAGCAATATTTAGAAAGCCAGGAAATGCTATGTAGGGTATGTTACATGTTCTAAATCCATGACCAATGTATAGTGCTATTTCTACCATAGACGAGATGGTTATGGCAATTGGTTCGTCTCACTATAATTCCCCTAGTGATAGATTAGCACACTTTTTGTATTTTTTTTCCCTGCAGCCTTTGGCTCTGCTGGTCTAGAAAATAGTTCTCAAGTGAAGAATTCTTTTACCAAGACAAAACAATGGTTCATTTAAATAATGAAACTGGAAGTTGAAACTGTCCTCTAGACACTAGGCTCTTTGTACTAGTAATTAATAAGCAAAGAGGAGGGTTACCTGTACTGGATGAGGTAATTGATTCTGATTATCAAGGTGAAATTGGATGGCTACTTCACCTTGAGGGTAAGCAGAACTGTAAAATACAAATGGTTTCCCTGAGGGGTGACTTTTACAATTCCCCTGCCCTATGATTAAAGCTAATGGAAAACTAAACAACACAATACAGTCACCAAGATTGCTAATGGTGCAGACTCTTCAGAACGGTTTGGGTCACTTCCCCACATGAGGTACCACAGCCAAATAAGATGTTTGTTTTAGGGAATGTGAATAAAAAATAAGTAGTGGAAGAACATGGAAAAACATACAAGATATGACTATGGCATCAATTTTGTATGACTATGGAATCAATTTCTTTTTATTATTTCTTTATTTTTAATTTTTATTGATGAATTGGAACAGAGTCTCACTCTGTCATCTAGGCTGGAGTGCAGTGGCATGATCTCAGCTTACTGCAACCTTCGTTTCCTGGGTTCAAGCAATTCTCCTGCCTCAGCCTCCCGAGCAGTTGGGATTACAGGTGCCTGCCACCATTCCCGGCTAATTTTGTATTTATTTTTTATTTTTTGTACTTTTAGTAGAGATGGGGTTTCACCATGTTGGCCAGGCTGGTATCGAACTCCTGACCTCAGGTGATCTGCCCACTTTGGCCTCCCAAAATGCTGGGATTACAGGCATGAGTTACCATGCCTGGCTTTATTTGGAAGCAATGACCAATTTCAGAAACATGAGCAGTTTCTGTGAAATTGGGTCAGGCTTGATTTTCCTTGGATGGGCTTGTTCATGCATCTGTGGTCTGCTGGAATATAAGACTCTGCTCCATGTGGTCATTCATCCTCTAGATGGCTAGTTCACCTTGTTCTCTTGGCAGTACCAAGATTCCAGGTTGAGTAAGAGAGGGACTGGAAAAATGTAGGGCTACATTATGACTTCAGTCAGCACAAATTCAGAGCAGGTAGGGGATTACCTAGTTTCAAGACAAATTATGTGGATACCGGGATTCCCTTCATTGTATCTGTTAATGCAACTAGTCTACCACCAAACCCTCATGCTTTATAGAGTACCCTAGGATACTGACAAAAGGGTAGCCCTAGCAGAAATTCTGAATGTTTTTAAGTCTTAATTCTTAAACCCCAAACTTCATCTACTTAGAACCTGCAACATTTTTCTTCCACTTTATTATTAGGGAGTCAATTTTTTTCAGTGTCACCTGTGCCTTTCAAATTTTCATGCACATTGTACACTTTATGATATCTGATACTTGGCTGCGTTTTCCTGATGGTTCCTGATGATGACAAGAGGAAGTTTAGAAAGTTTGGGGATACCCCATAACCTATATTAGTCTCCCCAAAGGCATTCCCCCTCCCCAATAAACATATTATCTAAATAAATTTTGTAAGGATTCTAAGCAAATTTAGCTTCAAAGACAAATCCTATTTTTTCCCCATTTATCCAATTTGAATTGTGTGAACTTGCCAACTTTCAATCTTTTCTCACCTAGAAAAATGGCAATTTCATATAGTTCAACCTATAGATTATGAAAAAGTTTTGTTTTTTCCCTTTCAGCACAGTGTCCTGAAGATGTCTTCTGGCATTTACCACTACCTAAGGCCTCCTATCTTTACATATTTCTTTCAGAGGCAGGTCCCCTCCTGCCTGGTTTAGTGGGCCACCTCTGACATTAGAAGGTTGAAACATTTCTATTAAATGAAGGATCAAATGTAGGCAAGAGAAAGCTAGTAAGCAAAGAAAGCACTAAAGTCTCATTCTTTCTCCTGTGAAAATGTCAGTGCCTCCTGGAGGTCTACATTAATTTTAGTTTTTTTTAATTGGTGTTTGAACTATACTGAGATAATAATAGTGTGATATTAAAGGCAATTTAACATGAAAATCTGCCCATTGAGTAGTTTCTCTGTGTTGGTTAGCACCTTATGAACATCTTCCTTAATTTTTAAAATAGCACTTATAATTATGATTTGCCTAGCATTTTGGAAGTGGAATAGGTGAGTGGGGATATGTGTGGAGGTATTATAAATTCCAGGAATGAGGTGGACATAGTAAGAATGGGAAGTTTTACTTTTCCTTTTTGCCTCTCTCTCTGTTAGTTGAAAGAGGCTTAGATCTGAGATGTTATACTTCTATTGATGTGTAAAAAACAGTATATATTTTTAGTTCATCAGTATAAAAATAGTCATTGAATCATAATGTATTCGAGCTGTGGAAGAATCTTAATGGTCTACCAGGTTGACTACCCAGGTTTACTGGAGTCTCCTTTCAACATCTTTCTGAGGTGTGTACTCATTTGGCTGCTCTTTGATTCTTCTCATGGGTGTTTCCACAACTCAAAGCAGCCCATTCTATTTGGGGCATATCTGATAATTAGTAGAATTCCTAAATGAGCCAAAATCTGCTTCTCTGAAACTTTCATCCATTGATCTCATTTTTTTTTTTAATTAGAAGACTACTCAGAAAAATATTCAATTTCAGTTGCCTAATACAGAGTTAGGAATTGTGGCTTTGTGTAAGTGCCATCAATTGAAAAGCACTGTAGGAAAATATGTGCTATTGTTATTTCATATTTTAAAGTCAAGTATTTGAAACCAGCTATTAGGTCAAGGGACTGAATAACTTATTCAAAAATGACCTAAGCTTCTCCCTATAATTAAATGCTTAGAAAATTTTATCCAGATCTTTGTTATTCCTACTCAGTTGAAAGTAGATTTCTAGATTTCTTTTTGTAGAAGTGTAAATTGTGTTTTACTTTTTCAAAGACAAATCAAGGTGTGAATATGACTTTTACAATTAGGTCAATAAGTTTAGTTAAACATTAATCTAGCCTTTGTGTATTTTATGTGATTTATCTTACAAAAATATTATTTACATACAACTATTTATGACTTTTCATTAATAGAACTAGGTATACCTGTAACTATATAATTATTTAGACACTTCATTCTTTGTTATGACTGGCTTATTTACTTAGCAACCCATAGTTCTGTATGTAGATAATATGCTAATCAATAAAAGATTTGGATAAGGTAGGAATACATTGATAATATATTTATATATTATATTCCTTCTGGGATTCATTTGAATATCAGTAGCTCTCATTCTGGGAGATCATTTCTTAATGTTTTACCTGATTTTCCTTTATTTGTCCTCATAATCACATTCTAATGGTATTAGCCCCAAATTGCAGACCCAGAAATGGAATGGCTTAGGAACAAAGAGAATAATTCATCAGCAGAAGCTCACAAAACCAGTGACTAGCTGCTGAGATCTGTTTGAGCCCATACCACTCTGCCTTCAGTCTTACTAGAAGTCAAGGTTCTGAAATCAGGGTTTCAGAAGGGCCACAGTCTCTCTGGATGTGGAAATCTGTTCTTTGCCTCTTAAAGCCTCTGGTAGCTGCCAGCATTCTTTGGCTTATTGCCTTATCACTCCTATCTCTGCCTCAGTGGTCACGTTGCCTTTTATTTTGTCTGTATCAAATCTTCCTCTGCTTCCCTCTTATAAAGACATTTATGATTCCATTTATGGCCTACCTGGATACTCTGCCCATCTCAAATTATCTGTATGACCTTGATCTTTCTGAGGTCATTCTGACAAAATTCTTGTATTGCTGGTGTGCTCTCAGTTTTCTTGAAGCCCTTGAAGACAAAATGTTGCCTTAACTTAGTTGATCAACAAGCGAAAGTCAGTGTTCCCACTTGTGGTCTTTGGAAATAAGCCTCACTTCTTTGTGATGGGCCAGAAGGCTGTCTAGAGCCCTGACCTTGGCATCACTGTAGCATGGACTGGTCTGTTTGTGGAATGCTTGGAAGTCCCAGATGCCGTTGGTTGCTTCAGGATGCTCAGTGTCCTCATGCCCCACCCACTCCCACCCCACAGCCTGCTCTTTGTCTCAAATATATTTCTCTCTTCACCCTCCTCTTGAGGAAAATACTTTGTGTCAATAAATGCTTCTGGTGAATTGCTATGGTTCATATTAGTTCTTACTCAATCTGCTGCACTAATTCCCCTGATCTTACACATTTCCAGAATGATCTTTAAATGTCATTGCAGTGTTCTTTAAAATAATCCAATCAGGGCACTTTCTGCCAAGGGAAAGGCTTTTCCCCTTTTTTACCCCCTAGAATTGGCTGTCTACAACTTACTAGACAAAATACAGATTCTTTATTTAGCACCACAAAGTTTTCAGTATTCTGACTTTAGCTCACCTTCTCAGGATTATCTTCTCTACAAAATCCTCAAATGTATCCTACACACCCTCCACACTAAACTTGTCAAATCTCCTTTATTAGGTATTATACTAGTTTCCAAGGGCTGCTGTAACAATGGCTACTTAAAACAACAGAAATCCAGTATCAGAACTGCTGGGCTGAAATCAGGGTTTCAGAAGGGCCATAGTCTCTCTGGATGTGGGAATCTGTTCTTTGCCTCTTAAAGCCTCTGGTAGCTGCCTGCATTCTTTGGTTCATTGCCTTATCACTCCTATCTCTGCCTCAGTGGTCACATTGCCTTTTATTTTGTCTGTATCAAATCTTCCTCTGTTTCCCTCTTATAAAGACATTTATGATTCCATTTATGGCCTACCTGGATACTCTGCCCAACTCAAATTCCCTAACTTAATCACATCTGCAAAGTCTTTGCCCTAGAAGAAAACACAGGCTCTGGAAATTAGGATGTGAACACATATCTGGGGGCCATATTTAGCCTACCCACACTTGTGTATTACTGAGTAGCCTGTTATCCCTAAAATTTGCAGTTTAAAACAACTATCTATATTATCCTGTGGGCCATGAATCTGAGTGTGTCTTGGTTGGGTCCTCTAGCTTGGAGTCTCTCCCAAGGCCTCAGTCCCCATAAGACTTGAGTAGGAAAGACTTGCTTCCTGGTTCACTCCTGTGCTTTTTTCAGCGTTCAGTTCTGCTTGGTTGTTGGACTGAGGCCCCAGGTCCTCACAAGCTGTTGGCTGGAAGCCTCTCTCAGCTCACTGCCACACAGATCACTTCACTGAACATCTCACATGATGGTGGCTTGCTTCATCAGCAAGTGAAGGGGCAAGAGAGAGTGCCAGTAGGACAGAAGTCACATCTATCACTTTTGCCTTCTCTATGTGTGAGAAGAAAGTCACTAGCTCCACCCCACACTCAAGGAGAGGGGATTACACAGAAACATCAATATTAAAAAGCAAGCTCTTTGGCTCCATGTCAGGACCTACCTACAATAGCTCCCCCAACATGTCATGCCCTTTTATGACTGCATGCCCATGCGTAAGTTTTCTACTCATGTTGTTTCAAAGCTACCAGCTTGGAAAACTCTTCTGTAGGCTTAAGCCATGATTTCAGTTGCCATCTCTACAATGAACTCTTTGTCCCAACCATGTTTGAAATTCCAGAGCATTTTTTATACCTTTGTGTCACCTGTAGGTGTTCACACATTTGACTCTCCCGTTAAGCTATGGTTATTTGGGGTCAGGAGTTCTGTCATCTTCCTTCTGTTTTCTCAGTGCCTCTTGGACACAGCACTCTGCATACAGGAAACACTCAATAAGTGTTGTTCTGAATATTAGTTCTTTTTATAATTGCATAATTTGGTGCTTATTTGATTGAAATGTGATCATTGTACTTCATGTATTCAGTTTGCCTTGAAGAATTTGACTTCATCTATTGTGCTCTATTTATCTATTGTGCTCCAGCTGTCTGCGTTGTTTCAACTTCACTGTATGAATAAATCCCCTGGGGATTCACTTAAAATGTAAATTCTTATCCTCTAGGGCTGGGATGGAGCTCAAGATTAAAAATTTCTAGCATGTTCCAAGCTGGTGCCCATACTGTTTGTCCAGGGATCACATTACGAATAGTAAAACATAGAAAAGAATGTAAGGGAAGGTATAGGAAGGGATATTTGAGTTAAAAATGAGAGGATTTTCTAATAGTAAGAGCTATATGAAAGGAGGATGGGGGTGTATGGGGGTGTGAGTTAATTAATTAATGAGCTCTTTTTTTTCTGGGCTAACTCAGATATAGGCTGGGAGTCCAATTGTTAGGCATAATATAGAAGAGACTCAGGGGACATTTAGAATAAATGGGGTTTTTCTCAATATGATCTATAGGGTGCTATGGTTTTATTGGAGTCCTTAGAACATCCATGAGCATCAAGGAAAACCTAAAATTTTAACTTCAATTTTGTATATTTTATCCCTCAAGACACCTTCAATTTTATATATTTTACCTATTGAAGTTCTGTGTAAGATTTAATTTTTTAAACAAATCCAGTTGCTTAAAATACACACTCACACACAACACACACACCCAAAAGTACGAACATGGCACTAGAGGAGTTTCTCTGATTCTATGTGCCCTGATCAGAGAACCACGGTCAAATATTAAAGAAAAGATTCCTCAATGAACAGCTTTTCAATTTAACCTATGGAAGTTATTTTCAGTCTTCAAATTCTTGATTAAGTGCAGTGAAAACTCATGTTCCATTGCGTCCATTTGCAAAATGGCTCAATACCCTTCTGAGTAAGCAAACTGACTCACAGCGTCCCTGGACCATAGGACTATATCTTTATGTGTTTAGTTCACAGGAGAAGCCTTCGGGGCTCCTTCATCCCAACACCTATTGGTTCTTATATTATAGACAACTTTAACACCCAACCTGACACATGTCAAAGGGGCCCACTCTCTCTGGATGTGGGAATCTGTTCTTTGCCTCTTCAAGCCTCTGGTAAAGGAAAGGGACTGTAAGGTTTGAGTCCACAGATGTGGTTAAGGCTTAGCTCTACCAGAAATAACTCCAGTGGTTTTGAGCATGTCCCTTGCCCTCTCTGGGCCTCAGTTTCCTCATGAGAGAATTGTTCTAGATCAAAGGTTGGCAAATGTTTTTGTTAAAGGGCCAGGTAGTAAATATTTTAGTCTTTGTGGACCATCAAGCCTGCCATAGACACTACATAACCAAAACCCATGTGGCTGTGTTCCAATCAAACTTTCTTTACAAAAACAGGTGGTTGGCTAGATTTAGTCTGTGGGTTATACTTTCTAAACTCTGTTCTACATGATCACTGGGCATCTGCCCAGCCCAGAAACTGTGATTTAAAATTAGATAGACTGTGGTATTTTTCACTAAGTTATTAATAGGTTATACTGGCTTGAACTACATTTGCTTTTGAATAGGAAACAGAATCTTAACTCAGGGGCCATGATTCTACAGATTTTCAGACATCAGGGTCAGGCAGTAGCAGAGATATTTTTTGATCCAAGGGTCTTTGGAGGGCCCTGACATTATGCCACATAGGAAGTTACTTGCCCTGTCTATATGTAAGGCCAATCTGGTTACACAGAGGGAGTCATTAGCATTTGGAGGTCCCTGATGAAGCCTTTCTGGGACTGCTCACTTGCCAGGACAGCTGAGAAACCACAATAGGAACAATGAATCCTGTTATTGGAAACTGTAAATAATGAACTGACTGCAGTAGCTCTGCTCCATAGGGCCCCATACTGACTGCTATTCAATTGTAAATATCCCCTGTCTGCTGTTGTACTGGCGGACAGAGAGTCTTTGCTATATATTATGCTAAACATTCCCTGGAATCCAACTGCAGGAAGAGAAGACAATGCAGGCGGCAAAACCATCCCATTAACTTACTGTACATCTGTTTCTGTCTCCTCATAATTCAAGGTGTTAAGACAGCCCACAACTTCCCTTTGAGATACATGAATATTTTTATAGGTATGGAACTCATATATGTGTGTACAAATGTATTGCTATTTGATTCCTTCAATGGCACCTTCCTGGAGATGAAAGAGATTGACTTATGTCATCTATTTTTCCATACAGTGTTTTTCCTCTTTCACTTGGTCTTGTATGCTTTAACTGATAAAGAGCCTTTCCCATGAGAAGCTGTTAAATAGCTGGGGAGATATTTCAGGGAGCCTTAAATTAATACCCATTTTGCATCTGGTGCCTGGTGCTGTCACCAAGACCCTGGTTTGGGTTCTTGACCAAGTATTGCATTAATTATTTTCCTAGATGTGACTTATTTGCCATTTTGATAACTTGATTCCTGACTCACTTCTGCATTTTTGAACTTTGAGATTCTGAACTCTGAAGTGTGGCACTCTGGACCCTGTCTGTTTCTGCCCTCATCCTTGAACTTGAACTTAATTTTCAGGCACTTAGGAAGTTTATTAAACTTTGAGAACTTTTCTTGCTGGCCATCGGATAGAGCAGGAAAGTTGTTCAAAAAAGTAAATTTACAGAGCTTCAAAGCTTAAAGGGCTCCTTGAAGTCATTAGTGATAATCCTTTTTAATTTGTAATGAAGGCTCTGGGTCCCAGAGACATTGCTCAATTGGCCAGAGCCATCCAGATGCCAACCAGATGTTAGTTTCCCTCCTGCTCCCAACCATCTTTCTCCCTGGGTAGTCCCCTCTGCTTCGAGTACATTTGGAGGAACAGCTTGTTTCCTTACATCCTGTCCTGACTTGGTTCCAACTTTAGGTTCTGAAATGGGAGGCTTTCCAAAATGCCGGGGTCCTTGGGGACTTTGTTAACATCATGCCCCCAACTCTTTAAAGTGCTATCAATTCAAGGAATTGTCTGTGGCACTCTTTTAAATGTCCAGGTAAGATATCAGTGACAACACTCATGCTGTTGAAAAGCTTTTAGTCCTTCTGTCTGTGAATAATTTTTTATTGTCTTTTTTGTTAGTAAGCCTCAGTCTGAAGACATATTGCTCAGGCATCTCTTATTTTAATTACCAAAAGTCCGTTTTAATCACCCCCTTCTAGGGCTTCTTCCAAATGCTCTTAATTCACATTCACTCATGCAGAGAAATTGAGCTCTCATTTTGTTTTACCGTACACTGAAGAGTGTGAATTTTTGTTCCAATAGTAGCCTATCAAACCATTTTGATAAAGCAGGCAATTCAGTATGGAGAGAATTAGACAATTCCCTTACTATGTGAGGGAACTTGTGAGTCTAAGTAGTAGCATTATTTTCTCTCTCATTCTCTCATACCCAGAAAGCAGCCAGAGAATTTAGACTCAAATTTCAAACGTCCTTCATTTTTAACTCAATGTTTTGACTTGCTTGCTTTCACACTTTCTTCCCTCCCTCCCTTCCTCCCTTCCTCCCTTCCTCCCTTCCACCTTTCTTTCTTTCTTCCTCCCTTCCTCCTTTCATCCTTTCCTCCTCTCTTTTTCTCTCTCTCTCTTCTCTCTCTTTCTCTCTTTCTTTCTTTCTTTTTTGAGATAGGGGTCTTGCTTTGTTGCCCAGGCTGGTCTAAAACTCCTGGCCGCAATCAATCCTCCTGCCTCAGCCACCCGAAGTGCCGGGTGGCATGAGCCACCACACCCAGCCTTGAATATTTTTAATAAATATAGACATTGGCTTTGGGGGACAAAAGGAAAAGAATCTTTATTTCAGTTCTCTATAGTGCAAGTGTAGATTGTGTTAAATAATATATACTCAAGCATTCTTATGTTTTCCTCTCCTTAAATGCTTCTCCAACTTATTCTGACCAAAAATCGAGTTAGACAGAGGGCTAATGAATCAGCTTAACCCATTTTCACTAGCAGTTGCAGCAAAATGACTTCTCCTGAGGAGCTGTAATGCAGAGGGTATATTTAGTTGGGAATTTCTTTGCTTGGATTCCAACCCCAGTTCTGCAAGGAACTTAACTGCATGACTTTGGTTAAATCATTTTACCTGTTTGGAATTCAATTTCCTGAAGGAATACTTTGGCTGCAAGAAACAACAACAACAACAAAAAAAAAAACGGAGCAACAGCAGTTTTATCAAATAAAGGTTATTCTGTCCTGTAACAAGGTATCTGATCGTCAGCATCCTCAACTGTTGTTTCAGCGGCTCAGTAGTGTTACGGCCAGCAACTCTGCAGTTCTCCTGGCCTCACCTTATTTTCTCAATACTCAAGCTACAGCTCCAGGCATTAGGTCTGCATTTAGGGCAGGAAGGAGAAGGTTAGGGAAGCAGCTCTCTGCCTCTATCTCTTTCATCAGCAAAAGGAAAAGCCATCTCAGGAGCTCCCAGCAGACTCTCTCACTCATTTGACAGAATCACATCAATACCCCAGCTGCAAGAGAGGCTGAGAAATTATGTGCTTAGCTGTTCTCATCTCTGTGGTAGAGGCAGGTAGAAGAAAGGGATTGTGATTAGGTTGAGTTAGCCAACCTACAGTGTCTAGCTTACCTTCCACATATATAAAAGGCAGAGGCTGTGCTAGGTGATCTTTTAGACCTTTCCCAGCTCCAAACGCATGTTAATCTCTGAATAGGGAGAAAACCTCAGTATGGAGTATCACTTTCATGTGTATGGCAATTCCTGGTTTCTATTCAAATCCTCTCCCCAGAAATACCTTCACTAATATTCCATGTACAGGCTGGAGAAAAGCTGATACATTTCTCATATGGGTAGCACAATGTCATCCCAAGAAAAAAACAAAGGGGGCCAGTATTCATAACATAATGCTGTTTTGACAGATCCAGGAAAAGAGAAACAAATATCAATTCACATGAAAATACTCCTAAAAGAGGTAACCCACATATTGATATTACATAATTTTTTAAATTAAATTTGTATTGATGATTTCAGGTTTTAGAAAAATTTAAAAATCAAGATAAAAAACATTTATTTTTAAAACTCCCTTTCAGTCCTCAGTCACATATAATTTTGCATGACTACAATCTTACATGCAGACCATTCTATGCCCTGAGTTTTCCACTTACCATTATCAGATTATTATTTTACAGAAAGTTGAGTCAGAGGAAATAGAAGGAGCAGGAATGATTGAAGAAAATCATTGTAAAAGAGTGAACAGAGGGGGCAGGTGAATCCTAAGGTCTTAATGGGAAGCTTGACCCCTTCCTCAATGTGTCTCAGTTTGTGTGATGACAAAAACGGGGACATAAGAAAGCAAAATGAGCTATAGCTACATAGACTAGTAGGGTCCTCTTCAGGAATCCAAAATAGAGACTTGAGGTCCAATTACCTCTTGGATCTTCTTAAACATTTGACGTAGGAAATTACTTCAACTCATTGAGCTCACTTCCATTTGGAGTCAACAATTGCTTTTATGAGAAATCGGTTTCATTGTGTTCCTCTAGAAGGGCATGTTTGTTTATTGTAGACTTTAAGCACATCTCAAGGAGATGTGACTGTATAATTTAAGCACATCCCAAGAGCTCTCTGACAATCAATGTGTCCTCCAACACCAGCATCACACTCACAAAGGCCTATGGGAACCAAGCGGAGAGCATGAATGTATGATTTTCTCAGTAAAAGACAATAGAGAGTGGCAGAGTCAGTGTCAACTGGTGTAATATGGTTTGGATTTGTGTCCTTGCCCAAATCTCAAATCTCATGTCCAATTGAAATCCCCAGTGTTGGAGGCGGGGCCTAGTGGGAGGTGATTGGATCATGGGGATGGTTTCTAATGGTTCAGCAACATCCCCCTAATGCTGTCTTGTGACATAATTCTCACAAGATCTTGTTGTTTAAAAGTGTGTGGCACCTCCCTCATCTCTTTCTTCCTCCTGCTCCTGCCATGTAAGATATGCTTGCTTCCCCTTTGCCTTCTGCCATGACTATAAGCTCCCTGAGGCCTCCCCAGAAGCAGAAGCCTATACAACCCACAGAACCGTGAGGTAATTAAACTTCTTTTCCTTAAAAATTACCCCAGTCTCAGGTATGTCATTATAGCAGTGTGAGAATGGACTAATACAGAGAGAAAATCTAGACCTTCTCAAATCTTGACTTCTTTAATATTGTATGGATTCCTGCATCTTTGGGGCTCTCTTCAGTTGCACAAGAGTTGAAAACTTCAATTTTGAGTGTGTGACTTTCCTTATAAGCCATTGTGGTTTGCCCTGTTAGGTATATATTACATTGACAATTCTGATATTTTCTGTTTCTGGACATAGAACTGTGGAAAGTTAAGAAGTGGTAAGTTAAATATTTCAGGGATCAGTAATGCAATTTACTAAAGATATTTGGGTTTTCTTCCTTTTAAGCATATGATAAGATTTTAATTTTTGGCTCCTTTGTGGTTGGTTGGGACAATGTTATTAGTTTTGGGGGTTCTTTTTGAAATGAGTTATGAGCCTATGTAATGAATGTTATTTGCATGCTAAAGCATTTAGCTGTGGATTGTATATGTGAGAATTTTTAGAGCTCTCATTTCTTCTGATACAAACAACCATCAATGTTCAAGGTGATCATTGCTCCATTAGTCTGTGTTCAAGAGTAACCACAAAGAACAGAACCCTTAGGGAAACTAATTAATAACATGTGTGAGAAATATACTTTCACTACTAAGCCATCCAGTTTTGGGGAATATTTGTTACCATACACAAACTTAGTCTATCTTGACTGATTAAAGCCTTCTTCTGAGATCTTTTTTCCTCAAGCCACAAAGAAAAAGTAAAATTGTGATTATCCTATGAGAAGTTTAAATATAGCATAGAAATATAGATTTACTCAAGAGAAAGGGAACTGAACCCAATCCTGCCTTCTCGCAATGGTAAGTCATGTGACCTGTGGCTGATTACTTACTGTCCAAGAGTATCATCAGTTTACAGAAGAAAGGCTAACAAGGGATAATGACACATCTTTCCTTTTATTTACCTAGTTCTCAAGAAAATTAGTTCTCTGTCATCTTCAGGTGAACAATTACCTTGAGCTTTAATTGATTTCAATTCTTACCCTTATTAAAAAGCTCAAATTGTCCCATGTAGAAGTCACTTCATATCAGCTACTTGAAACTGTGTGCATTGCCCTACTAGTCTTTTACATGTCCCATGCCCTCTGATGTCAAGATATTCTAGGCACAAGCAAGAAATCAGCTGTTTCTCCACGAATCCTTAGTTTTCCTATTGAGGAGTGAATTTTAACACCAGAGTCTGGATTTGCTTTTTATACTGGCTTGGTCACATTTTTCTAAATTTTCAGTGGACAGAACTAGGTAAAAAAAAAATGCATATATGATATATTGTGAGTTCATATGGACATTTCCAATTCGAATTCAGAACAACAAGATTTTTACTTCGATGTTACTGTCGGGAAATAATTCTCCATGGATCTCTCATGTTTCTGAAAATTTTGAATACAGAGGTATTGACTGTCTTTGTTCTATACTATTTTTTGAAGGATATTTGTATAGTAAACAGACCTGAAAAATAAAGATAATATCTCCCTGTGGACAAAGGGTAGATTTGTTTACTCTTCAGTATAATAAACATATCTCTCTCCAGGACAAAGGACACTGTATTAGTCAGGGTTCTGTAGAGAAACATAACTAATAGAAGATATATAAAGGGATTTACTTTAAGGAATTGGCTCATGTGATTGGGGAACTGACAGGTCTAAAATCCATAGGGCAAGCCAGCAGTATGCTAGAAACTCAACAGGAGTTGATGTTGCAATATTAAAGCAGAATTTCTCCTCCAGTTTTTATCTTAAGTTCTTTCATTGATTGAGTGGGGCCCATATACAATATAAAGCATTACCTCATTTCCTGAAGGCCAACTAATGGCAGATGTTAATCATAGCTATAAAACACCTTCACAGCTCACTTAGATTAGTGTTTGATTAAATCATCTGGTACTATATAGCCTAGTCAAGATGACACAGAAAACTAACCATCACAAGCAGGTTTGTTTGTAGCCTACTATAAAAGATTCAGTTTCCCTAAACTCCAGGTTACTTAGCTGTGATGCAAACTCACAATTTAGGTTTCTCTGTATCACCCTTGTTGGTTTAGAGGGGCAAAGATGACTGATACAAACACAATGCTCATGCTGTTTGCTGTGCATATGTAAAATGTTAAATCCTTTTGTCTCTGACCCAGAAGTCTGTGTGTTCTGTCAGCATCCATGAAATTGCAGTAGGATCCTAGTATATAACTTTCTAGTAGGGTAAAATTGCAGAACTTTCACAGTTCTTGACAGTTACATCTATATTTTTTTTCCTTCCACCCTGAGAATTTTAGTTCTCAGATATAATATATACAGGAATTAGAATGTCCCCAAATTACTGATTTGCTTTATGCCAACTTGCACACTCAGAATAACAATACCAATGATACTACCCCTAATTGTAATTATGGAAAATAGTCACTTTTTAAGTATACCTTCATCCTCCTTTTGCATTTCTTAGATTTCATTCTCTTCTTGTTTTCTTAAGATTTTACTATATCTACTACAAAAGAAAATGAAATAACTAAGGTGAAGCTTTCTAAGGTGGAGTCAGGAGATGGGGAGAAGGTGGCATTTACACCTGCTAATGGCCAGACTGCAGTGCGTCCCCACAGCCTTGGATAAACAACTGAAGTTAGTATCCATAGGCCTTCAACATTTCTCAGCTGAAATACCCTCATTAACTAACCAATGAGAATGGCTGTGCAATGTAAGATCCCTGTCTAGCAAATCAACTGCCTCCAAAAATAACTTTTTATGGAAATACCCTCTACAAAAAATCTCTTCTGTGCTTGCCTTTTCAGACACTATTCAGGGCTGCCCTGATTCAGTGTACCCAATATGCAATTGTTTGTTTCTCAAATAAATGCTATTTCCTTTAACCTCCATGTCATTTTTTTTTTCAGTTAGCACTACATTTTCAGATAACATGGTAATTATATTATTTCTTTAAACCTTGTTTAGCCTTAATATTAGGAGTAGCTATACAGGTAATACTCACCACCAGTTCTTAAATTGGTATTTCTAGGAATGTGGGATGTCTGAAGTTTGTTCTCTGATGGATTCCTAGGAAGATCTTTTGGGGACAATATGACAATGTTACATGAATTCTTGCATGCTAGTAACAGTCCTTTTATACTTGAGTGGCAGTTTTTTTTAATTACAAAATTCTTGTCTCACATTTTCTTTCCTTGTATATCTAAAATATGATGTTCAATATTCTTCTGGCATAAAGCATCTGTGAAAATATCTGATGATAATCCAATATTGTTTATCTTGTAGGTCACAAAACTTTTTGTCTAGATGACAAGAAGATTTTTTCTTTTTCTTTAAAGTTCAGGAATTTCATTAGGATGTATCTTAGTTGATAGTCTTAAGTATGTGATGTGCTTTTTCAATGTTTTAAGTATTTTCTTAAAAAATTGTTCTTGAACTATGGTTATTAATGTTTGTTAGCTTTTTATTTTTATTTTCTTCAGAAAACCCTATTATTTATAGGTTGGCTCTTTTTTGCTTATCTTTAATAATTGTCCATTTCTCTCAAATTCTTATTTATTTCTTCTTGATTTGTAAAATTTTCTTTCTTTTCATATTTTATGTCTGTAGGCATTATTTGTTGTGATTATTTTCTTTTGTGTTCCTTTCATTTTAGTCTTTCCTTCTTTAATTTTTAATTCATGATTTTGTACTTTATTTTGAATATTCTAATTCTGATTTATGTTCTTTATGCTTTCTTTCATGTTTACATTATCCTAGCTAATTCTCTTTTTTTTTTCTTTTACAACTTTGACTCACCTCCCCTCTGTGAGCATGTGTTTATGACATTGTTTTATTGTCTTCAGGGATATTATTCTGTTCAATTTTCTGTCTCTCTTGTCTTCATAGAAACTTTGTAAAAAATTTGACTGCAAGATTTTTCTGATGTTCATCTTATTAACAGATTTTAGTTTTTCTAAAATTTAACAAGTGCAATAAAATCAGATAGCTTTTCTGCACAGAGCTTCTTCTGTTGCTTTTGTGTAAAGTTTAAAGCTGTGATTCTGAGATTTTCTGGTTCTGTTCTTTGCCTCCCCCACCCCCTACACTTTCATTTGTACAGTCTCATGCTTCTCTACGCATTGGCCCAATCTTGCTCAATCTTGGTTCCTCTCACAGCAGTTTTTTCTGAGCGCGGGGCAAATTGGTTCCTTGATCCCATTATGCTCCAACCTCTGTTCTTTCCGTGGGCCTGTCTCGTAGTCACTGCTATTGGAGTCCTTACATTTACCTGCCACACTTTTGAGTGAAGCCTGCTTTCTATTGGGGGTTCTCTTATTCTCAGGTTCATCACATAACCTGTTGGTTTCCTTGCTTTCTTCCACATAGATGCCAGTAACATACAAGACTTGTCCTATCAGCGTTTTGTCCCTATATTGGCTTCGTGCCCATATGGTGTCACCCAGCTTTGTTGAAAATGTTGGACATAGGTTTTTAGTTTTGCTATCTACTTCATCTGTTTTTATGTGGAGATTTAGGAAGACCGAAGACTTTGCACACCACAACTGTCATCTTTTCAGATTTCCCCATCTATTCATTTTTCATTCAAACAATTTTTTATTTGTCAGCTACCATTATATAAATGTCAGAGATATAAAAGTGAATAAGATGCTGTACCTTCTCTTAAGGACCTAGTGCAAGATTGAAAAAAAGCTTTGAATTCTGTAGCATTTTTTCTACAGTTTTAACATTTAATTTCTTTTTGAGGTGTAATATACATTTTGAAAAGTGCACATTTTGTTAGTGTACACCTCAGTGAATTCTCAAAAATCAAACAAACCCATGTAACCAATATCCACGTGAAGGAAGAAAATATTGTCAGTACTCTACTGGCTTCCCTTTGCCCCTTCCTTTTCTCACCCCCCATATGAGTATTCACTCAAAGCATAAATTAGCTTTGCTTGTGTTTTTTTCTTTATATGTATGTAATCATACAATATGTACTTTGTGTCTTTCTTTACTCAACATAATACTTGTTTTCATCATCATTATTGCTGTGTATAGCTATAGATTATTCTCATGCCCATATATTGTTCTCTTTGTGAATATATCACAATTTATTTATCCATTTTACTGATTATTAGCGTTTTCATGTTCCAGCTTGGTGCTACTATGAATAGTGCTGCCATGAACATTCCAGTATGTGTCTTTTGACAATCCAATATACATATCTTTGTTGAGGATATTCCAATCTAAAGGTGGAATTGCTGAGTCAAAGTTAATGCATACATTCAGCTTCAGTAGATGCTTTCAAACCCTTTTCAAAAGCTTGTACTTCCAGTTGTATTTTCATTCAGCACTATGTGAAGCAACAACAGTGATCTGAATAGGGAAAAGCAATGACCAAAACTGTCTTTAAGTAAAATTGTTCTGGGAATTTTTAAGAGTAGATTGGAAGAGAAAGACATCAGAAATAAAGAGACTAGTCTGACTACTAAAGAAGAGAATGAAGGATTAGAATAGATAAATGGATTAAAGGGAAAGGTATGCATATGAGTCATTGTGTGATGGTAGATTCTGCTAACCCCATGTGAAAGAGAAAAAATAATGACAGTTTGCGTAAAAGTTTGATTGGGGTGAGGATGATGAGTTCAGATAGTCCCTATAAATACAGAGAGACCTCAGCCACTATTGAGATCTGAGAGCTGCGGCTCTATCTCTCCTTTATTTCCCATTTCTGCAATTCCTAAGCTGGTCCCACAGGCTTCCCGGAGCCATGTACATTGACAAATAAAGGATCACATTTTTTTATGCTTAACTCATAATGCAGTGATGTTAATAATACAGGGTCCCAATAATATAAAACACCCATTGAGAAGAATCTGCAATTACTGCTTTCCACTTTGCAGTACTGTATCATTTTTACTTTATGTCGTACACAAAAGTTCTTTAAAGAAGCTAATCGAGATTGACAGTGCCTGGGATGCGGCTCTTCCCTCTGAGGCAAACAAGCGAACACCCACTTCTTTATGCCTAGGCAGTGCTACCTCCACCCAGATCCCTGCACTAAAAGGCAACAGCTATAAATTGCAATGGCCTGTTTGCTGGGCTTTTCCCCAGCCCACCCTCCTTTGTGACTAGGAAGGAAAGTATTCCCTGATGGCCTGAAGAAGGGCATGTAACACCAGCAGACATTCTACATTATACAGAAGTCTCAATTGGGGGCTGAGCCTTCTTATTTTCTACAGTTTTCTTCAATCTTCTAGTACTGATGAAATTTGCATGCGAACAGACTCTTTGCCTCTTATGGGCCCATCTGTTCCTTCTGTTAATTTTTCACCTGGAGTCCTAATTATAACTGACTCCAGAAGGAAATGCCTGTGACGTCACCGTCAGGCGATTGGGGCTTCAGGTGGGAAATAAGGTGTTGGAGCAGATGGACATCGTCTGAGCAAAAGAGCCTGATGTTTTGTAAATATTCACTGCATAAGAATGAGAATGAAAGGAAATATTGAAAATGGAAGCAAGGAAAATAACTCCTAACTACGCTGCTCCTTTTTTCCCCTCTTTTCTAACTTTCCACATGGTGCCAGTAGTACAGTTATAAGAGAGATTTGCTGGTATTAGAACCACACATTTAGTAATCCTGGCTTCCCTAGGGTGAGGTATAATGCAGTGGACACCCACTTGGCTTACAAGTTAACAGAGGAGTCTATGAATCCCATGGCATTGGCATCCTAGGAGTAGCTAATGGAATATCTTGAAGACAGCTAATAGGAGGAAGCTGTTACAAACTTTATATAGTCCAAATCTCTCTCCACATTGTAAGCATGTCCATTATTCTTCTAGATACAGCCCTACTCTTATCTCATGATAAGTCATGGGATCATTGTTACAAGAGGCTGAATGGGAACATCTTCTCTTCCTCTGGTGGGTTTATATGACATGGAGTTTCAGCCAATCAACTCTCTAGAAAATTGCCAGAAATATGCAGCTCTTGACAAGGTGTGTGCTAAGAATAGACAAAGTTCTTCATTGAAGATAAGACACATACCTAACAAATGCAGAAAAATGAAAAGAGTTTAGGATTAGATCCAAAATTATAACAAATATTGGAGGGAGATTAAGAATTCTAAACTAGTTACCAGATGGTAAAATCCCTAACTACTACTTAAGTCTTCCCTCTATACCTTCTTTTTTTTTCTATTTTTTTTTTCCAACAAAATCTTGCTCGTATGACTACTTTGTTGACTCGATCAACTCACAAACCAATTACCTGAAAGAGTAGGTCTGTCCAGGCCAGGAAGAGCTAATTCAGGCCATCAAATTAGTTTAAGGGGCCTTGTTTTAGCCTTATTAAGGATCACATTTCCATTTCCAAGGGTAAAGTTCTAAGCCGGGTTTTGTTTTCTTTTGTTTTTTAACTAAATGAGTGGGACTTGACATAGACACCCTGCCTCACAACAATTGGGCTGTGCACAAGCAGACATTACTGCCACCTCCTGCTCTCCAGAGATCCAGTGAGTGGAAACAATAAAGATCCTGTGTTTTGTCTCCACTCCAGGCAGGGTTTGATGCTTACTCTGATAGCAGAGATGGGCAAGCAAACATATTCAAACAACCTACAAGTTCTCAAGGAATCTGGTCAAGTTTCTTGTCCATCAGAGGAGAAATGGCCAATAATGGAATGGATCTCAACAAGTGAAAGTAAAGCAGCACTCACCAGATGAGCAACCTTTGCCTTTGATTCTCTGGAAGGGTGGTCCTCAGGTCTTCCATCTTGTGGGATCAGCTGGGCACAGGTCTGCTTCTTATTAAAGATGGTCAAAACCAGGGTAAGATTGCCTCTCACATGAAGAGTGAATGGTCATGTTAAGGCTTCCTCCTATCCTCCTGGACAGAGTATCCTTTTGAGACATATGCATAAAAGCCAGGCACATTTCAAATGTTGCATTGGAGTCTAAATTCAAATTGTCATGATGTTATCAAGTTACATTGGGCAGTTTTATATTTAAGAACTACTGGCTTCAACTACTAGTAGGAAAAAACGGAATTTTCTTGTAAAATGGCATTTGCTTCGGTGGCACCTAGACCCCAAGCAGGAGCGGCTTATCTCAGGGATTTCTTACCAAGAAAGTTCTCAAAATAACGTGGCTCTACATGGTAAGGTTCAGAGGCCAGACAGACACCAATAAACACAGGGAAGGAATTTTGAATGTAGGAGTACAGAAGGAAGACCATCTTTGGAGAAGGGATGAGGCAGCTTGTTTTTCATGGTGCATGGTGGCTAATGTCTTGCTTTCATAAGAGCCCTCAACTGACAGAGAGAAAAAAACAAAACTCTAAGTATGTGGCCCAGGATTATATTTACACAAAATAGGAGGAAGACGGAAAATGAAATCCAGATAAATTAATTTCAACATCCAAGTTTTTTTAACCAAGCCAGAGAGTAAAAACTTTACAAAGTTCCAGTAAACAGATATATACCAAGGAGATTCATTTTCCACTGCTGATGTTGGAAGAATTGGATTTTCTTGCCAGTATATTTCATTATATATGACCACACAAATGATAGATCATTTTTTTCACATGATATCTCTCCTCTCTTGCTCTTATGCCCCCTTTGAGGTATTAGAATGAAATAGTTTACATTTCAGGTTGAGAGTTAGAAAAAGAAGACTAGTTTGGTTGAACTTGGACTGGCTTGAGACTTTAGTTTTGCCAGAACTGCTTCTCAGAAAATTGGTAAATTGGTTTCACTGTCTTGATTTGGAAGCCTTGACTTAGAGGAAACATTCCAATTTATTTCATCTAAATTAGAGCAGGGGTTGGCCAACCACAGCCCACTGGCCAAATCAGCTGGTTGCCTGTTTTTAAATAAAGTTTTATTGGAACACAGCCTTGATTTTTTTTTTAATTACTATTATCTATGTTTGTTTTCATGCCACAATGGTAAAGTTCAGTAGTTGACCTATAGATCTTATTCTCTATATTTGTCCATTTACAAAAAAGGTTTGCCAACCTAGAGGAGACTTCTTCAATTTTTCAATAGAGTTGGTAAATTTTCCCATAAAGTCTCACCAAGGATCTAAAAAATGTCTAGCCACCTTAGAGTTTTTCCTCTGTGACATGGCAGAAAAGATAAACATTTTGGGGGTCAGAAGATCTAAGTTCAAATGTCAGTTTCATCACTTACTGTTTTTATGATTATGACAAGTTTTAGGACTTCTCTCAGCTTCTCCTATATAATAGGTCTCAAAATGCTTGTTTCAAAACTCGTTGTGAAGACCAAGGCCCTGACAAAGCCTGGGTGCTGAATATGAATTATTTCATCAGCCCTCCCATGTCACCATCCTTATCCTGTCACGATTTTCTTCCTGGCCCACCTGAGGTGAAATTTTGGTAGACATTTGTTGCTGATTGTGTTATGTAATTCTTTAGTGAGGAAGCTAGAATAAATTCATTTGAAAGGGAATTTGCTCACCTTTGTTCTGGGGAGATCCCAGGGATTTAGGCAGACTGCTAATGCCTTTTACAAAGGATCCACCTCAGTCATCATGTACTAGATGTTGTCATAATTTCTTTTACAAAAGAACAAATCAACCTTGTTCCTCTCCATCCGGGGAAGGAAAGGAAAGGAAAGGAAAGGGGAGGAGAGGAGAGGAGAGGAGGGGAGAGGGGAGGGGAGGGGAGGGGAGGGTGGAGGGGAGGGGGGAGGGGAGAGGAGGGGGGAGGAAGGAGAAGAGATAGAAAGAAAGAAGGAAGGAAGGGAAAGAAAGAGAGACAGAGAAAGAAGAGAGTGGAAGCCTCTGTATTAATCTGCTGATTGAAAAGAAGTATCAACACTGTTTTGACCAAATTTGTCACCTTTTTTGGTAGGCATTTGAGTAGAAATCAGAGCAATGAATGTCTCTTAGATATCTGCATAATAATCCCAACCTAATGAATTTATTTCAGCAATTTTATATTTTGTAAATAGCTGAGGATATTCTAGAAACAGCCACAAAACTGTTCACTTTGTCCTGTATCATGGCCTTGAAGCATGTGCTGCAAGTGCTTCCGTTTTCTTTTTGCAGAGGAAAAGGAGGAGCCAAAGCCTTATATGAATAAGTGAGGGAGCTTGTAAATTCATATAAGGGTGAAAGCTTGGGGAATAACGCCATCCTTATGTGGATAGTCCTGACACACTATGGGACCTAAGACAACCTGCTTATTCTCATTGAGTTTTGTCCTTTACTTTCTATTAGATTATCTCATTGACACTTTATACCACTTTCAGACATTTCTGTACTGCTATAGAATAAATCACTTTTTGGCCTAGCGCAGTGGCTCACGCCTGTAATCCCAGCACTTTCGGAGGCCGAGGCGGGCAGATCACGAGGTCAGGAGATCGAGACCATACTGACTAACACGATGAAACCCCGTCTCTACTAAAAATACAGAAAAATAGCCGGGTGTGGTGGCAGGTGCCTGTAGTCCCAGCTACCCCGGAGGCTGAGGCAGGAGAATGGCGTGAACCTGCGAGGCAGAGCTTGCAGTGAGCTGAGATTGTGCCACTGCACTCCAGCCTGGGCGACACAGTGAGACTCCGTCTCAAAAATAAAATAAAATAAAATAATCATTTTTGTTGTTGTTGTTATTGTTGTTGTTTTGACAAAGTCTTGCTGTGTTGCCCAGCCTGGAGTGCAGTTGCACAATCTCGGCTTACTGTAACCTCTACCTCCCAGGTTTAAATGGGATAAATCAATTTTTTAAATGTAAAACGTGTAGCCAGTCCACAATTGATGAGAGGGTCTAATTTATTTTGTGTTAAAGTTGGTTGTTAGGAATTCAAAATTTATTTTCCCATGATAAAATATTATAGAGCATGGATATGTTATTAACTTAAACTGCCATCGTTTATTTCTCTAGGGAATACACATGAATATTAACATTTATTTAAAACTGTTTTCTCATGTATAAGGCTATATTTCGCTATAGGATACATCTAAGTTGCCCAGTTTCCATACTGTGTGTACTCAGCATAATTCCTGGTCCTTATAACAGGTGAGCAGAGGGAGCAAGGGCAGTGGAGGTCACAGGGCAGCTGTGGTGGAAGTGGGAGAGGTGGAGAGAAAGAGTCCTTGGCAACCACTGCTGAGGTGGGAGGGCTCAGATCCCATGTCTCAGGCATCTTTTTCTCTATGGGTGATGGAAGAGAGATTCTGAGCATCCTGAGTAAGAGTAGGAGGCATCCAGCAAGCTCTGGCAATCTTTGTTGAGGTGAGGCTATGGGAGGGGAAGTGTCTGTCTGAAAGGAAGGTTGGTTAATTGTTTACTGAGCATCACGAGTCCTCTAATGATGTCTAAGTTCTGTGTCCTGTTAATTGTTTTATCTTCAGCTCCTAGCACAATGCCAAGAAAATAGTAAGCTTTTAGTAAATGTTAAATTGTCTTGTGAGATTACCCTTGGAAGGTAAAAACAAATCACTTTGGATAGGGTCTGGCTAAAATAATCCCACCCAAATTTATATTTTCCTTTCTCGAGGGCTGGAATCTTACAAATATTTACAGACCTTTACATACTGTGGTATACAAACAGCAGGAGTTGGAAGCATTGATGGAACAGAGCTGTGTTAGAACAGTTCGCTGATAATAGACTAGAATAGAAACTCCGCTGCCCCAAACACTCTGCTTATTAAAAACCACCATCCAAAAAGTAGTGGAGCAGAGAAGAGCACACATTCTAGAATCCAAACAAACTGGACTTGAATTATGGCCCTGTGTGACATGGCCAAGTTACTGTTTTCTCCAAGCCTCCATTTATTTATGTGTAAAAATGGAAATACTTTTAGAAAGAGATTTAGTGCCACATTGGGTTGTGGTGAAGATTAAATGAGATAGAGGATGTAAAGTGCCTAATGCACAGTGAGAACTGAATAAACGCTTATTTCCAATATTTCTCACTTTTGGAAAATGTTACCTGAAGGCAAAATGAAAGCATTTCCTCCAGACCCTGAGACCAGGAGAGACCTGAGCAGGGAATCCATTTCAAAGCTCTTCTACCGTGTCTGAATGCCTCTGAAAGCTGATCAGAGTTATTACAGCTAATCAGGACAAGGGAGAGAGAGGCAGGAGAAGTGACGATCACGTGTCCCCCTGTGGGTCTGCGTCGCCCACCGCGATTTTCACAGCCATTGTGTTTGTGCTCCAGGCTGCTCTATTATTAGTTTCTGCGGCTGTTTCTGCTCCAGCTGTGTGTCCATCGGGGTCCGTTGCAGAATACCAGCCTGTCCTCACATGGTACGAAAGCAGTGCAACAATCTGCTGCAAAATATTCCCAGAACCTGAGGCTCCAGAGAGCCTTGACCCTCAGCAGTCTCGCTGTTTGGAAGACATTGTTCTGGAAGCTTCCAAGGTCTTCCTTATTTTCTGCCTCTTATCAGTTGTACTTGCAGCTTGTCGCCCTGAACTAACTAGCCCCACAGCCAGACCTTTGACAAAACATTCTGGCTTTTGATGATATTATCTGTTTCTTCGGCAGAGAGAACTCAGAGCCAAGTATCTTTGACTTTGAGAGATTATGGTTTCATTCATCCTGGAAATACATACACAGGTTATCTTTTATCCCCTGCCTTCAAGCCATGGTCCTGAAGTTAATATGTCATTACCTCACCTGTCACCTGTGGCACAGTCTTTTTATCAACTATGCAGTGTACGATGTCATGATATGAAACTGCCCTGTGCTTACTTCTGATTTCTCTTCCCACGTCTGAAATTCCTTTTCGCTAATCCACATCTCATGCAGTTTTGTCTCTATTTTACCATCTTCACCCCCCAACTTCCTTCTTTGGGAAATAGTTTGTGAACATCTGATTGTGGCGTGTAGAGGAGACTTGATGCTTTCAGGCTTCTTGCTATTCTAGAATATTTCATGTTCATACCATATAATCCTGGCCTGGATGGAGTGTGCATCCCTGTGGTTCTTAAATCACCAATGTGCTTGTGAGTTCCTCCTCCCCATTCCTATCCTACAGTCACCTGAAAGAATTAGACAAAACGCAGCTAATTAACAAATACTAACTGACAATGTTCTGGTGGCTGGGAGTCAGTTAAACTGTGAGGAAACCAGAATAGAGGGAAAAGATAGGGATGACAATTCTGTCATCTCTATCAGACTAGGGCAAGGTGGAGGAGAAAATATTCAAAGCAAATATGGGTACTGTTATGTGCCAGGAACTGTCCTAAACTCCCTGTACATACGAACAGCTAATTCTTGCACTAACCATTGAAGTAGGCACGTGAATGAGAGCACTGTAGCATTTTTTTCACGAAGAGGATATACTTTGGAGACCAATTGCCTGGATTCTAATACTGGCTCCTCTCCTAACTGTGAGGCCCTGAGAAAGTTACTTAACCCTTCTGTGTCTAAGACTCCTCATTTACAAAATGAAGCAAATTATACCTACTTTGTATGTTTTCCTAAGAATTAAATGAGTTAATACATATGAACTATGTAGAACAGATCCCAAGACATAATAAGCATTCATTAAGAATTAGCTATTAAACTAGTTATGCATTAATAACTGTATTCACACTCGCACAGCCTGGCCATGGCTATGGTATATTTCCGCAAGGACATGCAGCCGGACTGTAGACCATCATAGTCCTAAATCTATGTATGCCTGCAGGTCACTGCCAGTTGCTTTCCTAGTGACTTCAAAAGAACAGGTCACACTCCCACTTCTTGCCTTCATGCCTCAGTAACATCAATAGCATCTCACACTCTGTTCAGTGGCAAAGGTTAGCACTTGTTTCAAGAGCATTTTGGTCTTTTGCGTATTATTACTTTAAAGTCTTAAATCCCATCTGCTACTAGTAGCAAATATAGAGCTAATTAAATGTAATTTTTCTGGAAAAAATCCTGTTTGGTCTTTTCAGAGTGGGACAGATTGTATTTTATAAGTCCTTGCTGATAATTTCCCACTCCCCATTTATAACTTTCACTAATTTATTAGCATAAGAAAAATACCCATGAAAGATCTCCTGGACAGATAAACACACCGTGAAATAAAGTACATTTTCCTATTAGGACAATTATCTATCCTAGTGCTCACTGGGCAACAAACTTTAGAGGAAGTAAAAGAATGAGCCCATCTCTGAATTCCTTGGCTCCTTGAATCATTAACAAACAAGTCGGTCATTACTTAATACATAATTGTTTGTGTTAAGATATCTTGTTCTTAATTGTAAGCTCATTGAAGTTACGGACCAAGCCATATATAGTTTATCTTATCATGTCTGTCAAGCCCTGGGGTAATCTTTTATCTGAAAAGCACGTTATTTCCTCTTTAACCCCCATCTCATAAAGCAGTTAATTAGAATTGTTCTGAAGACCCATATATTTGAACTGGCTCTACTAGGATGGCTAAGTGCCACCTCTTCATTCTTATTATACATGTTCAAGTTATATCAGCCTCCTCTCACTATCTTGAAAGCACTGGGAGTCCTTCTACCACAGGTCCTTGGAATGTGCTATTCCATCTGTCTCGATACTCTTACTTTATGCTTGCTCCTCTCATTTTCACCATCTCACCACTTAGTGCCTATGCATCCCTCCGATACTTCCTTGACCCATTTGACCATGGCCTTTCACCCTCCTCTTCTGCACCTCATCTAAGTCACAGTTCTTTGATACACACAATCACAGAATTGTCTTCAGTTCATTGAAGGTACTTCTCAGCGTTTGTAATTAAACTTTTATTAATGCAATTATTTGATCAATGACATTCTCCTGAGTAAGGAAGAAACTCCATAAGAAGAGAAACTGTTTTTGCTCATGTTTGCATCCTCAGCATTGGCACACAGGAGGGCTGCAATACTGAATTAATTCTGAGTTAATTCTCAACAAACATTAGTTTTTTAGTGATTAAGGGCTTTTTATTAGATCTGTGAATTCAATAAAGTCTTCTAGAATAAGAATTGAATGTATAGTTTTACAATGGGGTATAAGTCTTCTAGAATAAGAACTGAGTGTATAGTTTTACAATGGGGTAGTTTCAGTTTGAAATGTTCTACATATGGATATGTCTGCTATGTAGCAGAGAGGCAAATAAAGAATAAGGGTCAGGTTGGAGGTTTCTCCCTGGTAGGTTATTCTGGTCCAGTGTACACATGAGCAGAAATATCAGGACTATTTGGTCTGGATAACAAACTAGGACTAGTATTGTGGAGTACCCAGGGATTGATCAGAGAAGAAATCCAGATGGTAGGAAAAATATCTGGAATCTTGTTTAATGAACTCACTTACTTATTGTCAAGGTATTACGTGCTAGTCACCATATTAAGGACTGGAGATCAATAGACAAATGAATCTGTTCCTTAGAGTCCACAGGGTGGGAAGGTACAATGGGAAGGTGAATATTTGTGTCTTTTCAAAATTCATATGTTGAAATCCTAACCACCAAGACGGTATTTGGAGGTTGGGGTTTTTGAGAAATCATTTGCCCTTAAGGGTAGAACCCTCATGAATGAGATAAGTGGCCTTAGAAAAGGGACGACAGGGAGCTATTTTGCCCTCTTTCCACCAAGAGAGGATGCAGCAAGAAGGTCATAGTCTGCAAGGTGGAAGCGGGCTCTCACCAGAACTCAACCGTGCTGGCATCCTCATCTCAGACTTTCAGCCTCCAAAAGTGTAAGAAATAAATTTCTATTATTTGTAAGCTACCCAGTCTATGATACTTTGTTACAGCAGCCCAAACTGACTAAGACAGGGCGAAGAGAGAAAATAATTAATTAGAATGCACTGTAGAAAATTGTGTGATGGAAATGCTATAGGAGAACTAAGTTTCATGCCTGTGAGCTTTGTAGAAGCCTTCTTTACGGAGATGACCCTGAGCTGATCCATGAGGCATGAGCAGGATTTAGGATCCAGGTGGTGGGCAGAGAGGGAGGACATTCCAAGTAATGAGCTGGGATGTGAGGTCAAAGATTGAAAGTGCCCAGTGTATTTGAGGAACTGGAAACCTCTTCTGGATGACAAAACTGCAGAGGGCAAAAAGCAAGGGGGAGAGGGCAGACAGTATTAATAAGGCTTCAGTGAAGGACATGAAATTGCTTGGGTAGGATTTAAGAAGCCATTGGAGGATGATCAATAGGTCTATCTGTGATGTAAGCTATGCTTAAAAAGTGGCTTTGTCATTAGAGTAGGTAATGGATAAACAAGGAGCTGAACTGACTTCACAAAGATTGTTTTAAAGTGGCACGTGGTGAGTTATGAAAGTGGCACATGGTCATGGTAGGACCTAGGGAAGTGCATTTTAATTTCAGGAGAGGAGATGGACTTTAGGTGTATTGAAGAGGTAAAGTCAATAGTGTTTGGCCATGCTAAATGTAGGAGGTAAAGAAGGAGGAGGGTTCTGAATTGGGCAGTTGGGTAGATAGTAGTACCATTTACAAAGAGAGCAAGCAGAAGAAGAAAAGCAGATTTTGTTGTTTGGAAATAGATAAATTTATTTTTAAATATGCTGAGGATTAATGAGGCTGTTTGCTGGCCCCAAACACCCATTTCCTTCCAAAATAAATACCATGTTTTAGCTAGGCATGTCTCTGCTTGCTTGCAGCTGGATGTGAACATATAATTAGGTTCTGGCCAGTGGGATGCAAGCACAGCTGTTGAGTACTCCTCCTGCAGGTGTTCTTCTCCCTGTTTCTCATTTCCTGAGTCTCACGCCTGGGAATATAGATAGGTTGGATAGACCTCTAATAGCCATCTTAGACCATGAGGTAGATGCTGCATATTGAGGATGGTGAAGCAATGAGATAAAGTATCTTGAGACTCCTTTTCAGCCTTGGCATGCCCATGTGAAAAAAAATAAATAAACATTGATTTTATTTAAGCCTCTGAGAGTAAATTCAGTCATTTATAGTTGAACTTAATCCTGACTAATACTTTGGGTTTGAGATGCCCAAGTCTGGACTTGAAGATGTCCAGAAGGCAGGTAGACATAGAAATCTGGAATTTATAACAAAGATCTATGCTATTAATGAAAGTTTATACTCATCATCATACTACCATCAGAGAGGTGAGGCCTTTCAAGGAGAGTGTGTAGTGTGAGAAGAGTGCTAAGGATGGAACCCTGGGGATCGCAAGAATTAAATCAATGAAAATAGGAAGAAGAACCTGTAAAGACAATTGAAAAAGAAATACCAAAGAGTTGGTGGGAAAACTAATTTAGAGTTAAGAGAGTGTCCTGGTTTGGCTGTGCCCCCACCCAAATGTCATTTTGAATTGTAGCTTCCACAATTCCCATGTGTCATGGGAGGTAATTGAACCAAGGAGGTGGGTCTTTCCTGTGCTGTTCTTGTGATAGTGAATAAGTCTTATGAGATCTGATGATTTTATAAGGAGGAGTTTCCCTGCACAAGCTCTCTCTCTCTCTCTCTCTCTTGCCTGCAGGTATGTAAGATGTTCCTTTTGCCTTCTGCCATGATTGTGAAACTTCCCTATAGAAACTGGTGAAGTAAACTAAGGACTTAAAAGTCCCAAGCAGTATAATATACTACCTCTAGATTCCACGTTTTGGAATCTGAGAGATGTGGATGCATCCTGATCTGTTTTATACTTAATATCTGTGTAATCTTTGGAAAATTAACCTCCCAGAACACTCTGTTTCTGAATTCGTGTAATAGGGATTAAAATATCTTCCTGGTATTGCTGTTGTAAGATTTACAGGAGAAAATGTGTGTAAGGTGCTTCGTATTACACTTGGTACATAGTATGCATTAGTAAATGATGTGCATTATTGTTCTAGAAGCCAAAATACTGTCATGTGAGGCTCTAAAACTTTTGACATTAAAAAGTTTATATCCCAAAGGAGGTATCTTAAGTGATCTCTAGAACTTTTCTCTGCACAGTGCAATCAATCCTCATGTATCCTTTTTCTGTACCTGCAGGGTAAAGCTAATGTGTTTAACTCATCTGTGCTAATGATTTAATTTGTTTTCCCTCCCTAGTAACCTTTGCATTGTAACAGGGAGACTCTCAGTGCCTTAATAAAAATAAGTGACTAATGTAAGCATTGCAGGCACCTGACAGGGCCAGAACCAGGTGCCTCTGGGCAGGGGCCCCTCTCTCAGGGACTTTTACATCACTTCATACAGAAAGCCATTTAACCTGCCTATGGGTAAGGTTGACCTTGTTCTATGGAAGAATAAATCTGTGCAAATCAAGGCCAGCTCCTGTTGTTTTCATGCTTTACTCCCTGCCTTTCGGGTGGAGACACACAGTAGGCTCTATGTAACTGTTTGTAAGATGCACAGATAGAAGATGAGGGAGTGGGGAGGGGCAATTGAGAGGCTTATTTCAAGAGGTCAAGAAAATGTCTGAGAAATGGCCATTCAAGTTCAAAGATGGAGCACGCAGCTAATTTAACACAATTTCCTTTCATCTTCTTTCACTTTGTCATTGTCCTACTGCATTTTAATTGACATTTGCTTTTTCTTAGTCTCTGACAAAGAACACAATAACTCCAACTAACCTCATCAGTCCAGAGTAAAAAATAAGACAGCTTATCAATTAATATTGTGAATTAATATAGTGCCTGCTAGTGTTCTGATAGAATACCTGACCATGAAGTTAAAAATACTGTACAGTAGTATAAAATGAATTTATGTAAGTTTTAAAAAGCCCTCAGATATCATCTAATTAAAAGGTATTTCTATATTTTAAAAAACTCTGAGAATCTGAAAATTTTACTTAACCAGCAAAATTCAAAGACACACAAAATTCTACATATGGTTTTCAGGTGGTCATGGATTATTTGAGTTTTGTTAATAAACCTCTGAGAGGACCATAGAGTCTGGTTTAATAACATTTAATCAAACCCAACCCCTTTATTTTATGGAAAAAGAACTGGAACCTAGAGAAGTTAAAGTCAGAAATCCAAAGTCACATAAGACACGGAAGTTCTGGACTAGAATCCATGGCTCAAGACTTCCCTTCTATTATCTCAAGTTCTTGGTAAATCCTAGTGAAGCTTACCATCTTATTAAACTAAAAGCAGTTTCTATTTAGTGAAATTCTGTGAGAGATGATAACATACCATAGCTCCTAATCACTCAGGTAGGGATTGTAGAAAACAAACAATTCAGTTTCTGTTGTTTTCAAATTATTCTCCCCGTTTTTGAAGAGTACTGCATTTCTTCACCTCAAAGCATGCATTCAAATTTAATTTGTCATCATTCTGCCCTCAAACAGGGTTCCAGTTCACCTTCCAATCACCATTAGACGAAGTTACTCATTTTTCCAAAAGCAGAGAACAAGATTGCAGAAGACAACTTGATGTTCCATTTTAGGAACCAATAACCCTCACATTTGGAAATTTCATTACTACACTTTCAGAGGTATGTTTTACATTCAGAGTCAGACACCCCAACATGCTATGCAGTTTGAACTTAGCAGGTTCTTCTCAAGCTTGTCTTGCACGTTCTAAGCTTAGAAAAATATTTTACTTTTACTGTTTCCCAAATTATATTGACTGGGAAAAGTTACATGTCATTTTATAAGTTCTTAAAAGATGTTATTACTTTTTACTCAGTCATTTACTTTGTATTCACTATATTTGCAACACTGGAAAAATGTGGCACCTTGTAAAAATGTTTTGCAAACTTATCATGATTTGTGAGATATAAGTTTTGCTCTTCAATTCCGTGTAGTTGTTTTTGATGTGCTTAAACTAGTTCATTTATTCTATTGAATAGACATTTTTCTTCCCTATGACAATTGTAGATTTAGTTTTTTTCTTGCTTTGTAGAGAATATTGACCTGAGGTTTCGCACTTAGGAAATACGTATTGTGTGTGCCTACTATGTGCATAGCCCCGTGCTGCACCAAGAACAAATCCTTGTTTCTGCACCTACTGCAACGATGAATGTATGTCATTCAAGTGCACATTGGCTTTCAAAATACTACAAACATAAATATGCAAAAATCTGTGATAGTATATTTCAACTCAATAATGGCTTCTACGAAGCAAAAAATATAAATCTGTCTCACCATGGCAGGAGATAACCTATTTTCTCCCTGTTGACCCATGATTATCTCAAGAAGCTAGAGACCCATGGACCCTTCTCTCCACCACACACACACACACACACACACACACACACACACTATCTCTCTATCTCTCTCTCTCACACACACACACGCACACAACAGAGTGGCTGCTAACTTGTCAGTTCCATGGCATAGGAAACAACGTCACCCTGGAGAGCAGATTGCTTAAAGGAAAGCAAGATGAGACACTGGGAATCATGCAAAGATCCCCTATCAGCCATGGGTCTGGCTGACCAGTGGCTATAGAGGTGGCCATGTTGGGAGTGGAGGCTAAACACCAATCTTCTACTGTAGGCTGTGGGGAGCATGAATGGTGAGGAAAATGCACAAGAAGGTCTAATTTGTATTGTGCTGATGATGTACCAGGCATAAATAAATTCAGAGTTTGTATGGCCTGAAGCTTATATGATTACAGGGTCTGTTTAAGGAAAAGAATACAAAACTGCTAATACAAAATTAAGTACAAAAGTGAATATTTATTTAGATGAGAAGGGAAATTACAACAAATTATAAACATATAAAAGCAAGTACCACAAATATAAAAAATCCAGAAAAATAACATAGTAACTTATTTTTCATGAATTTATTTAATTTCCAGCCTGTGTAGGGAAAACTCTTTCTAACCACATTTTTCCTCTAGTCTCACACCACGACAATCAACATAGAAGACTTCTGTGACCAAATATATGGGTTTTCCCCCCCAAATAGCAAACAGTAGATACCAGCTGGGTGTCCTCTAATTCAGTCTCACACTCTCTACCCAGAGGTAGTGTTAGATCCCACCGGTTGAGGGCTCAGTCCCCTCCTATACACACACCAGCTGCAAGTCTAGGCCTCCAGAGCTTCTGACTGACCAGCTACAAGTTGGGGTTCCTATGATCCCCTCTTTGGGTTTGATTAATTTGCTGGAGTGGCTCATGAAACTCAGGGAAACACTTACCTTTACCAGTTTATTATAAAGGTTATTGCAAAGGATACAGATGAAGAGCTGCATAGAGTGAGATACCGGGGAAGGGGGTGGAGTTTCCATGCCCTCCCAGGGCCTGCCACCTTCCAGCAAATTCCAGGTGTTCAGCCATCAGGAAGCTCCCTGAACCTTGTCCTCTTGGGTTTTTATGGAAGCTTCATGATGTCAGCATTCCTTTCCCCAGGGTACAGGGTGGGTCCCTCTCATAGGAGGGTCTTAAGACCCACAGTCAGAAAGACAGAAGAACATTAAAGTGAAAGGAGAGCAGAAGAAGCTCAGAGGCCTGCCCCTGAGGCCTAGCACACCCAACAGTCTAACAAAAGACTAAGGGCTATGGAAGTTATAAGCCAGGAACCATGGAGGAAAACCAGTATATATATCACAGCACCACATATCCACACCTTATTTTTGTTGGCAGCATACTTTCCCATCACCTCTGCCTTTGAATGATTTGTCAGTTGTCAGTATCAATTTGCATACATTGTTCAGTAGAGTTTCACAAAAGAAATATAATTCAGTATTTCCTAAGTATTTTTTTTCCTTAAAATTTGTTTCTCATTAATAGTTTAGATTTTTTTCCCCTCATTTTCACAACTTGTTATGAATTTAGGATTGTTGCCAAACTTGGGAAAGCCTCTATCACATTTCCTTTATAAATAAACTGTTATATATAGACTCAGTGTTTGTAGTGCTACTATCAGTTTGTACAGCCACAGGAATTCTGACAAATTCCATTCACACCAATTCCCATCAAAAAAAAAAAAAAAGAAAGAAAAGAAAAAGTCAGAGGTGTTTATAGTTATGTGTTCTTTCCATTTTCTAGTGTATTTCTGATAGAAGAGAACTTCTGTTTTGACTAGGTATCCATGGGAATTAAATCTTCCCATCACAATTTTATACAGCTGACGATCAGAAGAACTTTCCAGAAAAGATTTTGGCCTCATAAATTTCAGGCTTTGTTTCTCCTTTATTATCTGGTGCTAGAACCTGTAAGATACCAGGAGCTCTGGGCCTGAGCCTTGGTGTCATGACCCCAGCTGAGGTGGCATCATGGAAGTTAGAAATGTTCCTGGAAGCCATTCCCAGACCGTGACAGGTAGCAAATGCTTAATTATACATGGAAATGACTCTGAACCATATTAATAGACTTAACACACTTGAACCAAATATGTCTCCAACTTCTCTTAGATGTTCCAAAAAAAAAAAAAAAAGTGGACCCTCTGTCACAAGAGAAGTCCAATGTAAAAAGAGAGGGTGGAGTAAAAAGGGACAGTGATCTTAATTGAGGTGCGATTAAAACATCTGACTTTTGCACAATTTAAAAATATATTACTGGGGCCCCTGCTCTGGCCCTGGAAAAGCCCAAGACTCAAGCCTCATCAGCTTCATGATTAAACTAGTTTTGATGTCAGAGGTTGTAATGTTTCAAATATTTTAGAATTCCAGTGTCCCAGGGCTCAGACATTCATCATTTAAAAAAAAATTTTCATCCTATTTATTCCCTCCTTTGATGATCTCCACCAAAATTTCTGGCTTTAAATGTATTTAAGATACATATATTTAGATAATGTCCAAATTATTTCTCAAATTCTTTCTCTATTCCCTGGAGCTTGAGAATTAGATATCTAAGTGCTGGTTCAATCTCTCCCCTTGGAGTCTAAGAGACCTCTCTAACTCAACATCACCACAACTGAACTCCGGATCTTTCTCCTGAAATCTTCTCTGCTTACAAGTTTCTCAGCTAGTGACAACTTTATCTTTTCCATTGTTCATACCAAAAATGTTAGAGTCATCCTGCCTATCAGGAAATCTTGTGGTTTTAATTTCAAAATAAGTATGAAACTTGATCATATTTTACCCACACCACTGCTACCACCTGGAGTATAGACATCATTACCTCTCACTGGCATCTCAGCCAAAGTCTCCTAAAATGCCTGACTGCTCCCACCTTTGGTGCTTTGTGGTGGTTTTCAACACAGTAGATTTCGCACTGTAAATCAGGTCTTGTCACTCCTCTGTTTAAATCCATTTCACTGTAGAAGCCTGAGAGGGCATGGAAACTCCTCCCTCTTCCCCGGTACCTCATCCCATGTAGCCTAGAAGGTGCTAGTGACCTGGCCTCACACCGTCTGTCTGATGTCCTGTCACACCCACTCCCCTTCCCAGAGCTGCAGCCACACTGGCTTCCAGGATGCTTGTCCAACACACCAGGTACGACCTCAGGGCCCTTATCCCAGGATTTACTGGGCTTACTCCGTTTCCTCCTTCAACTACTTCCTCACGTCTCACCTTCTCAACAAGGAAGGCCAGCTACCTACTAAATGCTACACTATGCCACCCACCCGCTCAGCATTTGCCATTACTTTTACCCTTCCTTACTTTACTGCACTCCTATGGCACTAGTCACTTGCTCATATACTATATGTTTATGTGTTTACTATGAATCATTTGATTGTTCACTGTCTTATCCCTGTCCTAGAATGCAAACAACGCAAGGACAGGGATCTTTGTGTCTTTCAATAGTGTACCCCATGAAACTAGAAATTAATCTAATTCTAAAATACATAACAAAACAACCTGAAATAAAGAAAAGTTAAGCAGCTTGAGAGGATCACAAAAGTAGTAGAGGTGGCATTTAAACCTAGATAGCCTCCAGAGACTGCACCCTTAGCCTGTGTGCAATATCGCCTCCTACTGTCTGGAGGGGAAAGGCAGCCAAGGGAGTGGAGAATGATTATGGCCCTGGAGGCCGAATCACCAGCTTCCCTGCATGGTCACTCTAGATTGCTAAACTCTGAGTTAAAGCCCAGTCAAACGGATAAATGTTTTGATATTAAATGTTTTTAAATAAGCCACTTTACATATATGGAGTATGCTTATACTTTATAATCATTTTCCCAAGGAAATAGTGATGTTCTCCTCCTTTGTGGGGTCATTTTGTATACAGTAGTCACCCCTTATCCATGGTTTTGCTTTCTGGGGTTTCAGTTACCAGCAGTCAACTGCTACCAACTGTCCACAAATATTAAATTGAAAATTCCAGAAATAACAGCTCATACGTTTTAAATTATGTGTTCTGAGTAGCGTGATAAAATCTCTCACTATCCTACTCTGTACTGCCAGGGACATGAATCATCCCTTTGTCTTGTGTGTCCGTGTTATCTACACTACCCACCCATTACGGTATAGGAAAAAACATAGCATATATAGGATTCGGTAGTATCTGTAGTTCCAAGCATCCACTGGGGGGCTTGAAACATACCTCTGAGGATAAGAGGGAGACTCTGTATTCCATTGGCCCCTTTGCATGGCTTAACTACCTTTACCACAGTAAATATGATACACTGAGCTATCATTCTCTACTACTGAGAGACATGAAAATCACAACCATATTCCCAAACACATTATTAGAATAACATATGGTTTCGGAGGTCAAGGTGGTTTGCATAATGAAAGAATTACCTGAACTCAGGTGGGGAATGCTACTGCTGAGGGAGATATTTTCTATCATCTGGGCATTGGAAGCTATTAAATATTTGTATAATGTGGCTCTTATATGTTTATTTAAGAAGTAAATTAAAATGTATAAAGATTACGACAATTCTTTGCCATGCCTTCATCATTTTTCAGCTTAGAGGCAGGCAACTACATATTAATGGGGGAGAATTTTGCAGATGTGCAGTAGGGCTGAGATGAGCTATTTCTTGAGCCTATAGCTTGGACAACCTACCTATCACTACACATGTGCACGCACACACACACACACACACACGTGCAAGAGTATATTTCTGACTCTTTCTAAAACCTTATATCTAATCTTCCTGCCTTCAGCTTTCCTTTACCCTGTCGCTCTAACACACTGCCCTACTATTATCTTTCAAGAGTCTGAACTGGAGCATGCCAATTCTCTACTTAAAATTTTCCATAACGCCCCTTTACCTACTATGGATCATCTTTTTCTTTGGGCAACCAAATTCAATCTGGGCAGACTTGCTCTTTGCTCTGTCCCCCTATGTTACATTCTATTCCCTAATCACAGTGCATTCCTCAAACACTCCATGCTTTGCCACACTTCCGTGTTTGGGGTTCCTGCTGAAACTCCCTTTCTTGTCTGCTCTGGCCCAGTTACACCTGACTTTTACACTGAACCAGCTTCAGTGTTACTGTTTCTGGGAAGACTCTCTGGCCAAATCTCAGCCCCCACCAATTCCTGAAAACATGCAAACACACACACCCTTTAGAAATAATAGTTTTCTGTACTTTCACAGGACTTTTTTCATACAGGTAGTAAAATGTTTATTACACATGAACAATTAAGAGATTTGTGAGTGTATCTCCCTAGTGAATGCTAAAGTCTTTGAGTGCAGACTTCAGAATCTTTTCATTTTTTGTGTGTTGCACCGACCAACTTCCTGACCCACAGAAGCCGTTCGATTCATTTAATTGTACTGAATTGCATCAAATGGAATTGGGTCACTGTGATGTGCCAGGTGTGATGTGCTTGCCATGCCACTGCTCGGATTAAAGGAGAGGTGGGCACTCAGTCATACTAACCTGATGGTATTTTGAACCCTGAATTCAGATCTATATACTACCACTTTCCAAAGGACATTAAGAAGATAATAAGGTTAGAAAAGTTTCAAATTCCTAGGGACAAAAAAGACAGCTTCACTCGAAAAAGAGAAGACATGTTAGATGGTTTGAAGAAGTTGGATGCAATGCTGAGATGGGAAAAGGCAGAGAGAAGATAGGGATATTACAAATATGTATAATATGGAAAACTAATTAAATTGGCCGCATATCTAAAGATTTGTGGAAGCAGCTCTCATGTGGAAGCATGAGAAAGCAATATCCAACTAATTGGTATCTTACTGTAAAAAAATAAGTTTTACCATAACAGTTGCCTACAAAATAACAGGATTTCTCACAAAACTCTGAGTGCACCATCTCTTTATATGGTCAACTTGAACTTGATAAAACACCATTCAGGAGCTGCAGAAAAAATTACCATGCAAAGTGAATTGGATGACACTAAAATCTTCAAATAAAGAGTAATATACAAAAAAATGGCAAGAGTAGGGATTTTTAGTACCTTTAAAGTTGTTTTGTTCTGTATTGTAGTTTTGCTGCTTTTAAAGTAGAGCGGGAAGTCTGCAGAGTTCTGGAGTTTAGAGAACTCTTCTTCAGAGGCTTGCATTTTGGTAATTTCTCTATGTTCTGCCATGATTTGGAAAGTCTCCAAATGTCTCCAAGAACTGGAAAATCCCCTTTGGTATTTGTGGAGGTGAGTTAGCAGATCTCTGTGTGTCTAGATTCCTCATAATAAAGATCAAAATCTGAAAGTTGGTTTGGACACAAAATGTGAATGGAAAGTTCTCTAGGATCCGTCTATTCATTCACTCAGTTAGTTCAAGAAACATTTATGGAGCCCAGTTTCTGCCAAGCACTGGCTGAGCGTTGGGGTACTAGGGTGTGTGCTGCAGACCCTGGCACCTTCCTGCCTGAGCATAATGGCCAGGGAGCAATTGTTCCACAGCGAAGTGTTTGCTCACCATAGCCATTGTGGAACTGCACGGCTAGTTCTTATGCTACAAGAAGAAAGGGTTTGTGTTTCATTCATTTTTATATCACCTACATTGCTTTTAACCAACTGTCATTAGAATGATGGTGGCACTTTTTACACATGGAGGTGTTTAATAAATAGCTGATGAAAGAAGGAAGGAGAGAGGGAGAAAACAAGGTCTCTTGGTTATTACCTAAACCTCTAATCTGAACTGTAAAAAAAAAAAAAAAATCACCATCTTCCTTACATGTTATATTCAAAAGTTTGTTACTGCAAATTCTGGGAACACTGAAACCAAAACCAGTAGTAAGAAAAAAGAAAGTAAATAACAACAAAACAAAATAACCCCAAATCCCTGGCAAATCGCCTAAGTATGATTAGGCCATTAGAGCAGAGCATTCCCTGATGACGTAACCCCTCAACCTGTCTTCTCTACATAGACCTTTTCCTTAAATGACTTCAGAAACACAGTCTCTTGGGTTTTGCATACCTAGAAGGCTTTAGGGATTAGATGAAGGGAAGCAGAATACATTTAACAGGACCATAATTATCTCTCTTTCCTTTATTCCCCCCTCCCCCATTCCTGTGGGGCTCTGGAAATGTCATTGTCCTTATTTAATGCAATGCAGTGAGTGTGGGATAAAGTCCCACCTGTGCCATGAAAATCCCTCAGCAGCTTGCAGCATTGGAGGATAGAGGATGGAAGGAAAGACTAAAAGACGTCTGTGGTGTCGAGACAACAACTGCAACAACAAAACCCATGAGACGCTTCCAACAAGCACAGAAGGAGCAGCAAGGTGGGACTGATTCAGAAGGATTAGAGAAAGGCAGGAGACCTGGTGCTTTGCTCTTCTCATTACAACCTGAATCACCCGGCACTTGGTAGAGAAAGCTCACCCCTCAGACATACGCATCCACTGCAGTTGAGAAACTAGCATTTTCTTTACCCTTGTGTTTGTTTTTCTGTCAGCCAACAATAGGGGGAGAAAAGAAGATTATTGAGATTAGATGATTTTTTTCTTATATATTTATTATCCTGTTCTGTCCCAATCATCTCAATATTCAAAAAGTAGACTTAGAGGGAGGCTAGCATAAAGAAAAGAACAGCCAAGCTTCTGAGGGCTGTTGAATTTTTAATCCTCTAACATTTTTCTCCCCCTTCTCTATTTGTTGTCTATTTTCAAAGCCCTAAAGTAAAGGGATTGTCTAAACCCCATTCTTTGGCAGCCATTCAAAAAGCTTCGTCTTGTAACATGACTGGGGAAAACCAGGAGTTAATTTTTAGACAAAAATTTAGGAGTCAGTAATGATGTTTTTAAAAACCTCAATGTTTAGCATTGAGGTGAGATATTTAAGTAATGAAACTGATGGCTCAGTGATCAGAGCATCAACAGCTCTCTGCTGGCAAATTCTGGTGCTCTTTATTGCTGTGGTCCTGTTCCAGCCCCATAGCAGGAGATTGCTAATGATCTGGGCTTGGGATATACACCTGTGTCCCTCCAGGGTCGTGGTTCTCTTCTTTTAATCTGTTTCCTTCCCCAGCCTCAGAGTCTTCACCTGTGCTTTAGTGTGACAGGATTTGCTGCTTTCCCTCAACTCGCTTAAGGCTCTTGCCCTCTGTAGGGGAGAAGGCTTTAGGAGGGGGTCTGTGTCGTGCCAGCAAAGACTGCCCCTGTGCCATGACAGCTCCATCAGGAAGCCTCCTCTCTTCTCATCTGCTGCTCCCAATCTTTCTCCTGAGCACCAGAAATTACCTTGAGAAGAAGCCTGAAAAGTAAGTGCAAATTCTTCTTGAGTCAATTGCTATTAGGGCTCTATATTCTTGCACTAGCCTACTTTTAGCCTTCAGCAATTTGTTTAAAATTGTGACCTATTTCTCCTTACCAGGGTGCATGGTGTCCAGAAGCATCTCCTCCAGGTAAGCATGTATTTGCATCCTACATCTTCGTGGAGGCTGCTGTCTTGTCTTATATTTTGGGGTAATTGGTTGCTCTGCAATCTCAGCTCTCTGATGGAATCAAGACAATTGCCAATTTGCAGATGGTCTGGTGTTTTGTTTTGTTTTTAGTTGGTAGTAAATGGGTTCATCAATCTTTTTCGCTTTCTACATTGTAAGTAGAAGACAGAAGTCAACTGATGTGTTTATTGAACTCAGTTTCAAGAGTTACATTTTAAAGGCATGCTTTCAAAATGCAGTTCATCCAGAGGAGAGAGATTAAGATTGTCCCGGAAGCCATGATAAAGATATTAAAAACATCTAAATTGAAGATGAACGGTCTAAGGGGAGAACTCTCTTCAAATATTTTCAGGGCAGTTCTTCTTAAGATAAAGAATGTACGGTATAGTTTAGAGCACTTAACCATTAAAGAGGGTTTGCTGTGGTTTGAATGTGTCCCCAAAGCTCATGTGTTGAAAACTTAATCCCCATTTCAATGATGTTGAGATATAGAAACTTTCAGAGGTGATTACATCATGAGGACTCTGCCTTCATCAATAGGTCAATGTCCTTAGTGAGGGAGCAAGTTAGTTATCACAGGCACAGGTTCTTGATAAAAGGGTGAGTTAGGCCCCCTTCCTTTCTCTTTCTCTCTGGTGCTGTCTTGCCCTTCCACCTTCTGCTATGAGATGACACAGCAAGAAACTACTCACCAGATGTGGCCCCTTGATTTTGGACTTCTACACTCCCAGACCTATGAGCCAAATAAATTCCTGTTCATTATAAATTACCCAGTTTGTGTTATTTTGTTATAGCCACACAGAACGGACTAAGATAAGGTCCTTTTTAGACCTGGTCCAAAAGGAGCATCACAAATTATAGAGTTAGTGTCAGGGATAGTTTCTGGCCAGACTGGAATCTTTATCATGATGCACAGAAGTATACACTGAAATTGAAAATAAAGTAATAATGAGTTACCCCAGCAAAAGTAATATAGACAAGTTGCCAAATAGTAACTTTAGTGATATTTTTAGGGCCCCAATTAAGAGATCCCAAAAGGCTAAAATCATTTGGTTTTGAGGACAGGAAAAGGAAGCATGCATGTTAGCTGAAGTAGGCCATGTGTGAATGTACACATAATGCTTTATGTATACATGTGAATGCATGCATAATGTGAGGTGAAGTACAGGTGGGGCACACGATTTTACACAGAAGAAAAACCAAGCATCCTTTATTCTGCAGTGCCAGTGTAAATCAGTGACTCCCAGTAAATCAGCTGGGGAAAAGGAGGCCATTTGGAGACAGGCCTCCAGGTGGAGAACTTCAGATGGTGGCAGAGAAGGGGTGCAGAGCACATCTTAGTGCTCTTAGTGACTTTTTTCTTAGTGACTGTGTTGTGTACCCACTCAAGGTTTCCCTGAAAAGAATGAAGTGATTCGCTGACATCTCTGTTTTCTATATGGAAATAGCAGAGCCAGAAGCATAAATGGCATCTGGGATATCATACCTAGTCTTTGTCTCAGATGTATTCTATGTTGCAAAATGAATTAATGAAAAAGCCTTTCCTTTCATAAAGAGGACACTTTGAGCCGAATCAATCTATACACAAAGGAACCTATGGCACAGGTGTGAAGTAAGCAACCCTTAGCACCAGGCCGTCTCATTTCCTATGATTGCACCCTCTGTTTCCTTTTCTACATGTTCTCCCTTTTTCCTTCCTCTCCTCCATTATCTTCTTCTTCTTGGTAAAGGGCCAACCCTAAGGTGTTATGTGGCTCCTGGCAATTCAGTATCTATCATTTTGGAGTAATGTTGGGCTTACAAGCAAATATTGATTTGGCAGATGTATTAGAGCTGAGAGAGGGTAAGTGACAGATCTTCTAGTGCAAAAGATCATACCTTTTCAAAGCATAAGATTGATTCTGCTTAAAACATGGATTTTAAAGTCTCTTGTGTTACATACTGTTTCAAGGCATAAAAATCAGCTGGGGTTAGCTAATGTGTACATTGTCCAGGCCTCTTGCTTCTCCTCCTGCTACTCTTATTTTCTGCATTTTGAGCATTTCTCTGCTCTTCACATTTCCCCTAGGAGGCTCCCCAGAATGTCCCCAAAATTGAAGCAGGGGAATGAAAATGAAAATTGATCCAGTTTGCTACTTTTAGATCCTCTGGTAAGAATTTGACAGGAAAAGAATTCAAAGCTACCAATCAAAATCAGGTTATTGTAGTATAAGTAACACCAGTGGATTTTGTTTCTTATTTCCAAAACTTTCTTGAAAATGAATTGGTCTTTATGCCCAAATTTTTCAGAAATAATATTTTTAAATTATTTTAAATCAACCTAGCTTTGAATTATAAATTTTTTTATCATTAATTCATTTAAGAAATATTTGTTGATTACCTAACATATGCCAAATACTACATTAAATTCTGGGACACATAGAAAAACAGTAAAATTCAATCTATGTTCTCATCTGGGCTCACTGTGCAAGGTAGTATGGAAATATTTTGCAGTGAGCCGAGATCGCACCACTGCACTTGAGCCTGGGCGACAGAGCGAGACTCCGTCTCAAAAAAAAAAAAAAAAAAAAAGCTTAAAATATGATTCCTGCCTTCAAGAGGAAGTAGACTAGGAAAAGAGAGAGCCTATATTGGAAAGAGAAAATAAGGGAGCTCTGGTCAAGAGCTGGAAATTATATAACATCTTAGAAATCCAGGAGATTGAGAAGGAGACTGAGTTAAACCTTATAGGATAAAAGAATATAGACAAGAGCAGAGGCAGAGTAAAGGTTATTCTAGTGGATATGACAGCATATTTCTAGTAAGTGCTGTAAACACACACACACAAATGGAGGAAACTAAACTAGTATTGAGTATCTCTGATGTGATCAACACAAATCCAAATGATACAGGGTATACATACATAAGTGATATGAGGGCATAGTCATTTTCATCAAGGGCTTACCACTGTTGGCATTCCAAGAATAATATACATGAAACAATTAGAAAATAATTACATAATAGCAAGGGATTGGCTGCTACAGTATGGCCAGTTCTAATGTGCTATAGGAATTACTGAGAGAGGGAGGCCAAGAAGGCTGGAGAAATTATAGAGGACTTCATAGAAGAGGTGAGACGTTAACAGGCACAGAAGGCATGGAGTAAAAGCATTTTGTGTAAAGTCAAGAGCAGCAAATATATACCAAGGAAGAGCAGTGTAAAATGACTCTGGGGCATTAGGCTGAGGACAGGCTATGGATGGCTTTGTATGCCAGAAAAGATCTGATGACACTGGGAAGATAGAATCTTTGAAAAGTGTTTATTGATCTAATTAATTGGATGGAAGGGAGATTTTAGAATAACTTCCTCCTGTAAGTAGGACCACTGAAGAACCAGACAGACTCAAAGGATTGAATCATCAAGGCCCCTGAGCTATAGGAATTACAAGGTTAGAATGATAGCAGAGGAGAAATACTTGTGGTCTAAAAGTGAGCAGTTGAAGTTTTGTGTGCCATGGAAATCATCCTATTCAGGGTCATTTCTGTCACTAACCATTAGAGTCAGTTATTGCCTGATTGAACTAAGATATATACTCCCTCCTTAGCTTGCAAATTCCAGCTAGCAGACTCCTTTGCTGACTAGTTTCCATTGGTTTTAGACAATGTGAGACATAGGTAGAGAACTGGCAGGAGGGAAAGGGAAAAGGGGAGAAACCAAGCTGTGTCTCATTCTTAGCTCTACAGCAGAAGAAGGGAATTGCGTGCTATCTATATCTAAATCTATCTATATATCTATATCTATATCTATATCTATATCTATATCTGTGTCACAAAATATCAAGTCAAGGAATTGTGTTTTTCTACCAGTATCGCTGCCGTCTTTGGTTTCTTTGGGTTCCTAGCTCCTGTAGGAAACCCAAACTGTGATTCGACATCTCCTCAGGTGGCTCTGGCTTCTTCTGGGTTCTGGAAACAACATTTCTCTCCTTTGGGTGATAGCAACCTCTTGTTGTGGCTACTGCCTGGGTTAATTAATAAGCCGCTGTTTGCCTTCTCAGCTGTTTTTTACACCAGTGTGATCAAGTCCATATATGAATTTCCTGCTGTTTAACATACACAGAGGTATTCTTATTTTCTGGAGTCTGACTGATATCCTATGTCACTGTAGTTAAATAATTTAAAAATATTTCTGGCTCTGGTTTTTATATCATTAAAACTGAAGGCATTAACTAGTTGATTTGCAATGCTTTTATAAATAACTGAGAAACTCAGAATGTAAGATGTCTATAAACTCAGAATATAAGATGTGTCTAATACTATCTCATATTAGTTTATCATTTTGTAACTTATTCATATAAAACCTTCTCATATGGTATGCGATGCTCTTTTGAAAATTTGCTAAATTCAAGTTTTAAGAGAATTATCCAGTGCTTATAGAACCTAAATTTTTATGATTGACCCAATATAACTCAGTCCTTTTAAGGATCCAGACTGATAATCTGCTTGGAGATGCATGGAGAGTAAAGGAAGGGATAGAAGGGAGATTTCTCATGAGAAAGCCCAAAAGAGATCACAAGAAATGGAAATGCATTTAGCCCCAGAGACTGAGCATTGGGAGTAAAGAGGTCAACAAGCACAAAGAAAGAGAGGCGTCCTTTTACTTAGCACTTGCTAACACCCGCAGTGTCACATCCTTTATTTGAATTTCCATCTCTTTGGTGACCAAGACCACCCCATTACCTTGTAAGTATCTACTTCAATCCAAGACAGGCAATTTAGAATTTTTGTAATTTTCGAAGGATTAGCAGTGGAGTAGGCCTTGTTTGTTCCCAATTGAATGCTCAATTTTAGGGCCATAATTGGAAAGATTTCCAGTAATTTGTGGCAGTTGCATTTAGTAAAAGGGATGGAGGTGATTTTTGTTACTTTAGTCTTTTGTTAGGCCTTTATAACCCACATTTGGCAGGGGTATGAGATAATCTCTGACAGTATGCATCTTGAGTAAGGTTGTTTTTTTGTTTTTTTGTTTTTATGTGATACAACTGCAGAGGAGGTTGAAAGTAGCCTGTCCTGCTACCTATTTATCCTCTTGGAATGATCAGTCATTACTACTATTTATACTATAAGACAGAGACATTTTCCTGTCAATGATGAGTCAGTAAAAGTTAAATTTTGCTCAAAATGAACCAGTACATGTATTTTTAAAGTCTGTGATTGAGTTAGGAAATAGTTGATGATTGGATCTGCTAAATCACCAAAAAATGATGTCTTAAATGATTAATTTTTCCAAATATTGGGGTGTGCATGGTACAGATACTTGCAAAGCCACAGCTTTTGCTTTCCATGGTTAAGATTAGAGACAGACATTTTGACTCCCACGTGCAAAACAAAATGGGATAGAATTCTCAAAATCTACTAGATGATAATCAAACAAAGCCACATATGTATCTATCTGCATAGACCTATGCATTATACAAATGGCCATCAAAAGTCTAGCTCAATGCAATTAAAAATTAATCTACTTTAACACGCAAATCAACTTTGATGTGACTAATATTCTAGGTTCTTCAGGAGATTCAAATAAAAAAGTGATTTTTTAAATTTAATAAACATTTTTTAAAAGTTTCTCCTGCTTCTTTCACTAAGTGTGCAGACCAACTATTGATAGAAAAGTAACCAAAAAAAAAAAAAAAGCTTAAAACAATTTTACAGCAGTTTTAGAAATAAACAAATAATTTTTTTTTTTTTTTTTGGAGATAGGGTCTTGGTATGTTGCCTAGGCTGGAGTGCAGTGGTACTATCATGGCTCACTGCAGCCTCAACATCCTGGGTTCAGGTGATTCTCCCACTTCAGCCTCCTGAGTAGCTGGGACCACAGCCACACATTACCACACCTGGCTAATTTTTATAAGTTTTGTAGAGATGGGGTTTCGCCATGTTTTCCAGGCTGGTCTCGAACTCCTGGGCTCAAGCAATCTGCCCACCTCAGCTGAATTTTGAAGGAAATACAAAACAAAGACACCATCTAGTAACTTCTTATAGACACTATCTTTCTAAGTCAAAGGCACTAGAATCATGATGCCTAAATTTTTGCCATGGCTGTGCTATTATGTGATAATAATTAATCTGACTTTTTTTATCTATAACATGTAAGAGTTGGATGAGGGTGGTGAAATTCCTGGTATGTCAAGTTACCAAAATCCTTCAGAATTGTGCAGCTAAATTTTGATGAGTATGTGCATTTCCTTTTAATACAAATAATGGAAATTTGAGCTGGACAGGACATGTGACCCAGCACAAAGTGGTACACGAAGTACTGTGAGTAAAAGGCATGGTTTAATGTGAAGCCCAAGATGGAATCTGTGTTTACTGAAACATGCGACTACTTTGCCTTTTTAATGTTTCAAATTGCATGCTCAGGGTGGCAAACAACCTGATATAAATAGCTAACCAGTGATAGTGACCAATAAATACTACAACTGTTGAAGATTTATTTCATTACTTTTTTCCAAACCTGATTTTTAAAATTTCTGTTCACTTACCAATCCTTTCAAGCATATTTTCACAAATTCTAGAATTTCACCAGCATAAAATGCCTTATAACCACTTTCCTAGGGGAATAGGAAGGTCTCTCTTAGTTTTTAAATTTGATGACAATATCTGAATCAAATACAGATAAAATTTTCAACTTCTGCTCACGATGCAAAAGAGTGCAAGAAAGGATTGTTCCCATCCTAACAATGAGAAAGAGCTGAATAAACTCCTAAATCATGACTTTTTAAAAAAGCCATCATTGTTGAAATTGCAAAGCATAAATTCCAAAGAGTAATATGCCCCTACAAAAATAAATGAGTTAAAAGTCTTTTCTTTTTTCACCTGTGGCAGGGCAAATAAAGGAGATAGTTTTTATAAAATTATTTAAGTAGAAATTAATTAACATTTTTGTGAACTTTAAATGCTGAGACTAGGCTAGTGTATCAATTTAGAAATAACTCTGAGTTCCATATACAAGGGAAATTTGCATTCATTTGTAAGTTCTTAGCTAGATTCTCTACCAGGTGCTCATAAGACAGACTTGGAGCAGACAAGGAAACTGGAGATAAGGCACAGGTGGCCCATGTGTGCAGTCATTGATTGACTACAGCTGGGGAACAGATACACACTACCTCCTGCTTCCCTGAACATATCTCTCATAGGAAAAAATGTCTTCACCAATGAAGGAGGGAGATCAGACCCTGCAGCTCTGGACTAAGGAAAAGATCTACTGTTTTTGCATAAAGGGTAAAGTTACAGCCTCTGGGAGAAGAAAAGGAAAATATCTCCAAGCCAAGTCTTGCAGTCTTACAAAATAGAGGCCTCTATACAGAGAAAGATGGAAAATATTTATTAGCCCAAGAGGTGCCACAGACACCAAGAAATACTGAGCAGAGCTTGGTGGCCATGGGAGGAGGGAGGGGGTCAAGAAATACTAACACTGGGAAGTTTCCACTCCCTGAAGCCCAGGCAGAGAATCTTTGCCTAAAACTTAGGCTTGACATGAGAATTTCCCCCTATGCTCACAATGAACCTAGGCCTCAGTAGCTATCGACAGAAGTATAAAACTAGGAAAGGAAAAGAGCATAGAGAGAGAACTTCTTTAATAACACATGTGTTCAGAGACTGCTGAAACTGAGAGTGGAGGAGGAATGCTTACATACAATCTTCTGACCCCCAAGACCTCCCATTAAGAAGTTGTTCACTGCAAGAGGAATTTGAAAACTGTGGTGATCTGAAAGTAAGGATAGTAGCAATAAAACCTAAATTTATCTCAACTACTGGCTTAATTGATTCAACCCCCAAAACTCATTAGCTGGTTAGGCCAGAGAGAAGATGTGTTCATCTTCAGAAAAAAAACATATTTACCTTAGTTTTTAGTTTTCTTCTGCTCATGATGTTAAGCAATCCATCAGGATTGTGACACACATATAAAAGGAAAAAAGGAGTAACACAAGATGAGGCAATAAATAATATCAGACTCACAGGTGACTTAGATGGTAGAACTGTTATAAACTTTAGAATTGCTTTGAATACTATGTGAAATCATATCATCTAGTGGGAAAATTGGATGACATATTTACACAAATAGGGAATATCAGAAAAGAAATGAAAGCTAAAATAAATAGTAAAGTGGGAGTTTTAGAATAATTTTGATATTGAACACAACGAAAATTTTAACAGACTTAGCACACTGAATAGACCATAAGAACAGATAACTTGAATATTGGGCTACATAGATTATCCAAACTGTGACAAAGAGAAAAAAACACAAAAAATTAAAACAAGAACAAAGCAATGAGAGCTCTCGGACAATATCAAATAATTGGATATACATGTAATTGGAGTTTGAAAAGGAAAAGACAGAACCAAAGGAGCAGAAGAAACATTTAAAGATATAATAGATGAAATTTTCCAAAATTAATTAAAGATAGACCACCATTTGTAGAAACTTAGGGAAAACACAAGTCAGATGTGCACACATGTGCACATATACACACACATACACACAGTCCTAGAGTTATTACATTCAAACTGATAAAACCAAACTTAAAGAAAAGTCTTGAAGGTGGCCAGAGGGGAAAAATAAAACATTAAAGAGAAACAATTTAAGAATGACAACTGATTTTTCATCTGAAACTATGGTAGCCAGAAGCTAACAGAGTAAAATCTTTAAAGTGCTAAAAGAAAAAAAAATAAATCTGTCAATCTAGAATTCTATAACCATTGAAAATATTTTTCAATAGTTAATGCAAATAAAAGAGACTTTCTCAGACCAACAAAATCTAAGAGATTTTATTGCCAATATACTGCAGTAAAAGAAGTGTTAGAAGAGACTGTTCTTCAGAAACAGACTATAATATCACATGGAAATTTGAATCTACACAAATAAACAGCACAGGAAAATGGTAGAAATGAGAATTTTTATTTTTAATCTTTTCAAAAGTTAACTGTTTAAAGCAGAAATGTGTAACAATGTGTTATGTGGTTAACATGTTTAAGTAAAATGTATGAATTCAATAGCACAAAATATGAAAGTGTACTGCTTTAATATTTTCATATACCTGAAGTTGTATAGTGTTAATTGAAGATAGACTGTGATAAATTTAAAATGTGTAATGTAAACCTTAGAACAAGTACAAAATTATGCTTTCAAAAGTAAAATTGTAAATAAACTCAAACCAAAAGAAGGCAGGGAAAGAGGGTAAGGGAGACATATAGGGCAATGAAAAAGCAACTAGCAAGAGCAAAGATTTAGATCCAAATGTATTAACTGTAAATAGTCAACCCCCACCAAAAAGGCAAAGATTGTTGGATTAGGCAGAAATGTAAGATCCCATTCTATACTATAGACAAAAAATTTTTTGATATAAAGATATAACTTCGTTAACAGAAAATGATAGAAATAAGATTTGCTTTGTAAACACTACAAAAAAAAGTGGAAGTATCTATTAATATTACACGAGGTAGCCTTAGAATAAGCACTATTATTGAAAATAAAGAGGAATAATATAAATAATATATCCTATGGATAAATAATTTAAAATTATATCACAAAGACATCATTGTCATAAATATGTATGGACCCAACAAAAATGCTTCAAAATACTTCAAAATACATAAGAAAAAAGCAACTGAAAAAATAAATTGAGAAATATATAAATATTTGGGAATTTATATATAAATATATATATTTATATATATTTATATATATATATATTTATATATCATATATAAATATATATATTTATATATTATATATATTTTTTATATATAATTTATATATATAAAAATAGTTGGGAATTTCAATTACTCAGTGACTGATGGAACAAGTCAACAGAAAATCATTAAGAACGTAAAAGAGCTGAACAATATTATGGAACAATTTTGATAGTTGATATTTAAAAGACACTTCACACAATAATGGCAGAATGCACATTCTTTTCAAATACACAAGACACATTCACCAAAATAGACTATTTTCTGAGTTATAATTCAAATCTCACCAACTGAAATGTAAATTTACATAAATGGTGTTTTTTTTTCAAAAAACGAATTTAAAGTAGAAATAAGTAACAGAAAGATACTTGTAAAGTCTCCAAATATTTGAAAATTAAGCATTACACTTCTACCTAGCCCATGGGTCAAAACAGAAATAAAATGTTGAATTGACTCTACGTAAAATACAACATACCAAAATTTGTGGAATGTCGTTTAAGCAATGCTTAGAGGAAAATTTTTATGTGTATTCAGAAATCTAGGAAAGTCTAAAATCAATAATGGAAGGTAATATCCTAAGAAACAAAAAAAGTAAGGTAAATTCAAGGAAAACAGAGAGAAAGAAAGAAATATATTACCAGAAATCAATGAACTTTTAAACAGAATAAAAAGTTTTTTATTTTAAATTTATTAAACCAAAACCTGGTTCTTTAAAAAGAATTGATGAAATTGATGAACCTTTAGCCAAACTGATCATGAAAAAAAGAGATACAAAAATTACCAATATATGTAATAAAAGCAGAAACATTACACATTGTACAGATTAGTAAGTATATATTAAAGGGATTTTGTGGAACAATTTATGTCAATGAATAAAATAAATATCATAACATAGATGAAAGTCAAATTACTTGAAAGACACAAATTACCAAAGCTCAATCATAAAGAAGTAAATGGCCGGGTGCAGTGGCTCACGCCTGTGATCTCAGCACTTTGGGAGGCCGAGGCAGGTGAATACGTGAGGTCAGGAGTTCGAGACCAGCCTGGCTAACATGGTGAAACCCTGTTTCTACTAAAAATACAAAAATTTAGCCAGGCGTGGTGGCACGCACCTGTAATTCCAGCTTCTCAGAAGGCTGAGTCAGGAGAATCACTTGAACCCAGGAGGCAGAGGTTGCAGTGAGCTGAGATCGCACCATTGCACTCCAGCTTTGGCAACAAGAGTGAAACTCTGTCTCAAAAAAAAAAAAAAAAAAAAAGGTAACCTGAATCACTCTGTATCTATTACAAAAGTATAGTTAAAACTCATCCACAAAAACAGACAAACAAGAAAAAAAAAAAAAAGTCCAGGCACGAATGGCTGCATAGGAAAATGCTAACAAACTTTTTGGAGAAAAGTCACACCATTTCTATACAAATTCTTCTAGAAGAGAAGGAAACATTCTTCAACTCTATATTGATGCTAGCATTACCTTGCTGCCAAACAGTAAAAAATGTTACAAGAAAAGAAGTATACAGACCAACATCCTTCATGAGCCTATTTGCAAAGATCCTTTAAAAAATATTACCAATAAAATCCAGCAATATATAAAAAGATAATACACCTTGCCCACATGGTGTTTATATACCAGGAATGCAAAATTGGTTCAAATTTTGAAAATCTGTCAATGAATTTCACCTATATCAACAAAATAAACAAGAAAAAAGGTGATCATCTTAATAGATGCATTTTAAAAATTGACAAAATTCAATAACACTTTACAACAAAACCTCTCAGCAACATACAAATAGAAAAGAACTTCTTCATTTTCTTAAAGGATATCTTAAATGCCATATATGGCTAACATTCTATTATACAATAAAAGGCTGAATGCTTTCCCTTTAAGACTGGGAACTAGGTAATGGTTCCTGCTATCTACACTTATATCCAACATTTGCTTTAGGTTCTAGCTAGTGTGATAGGGCACCAAAAAAAAAAAAAAAAAAAAAAAAAAATCATGTGGAACAGCCAGAACCCTCATATATTGTGGTGCAAGTACAAAATAGCCACTTTAGAAAATCGTTCAGTAGTTCAGTATGAATTTAATAAAGGCCAGGCAAAGTGGCTCCTACCTGTAATGCCAACACTTTGGGAGGCTGAGGCAGGAGGACTGCTTGAGCCCTGGAGTTTAAGACCAGCCTGGGCAACATAAGACCCCATATCTACAAAAAAAAAAAAAAATTAAAAATTAGCTTGGCATGATGGCCTGTGCTTGGAGTCCCAACTACTAAAGAGGGTGAGGCAAGAGGATCGCTTGAGCCCAGATGTTCAAGGCTGCAGGGAGCTATGATTGCATCACTGTACTCCAGCCTGGGCAATAGAATGAGACCCCCATCTCTTAAAAAGAAAAAAAAAGAATTTAATTATATACTCATAATCCAGCAATCCTACTCCTAGGTATTTAAGAAAAATGAAAAGTTGTATGCACATAATACCTATACATGAATGTCTGCAGCAGCTTTATCTATTGATACATAATATATATTTGTTTATATTATACATAATTATATATAATATAGTATAATTTATATTATTTATATAATACATATGTTATGTACAATATGAATAAATATATATATTATGTATAAAGCTGTGTATTATCTTTATAGATATGTAAAAAGCTGTAATATATCTTTATAGATAAAGCTTTATATATATTATATATTAAGATATGTATAAAGGTGTAATATATCTTTATCTATAGATAAAGCTTTATAGATATGTTATATTTATTTACATATCATATATCTTATATATATATATAGAATAAATATAGAAGCCCAAACCAGAAGCAACTCAATTGTATTACAGCCATACAATGGATTAAAAAGGAAAAAAAGGAGTGAACTACTTACATATTTAACCTCATGGATTAATCTCAAATGTAGCCTGCTGAGTGATAAAAGCCAGAAACAAAAGGCACTTATTACAGAATTCCTTTTCCATGACAGTCCTACAAAGACAATTTCATAAGGATGAATCAGTTGTTGCCGAGGTCTGGGGATAGGGTAAGAGGATTGTCTACAAAGAAGCAGGAAGAAATTTTTTGGAAGTTGAAACATTTTACATCTTGATTTTGGTGGCTATCTCAATGCTGAATAAATGTGTGAAAACTCATTCTACTCTACACCGAAAATTGAAGAATTTTATAGTATTAAATTATTCTTCAATAAACCTGACTTTAAGAATATATATTATGGACCATTTTAATGAAAATGGCCATCCAAGGTAAAATATGGCTATAATTAAAGTATGCATAAATCATTCTGTATATACTCTGGGTAAAATTCAATAACGATCTATTGAATTTGATTTGATAACCTGGTGGAGGGGTGGGCAGGGGGGAAGACAATAGCATTCTAGAGCCTCTGCCCAGGTACATTATCAATGATGAAGGGTGCCTTGGTTATTTATTGAGCGTTAAATGATTGAAAGGTAAAAAGTGATTCTGAGGCTTTGTGATTACAGTGGTAAATTGAACACGTGTGCTAACCTTTGTTCTCCTTCAAAACCCTAGTAACGTGGTATTGAGTCATGAATTTTGTGTATTTTTTCATTTTATTTATTTAAAAAATCAAAAAGGAGAAACCCACCAAGACCAAGAAAATTATAATGGACAATAACAACATACTATAAAAACTGGAAGGCAGATGACAAATTGTAACAGAGAACAGACTTTAGGAGCAGAAAACTAAGTGAATTTGGCAGAAACCCTAGAAGATGAAGGCAGAAAGGTTCAGGTGGCACTGGTACCTCTGACCGTGGTAAAGAAGAGGAAAAGCAAAACAGAAGGATGGGTGGAAAGTCTGCATAAGAAGTGGTTTAGTTTTCAAATCTCCTCTCTGATGCCCCACAGATGGGCACATGATTTTATCCAACATAGCAGAAGATTGAACATTTATTCCTTAGATAGTGTGAACCAGAGGACTGCTGAATATTAGGCACAGATAACATCCTGAAAATAGTGCATGCATGCTCATCTTCCAGAATGCAAGCAGCCAGGGTTATTTCCTTTCATAAGGGGCAGTGCTCACTTTGTTCAAGAGCAACATTGGTTGTTTGAATTGACATAAAGCAGACAGCTTTAAGAAGGTACACAGAAAGGAAGGCAACAATATAGCAGAACAGCACTCTAGGGTGGTCCCACAACTCTTAGGCATGGCTTCAAAATTTCTTAGCCACTGCAGTCTTGGGAAATGTCTGGTCACAAAAAGACAAACTTGGGTAAGGCAAGGCCATCACATCACGGGAAAACCATCAGTTCTTGGGTCTCTTCAGTTGTTACATCTTATTAAGCAATAGCTCCTTCAAGGCTACATGAGCAGTGCTCAGCTTCTTGTTCAGCTGTAACTCATGATTCATTACCAGTTGTTACTCATTATAGTCCCAACAGTGAGGCACTTGTGCTTGGTTTGATACATAGTTGCCTCAGCTGAATTCTCACCTATCCTGGGTAGAGTACATTGATAAATCCTTTGAGTTAGTGTAACAAAAGGGATTCAATCTAAGCTCAAATCCTCAGTCATCCCTGAAGCTAGAAGAAGGGTCACAAACCAATATCGTGAGACTGTTCTCCAAGGGTCATGCTTCTACATGTTTTGTCAGTAGATATATAGAGTACCCCTCAGTCCAGATTATTGTTTCAAGGATGTTTAATAGTCTTTGAAGCTAGGGATAGTGTCTCTCTCTTAAGCAAAAGGCAAACGTTCCTTTTTTTTTTTTTTTTGAGATGGAGTTTCGCTCTTGTTGCCCAGGCTGGAGTGCAATGGTGCAATTTCTGCTCACTGCAACATCTGTTTCCCGGGTTCAAGTGATTTTCCTGCCTCAGCCTCCAGAGTATCTGGGATTACAGGCATGCACCACCATACCTAGCAAATTTTGTATTTTTAGTAGAGATGGGGTTTCACCATGTTGGTGAGGCTGGTCTTGAACTCCTGACCTCAGGTGATCTGCCCACCTCGTGCCTGTAATTCCAGGCATTCTTTTTATCCGGTACAACAAACATAACGTCTGCCTCTAGAGCAAAGGGTAGGCAAGCTTACCACATGCTATACAAGATTCTGGATTCTCTAAACTCAGACTAACTCTGTATTACTCTGGATTCTCTAAACTCAGACTAAACTCTAAACTCCTGTAACTCCACTCATAGTGTATTCAAGCATCCATTTGATATAACCTCAATAACACTCAAAACTTCACTCTGTTTGGTGCTCAAACCTCAGAAACCATGCACCATAATCCTTTTGTTGTTATCTAGTGGTGATAGTACAAGATCATTAAGCCAAATATTCATTCTGCTACTATTCTGAAATATTCATTCTGACACTTTTCTCCTCTGATTCTTCCTGCCACTCCTGGTATCATTCATTTGAGCTTTTAGGACCTATATTCAACTTTAAACAGATTCCTCCACTCTTCAAATTCCTTGTCTTAACATACCTGTCTTTTTTTTCATAGACCCTACTTCCCTTTTAGTATTCTGCAAAGATGACACTTCATGTTCTTACATCATATGTACTTTGAGTTTTGGGGATGGTCTTAGAATTTTATAGCTACTTTCAGACCATAACTTTTCTAGAGCCATGCAATAATTTCCTCCTCCTTTGTAATGTATGCCCCCCAGATATAGCATTGATTATCTGACTACCCGTTTGTCATTTGAAAGCCCCTTAGTTTAAAGCATTGAGAATTTTGATTTGGGACCAGTTTTTCCTTTCATCCTCATCCCTGTTAGCATCAATGGCAGCATTAATACTCACATCACTCATGTAAACCCACCCAATAGCCTGACCTTACTCATTTGAGAACTTCCATCTATGCTATAGGTTAGTAGCTACTTCCATGGTCCAGTCCCATCTTGAACCTATCCCTGGAAAAATGCCACACATGTGAAATCATCTAAAAACATAATTACAATGTCTGGTGACAAAATTCTCCAGGGTTTTTCCTCTTTTATTTCTACTTCAATATACACAGACTTTGCTGAGACCTCCCTTCCTATCCTCTATTTTCTTCCAGTTTCATTGTTCTCTCATGGTGTTACTTTCTTCCTCTTCCAGTATATCCTCATGATGCTTTAAATTACTGTTTGGATAGCATCTTCAGTGTCCTCTGGACTACTAGACACAGAGACTTTTTCCTCCTTTTGCCTTATAACATGCTACTATTATAGTCATGGTAGCGTTTCACCATTTTTACGTGTTCCTTTGTCTCCTATAGGAATGGAAGCATCATGAGGCTTAGGGTTCGTCCAATTTGGCTATGCACACATATCCTCAGCACCTGGAACAGTTAAGAGTCCATATTAATGACTCAAGAAATACTTAGTAATCAAACCAATGAAGCAAATTACAGAATGAAAGACCTTGGTTTATTCCAATAATTACTAGTCTGCAGACAGAGGTTCCAGAATGAGGTTGATATGACTCAAAGAGTGATTCCTTCAGGATATAGATGATCCTCACAGAGAATTATAAAGAGAAAGTGATCAGCTCTTAATTCAATATGTCAATCACTAGCACGTGATTTTTTTTTTTTTTTTTTTTTTTTGTCCTTGGCTTGCTCTTTGAGAAAATCGAAGCAGTTAATTGAAGGTAAGAGGCATGATGAATTTCACCTGTCAGATTAGACACTTCAGTCTAGTTGTAAATTTATTGGCTAAAGTTTTTAGCCATACTACTGAACCTGAAAATGTTTTTCTCCCCAATACCATAATATTCCAAACTTGGAAAAAATAAACAAAACACGCTTTTTTTTTTTCTCAAATGGCATGTAAACCCTTTTTAAATTTTGACCCCAAATGCATATTCTTTACCAGTGAGTCAAGAATTAGAGAGGTGGGAGAAAGAGAGCTGGAAGTGAAATCAGAAGTTTTATCCCTTTCATTTTGTGTTGCTTTGGGCAAGTCTCTTTACCTCTCTCAATGTCAGTTGCCTAAATTATAAATAAAGACAAATTTTAACATGGATTATAAATATCAGAAGATAACATGAGGCAAGAAATTTATAAACTGTAAACAAGTCATACAAAGATCAATTACATTTGTGATTTAGCATTCAGTTAGCATTTCATAAGGGGGAAAAACAATGTATCACTGTAATATACTTGAATTACTGTGATGTTACAGGAGACTCAGAAATGTTGACCTCTGTTGTCACAATAGACACAAATAGACATCTGCTAATTCAGATGTGGATTCCAAAAGATATATTCAAGGAAATAACAGCTTGTTTTCTCCCCTGAAATGTGTAAATTCCCTTCTATTTCATATTCTTCAAACCTTGCTATTTTTATTTGATTGTGTTGAACATTTCTATTTATTTTCTTTCCTTTTTTGTTCCAATGGATACATAAATGTTTTTTAGAAATCTAAACATTGTAACAGAAGTACAAATACATTGTTAATACCTTCTTACTCCTTGTCCCTATATGTATATGACTAAAACTTTAAAAAGTTAAAGACATTTAAATATTTAAATTCTACAGTTGATACGATTGATTTTAAAGAAAAATTATAATTTGTGGATAAAGTGACCAACAAGTGATGGTTGAAGTAGTGTGAAATTATGCTGAATCTAGAAGGATGAGTAAGAACCAGTTGTGATGTAGACTCTGAGTATTAGTCCTAGTTTTGTTTTGTTTTTGTTTTTTTTTTTGTAAAATTTGGATCACAGGATCGCTTTTAGTCTTCCAACTCATATTTTTTCTATGAATATCTTGTCTGGGAGAAAAAAGAAAATAAGAGATATTTCTATGAGTGAAACAAAGGAAAAAAAATCAAAGATGAGGTGGTGGGATTATACTTTCCATTATGGGGAATATCTGGCTAAACTGAGGTGTTCTGTGCAGGCACTGTGTGCTATGTGTTTCATATAACATGGTAGTTGACTATACCAATCCATTTTCCCCTTCTTCTTCATTAACAGAATTCTTGTTTTGCTGAGGGTAGCCATGTGCCCAGTTAAAACACCCCTCTCCTCAGACTCTTTTGAGGCCAGAAGTGGCCAAATATCCTGGTGTGGCTAATAAAATATGAGTGGAAGTTACTAGGTTAGGCTTCCCAGGAAACGTTTAAAAAGATGGAGTCAGCAGGTATGCACCTTCATCAGTCCCTCTCTGTGATGTTTTGCTCTCCCCTTAATTTGATGAAAGCAGTAAATCAGGCCTGAGGTGAGACAACCATCTTGGCATCATGAGGACAGAAGTCAACAAGAATGGTCGGGCAAAACCCAGAAGGTACCTGAGGAAGGTAACATCCTGAATTATCTTACCAGCCCACACTGCCTATCTCCATATGAGAGAAGGAAAAAAAAAAGCTTGTATGTTTGAAGCTACTGTACTAGGGTTTTCTATTGGTTGCAATTAACCATAATACTAACCAGAACACATATTTTACATCATTTAATAGTAGCAAAAAGTATGCCTTAAAGAGATTTCAAAGAACTTTTTTTATTATACTTTAAGTTCTGGGATACATGTGCAGAACATGCAGGTTTGTTGCATAGGTATACACATGCCATGGTGGTTTGCTGCACCCATCAACCCGTCATCTACATTTACGTATTTCTCCTAATGCAATCCCTCCCCTAGTCCCCCACCCCACGACAGGCCCCGGTGTGCGATGTTCCCCTCCCTGTGTCCATATGTTCTCATTGTTCAACTCCCACTTGTGAGTGAGAACATGCGGTGTTTGGTTTCCTGTTCCTGTGTTAGTTTGCTAAGAATGATGGTTTCCAGCTTCATCCATGTCCCTGCAAAAGACATGAACTCATCCTTTTAAAATTGAAGTTCAGGGATGTTAAGTAGTTAATTAAGATCACATAGCGGGTAAGATGATAGAGTGGACCTTGAACTTCCAAGTAAAGCTCATTGCCATTCATAGTACAGTAGACAGGTGAAGAGATAAATACGCATGTTTAGAAAACACAGACAAGAAAGTCTCTTCCTTTTTTGCAATGATGCTTTAGAGATTCACAGCAACAGAGAAACTGGAGAATAACATTTTTTCTCTTAATTCCTTTTCTTGCCTGAAAAGACTGGCAGAAAAAAGACTTCCCAGTTCTTATGGCCAAGAAAACGGGAAGACTTGAATTCATCTGACCTGGAAAACAGATATGAAAAGGCAAATACTCTTCTTCTTCCCTTCCCTTCCTCTTCTCCAGAAATTGGAGTGGATTGTAAAGACAAGCTGGCCTCAAATAGACACACACACACACACACACAAAGTATACTGGGTGCCTATGCAGAAATAAGTAAGGTTGAGGTTTGTGACTTTGCTACCAAGTCCTGAGAAAACTGGACTTAAATTTATACATAGAAATTCACCAGCAGTCTTCGACTTACCACTTTAGCAGGTGATTCGATACCACAGAATGGGGATAAACAAGATATTACCTGTGTATGTGTGATAAATTTGAGTGCCTACAATTGATGAATTTCATATGTGAGCATCCTTGTGATCCCTGGTACACACCCTCTTGTGTATCTATGTATCTAGGGATCTGAATAAACAAAGAACTACATTAGCTTTTGGTTGTGCAATCAATCAGTTGAAGACTTGAGAAAACATCCAGGGACTTTTGAAATCAAGGCTCTTTACTTCTCCTTTGGTTGCCTCTATGATTCTAATGTTTAATAAGAATTGAAGACTCCCTAAGGAAATGAACAGGAAGGTATTAACCTTCCTGTTAATATACACATGTACACATCTGTAACATGTGTCCAGATGATATTTTGCTATGTCCAACCCAGTTTTTTTTTCTTCCTTTCATTTCCTTTCATTCAAGCAGGTATCATTGACCCGGGGTAGGAATATAGCAGGAGGGAAAGTAGGGAGACTTTCAGGTTTTATTTTGAAAAGGCTAAGACACTCAAGGGGTTTAACATTTCTGGATGTGGACAAAATATTTTGGCAAGAAGTGAGAGAAGAAAGATTTCCATGACAGTAGGTGCACTCCTTTGGTCTGTAGGGAGAGTAGAGTGATGGAAACAGAATGGCCTGTGGGTTCTAGAGTGATAGAACAATATATCTTGATTACTGAGCAGAGTCAGAGGAAAAATCCATAATTCCTGCACAATTCACCAAGGTAGAGAAACTTTGAAAAGGTCCCAGCAGAGAACTGGGACAAGCATTCCAATTGCATTAGAATTGCAATATCAGCATTCTCCACTACAAGTTACACTAACTGGAATGCTGTAGTCTCAGTAGCTACGTCTATGGACTAAAGACAAGGAAACTGATTGGCTTCATTTTCCTTCCAGGAAATACTATGTATAGTTTCTAAAGATACAGCACAAACTGGGAAGCGAGGAAGACTCTACAAAAGATAGAAATTGTTTCTAGACTTCTTGATAGGATGGAGATTGAAAATAGAAAATTTAAGTTGACATAGAGAAAAACGGAGTTATAAACTTGAACCATTTGAGATGTAAACCCTGTTTTTATATTCCTCTGGTTTCAGATGCCTAAGGTAGTCTGAGACAATTTTTAACATTCAGTTATTATTATAGAAGGATATATACATAAGGCTACTGATTGTACCACTATTTGTAAAAGCCAAAAACTAAAAATGACCCAAATGTTTACCAAGATGTGACTGATTGAATCAACCGTGGCATGTTCATTCAGTGGAATACTGTGCAACATAAAAAAAAACATATACTACTATGAATTGATCTTCTGAATATATTATTGAATGGAAAAGCAAAGGGAAGAAAAGTATAGTTTGCTAACACTTACCCACTTAACCCACATTCACACACACACATATACACACCTGTATACTTATATTTGTTTGTATTTTGAAAAAATTGATAAACCAAAATCACTTCTTAAGAAGGAGGAAAGAGGTTAAAGTGAATATGAATAAAATCAGGATTCTCTGAATATGCTTGCTTTTTGTTGGTTCAACTTTCAAAATTATTCAAAAATTTTATGTGACTTAAAAGCACAATTTATTTATTTTAAAAGTTTAAAAATATAAAGTAAAATAAAATAAACCTATTTTTGTATCCAGTCAGTGTCAAACTGCAGAGAGAAACCAATCAAGGGATTTAAAATTTTTGTAATTTGACTGTATTTCTAGTGTGATATTTCCTGAGGACATATGAGAACTGGAAAAAAAATTAAAGGCTTTTCAGTAATCATATTTTTGATGATAGTGGTATTTGTTAATTTTTTTATTGAAGGCTAGCATCTAGGTATTGTGGGTAAAAACAATTGTGTGTTTGTGCTGATATAGGTAGTTTCCAGAATTTAAATACCATAATACTACTTAATAAAATGCATTGTACACTCCATCAGGATGATAAAGCACCAACTCATATTTTTTTGAAAACGGGTTAAAAAAAAAAGGAAACCCTGTATTTAACCTACCTTTCTTTTACAAACTCTATATGAAGGTAATCAAATTCCTGATAAGCATTCTAGAAGTATTCTAGTCAATAAGCAAAGAAAGAATGATGGAATTGCAATATCAGCATTCTACAACCTCCCACTGAAAAAAAATAGATCTAGAGAATGATCATCCACAGCTGCTGGTAGCACAAGGAGGTAACTAAACATTGTATAACTCCGGATGGAAATATACAACTGTAACCTCTAAAAATTTCCAGCCAGCCAAAAAAGTCAATCCTGAGTCAGAATAAGCCCCTAAATACTAACAATTTACAGAAAATACAGAGAACAAAAAATATGTTAAATGACACCAAGATATTGCGAATCAGTGTGTTAAATGACACCAAGATATTGCAATCAGTAAGACCTAAATTCTGAGAAATTTCACACGTTAAATGACCTGGTTTCTGCAATAATAAATTAAAAGGAAAAAAACAATGAAGAGGAGACCTATGGAGTAAAAGAAACTCAAGGAACAAATCCAACAAATAAAATTTACAGGCCTTATTTGGATGTTAATTAGTAAAACTGTAAGAAACAAGTAACAAGACTATTGGAAGAAATTTTATAGTGGACAGTTGATTAATCCAAGTAAGAAATTATTGCCATCTTTTTAGGTGGAGTAATGCCATTGAAGTAATGTTTAGAAATGCAGGAGTCCTTATATGGCTGAACTATATATTAAAATATTTATGACAAAATGGTGTAATATCATGGGTTGGATTCTAAATAATCTGATGTGGAAGGCCTGGGTAAAAAGTGGTACAGACACAGATTAATTATTTATCCGTTGATATTACTGAAGGTAGATGATTGGATTCACTGTTAATTTATTCTTTTCCCCTCTATTTTTTCAGGTTTAATTTTACATAATTTAATGTTGGCAAGTTTAATCATTGCCATATTATACATTGCCACTCCTTAATTTGATACTTTTTTTATTTTCTTTACCCACATTCTGGTCGTTTTCTATTCACCCAAACACAAACATATACACACAGGCCAATGCACCAAATACATCACTGATGTAGAAGAGTAGCTGGTAATGAATTTGATACCTTTCAAAGGGAAAATAAATTGTCTGGAAATCATAGCATTTACTTAACTCATTTATATTAAGCTGTTACACATTTTTTAAGTATAAGCTCCTAATATTATAGGTTTTATCAACAATAAACAAAACCAAATTGCTAAATGCAAACACAATTACAAATTCATGAACATTAAAATTAATAAATTTAACATAAATGTTTTTGAGGAGGCTGAAACCAATTATTTCTCAAAATATTAGTGTAGGGAATACTAACTACAAAAACCTGGGTTTTGATTTCCAATTGCTAGGCTGCTACATACTCACAAAATGTGTTCATCTATAAACAAGTAAAACAATGTTTCATTTGTTTATTTTCTTTAAACAAATAAAAGTTTACAGATGAACACATTTTGTGACTACATAGTATCCTAGGCAATTGGAAATCAAAACATCTGTAAAACTTTTATTCGTTCAGCACACTGTGAAATAATTTGGCCCTCACTTGGCATAAGAGCATACTTTATGTATCAAATGTGTTTCTGTGTTCTTCTCCTTAGTTTGTAATTATTAAAGTGTTTTTACCTGGTGCCAACCTGATGATAAGGCTAAATGCAAGTTAAAGCAATGGAATTCTATGTTAATTTTTTTAAGTGAATGCACAAATGGCCAAGAATATGCTTACATCTACAGACATCAAAATGAAAACAGAAATTAAGAAATAGATTCATATGAATTGTATGAACCCTTAAGGAGCTGCTTTACAGAATGCAGAACATACAGATTGCAGATTGAGAATTAGTTGTGTGGGACTTGTAACTAGCAGTACTAACAATACCACCATGGAAGCAGGAAAAGAAAGAGGGAAAAGAGGTAACACAAGAACACCATTTTTATTTCAAATATGCTGCTTTAATGTAGTCTCCACAAAACATCCAAGTTTGACTTTTCCATAAAAAGTAAATGGTAACCATGGGTGAAATTAATGGGGGAATGCATGGATGAATCTCCTAAGGACTTGTAGAACTTTATAAGTAATGAAGGTGACAGGCATACAGCAAAGGGATCATATAGACCCATAATCCTGGTATAATTTTTAATAACTATCTCTTTTTATCTCAAAGTGTTCTACTTTCGACAATAAATAATATGATCAACATTTTAAAATAAACATTCACACACAAATAACAAATCATTTTGGATTCCTGTTTTCAAAGCTATATGTGACGTACACAGAGCTATACAGCTGCGATTCCCCTTGTTGCTAAATGCCAGGAGTTCTGCCAAAGTCCACCTGCTTGCTGCACAGAAAGCCAATCACTGAGACAAGTACTACCAGCTAAGAAAGGCTTTAATGCAAGTGACATCAGCAGGGAGACGGAGAGATAAGTCTCAAATCCATCTCCCAACTGACTAAAATTAAGTATTTATATAGTAGGGAAGGAAGGAAACTACGTGCAGGAAAACAGGGATTAGGAAGGGGTAAGAAAGAAGAGTTGGTCAACAGGAAGCAGGTAGTTGGTTAGGCAATCATGATAGGTTAGGGGTCTGGTGTCTCTTTTTTTGGATGCAATGATCTGGTAATTTTCAGTTCTTTGATACTATCTGGGAGGCCTGATGGTTGGTTTCCTGAGAAAGGAACTCAGATAAGACAAATGTAAGTTTCTCAAGCTTTAAGACTGGGATGGTTGATTTCAACATTTATTGAAAAACCATAAACATCAGTTCTATGGGAAAACTGATCTGGTTTCCTATAGAAAAGTTGACAGCTAGAGTTCATCATTCTCCCACAGAAAAGCTGACTGCTAGAGTTCATCAGTTAAGCTCTAAGGCATGTCCTTAACTGATGAACTCTGGCTTTCAGACCTTTTCAGAGCCCAGCTCATGTTTGGAAAAGCCAATGACTGAGCAAGGTGGTGGTAGCTGAAGCCGTAGTCTCCTCTGAGTGGTCCCTGGGCCATAACCACTGGTTATTGGTGATTCAAGTTGGTGGTTCAAGAGCATAGCCATTTTACACAGCCTGGGACTCCTCTGACAGAACTCATTCTCTCTGCCTGAATTTGTCAGGTGTCCATCATACTCTGACCATTCCCCCTTTCCTAGTTCTCTCCCCGACCTAGGAAACTTTTTTGCACACCTAACTCTGTCTTAGGGGATGTTTCCTAGACAACTCAACCCCACAACTTCTAACACTTTCTTTTAAAAGTTACATTCATATATAAGCTGGAAATTTAGCAATATCAAACTATTATAAAGTTTCCCAGTTTACATCAAAAGCCAAGTTATAAAATGTGGATTTCTTTAATGTTTCAATGGAATACGTTCTATGGGCATCTAGCCATAGACCAGCATGAAGGCACCCAGTAAAGGGAGCACATTATCAAAGAGAAAAGGCCAATTAGAACTTGAAAACTCTCTGCTGAGAGAAACCTACCCTTGAAATCCATGTTGCTCCTGGGCAGACATGGACATGATCTTTTTCTCTTTTTCCTCTCTGCTTTGCTGCAAGAGAGAAAGGAAGCAAAGTCTTGAGCAGGGAATTTATAAGGGTAAATATAACCTTTGGTTTGATGCACAGTAAGCTGACAGTTAAAGGTGTATCATACTAGATAAATGTCAAAAGCCAAATAAAAGCCTTGATAATAAGCTGTCCAGAGGCTAAAATCCAGAACCCTTAAGCATGAGAGAAGGATTAGTCTTTTAAAACAATTTTTAACCCTAACTGAAACTGTCCAAGGTGACTCAGAATGCTGTGATATTCTCAAACTCGGGGGTTGGAGGGTGGCAAGTGTGAAGGAAAGAGAGGGAAAATTGGAGTAACTCAAGATAGAAAAGGTACCTAGTTGTACCAAGATTTTTATATTTATTTAGTTCTTACTTTAAAAAAAATAGTAAAGTGGGGCCAGTGACAGTGACTCATGCCTATAATTCCAACATTTTGGGAGGCTGAGACAAGAGGATTTCTTCAGGCCAGGGGTTCGAGAAATCCTGGCAACATAGCGAGATACTGTTTCTACAAAAAATTTAAAAATTAGCCAGGTGACAAGGAGCACACTTGTCGTCCCAGCTACCTGGAAGGCTGAGGCAGGAGAATCGCTTTACCTAGGGAGTTTGAGGCTGCAGTAAACCATGATGGCATCACTTCACTCCAACCTGAGTGACAGAGCAAGACCCTGTCTCTATGAAAAAAAGCCAGAAACCCAATACGTTTTCCTACGGACTGAATTTTGTCCCCCAATACTACAAATGTTGAAATCTTAACACCCAGTTCCTCAGAATATGACTGTATTTTCTATCTCCAAATAGGGTCTTTAAAATGAGATCATTAGGGTGGGCCCTAACCCTTATGACTGATAATTTTATAGAACTACAGAATTTTAGGCTGCAATAAGCATTGTTCATCAGTGAATTGCTTATTATAGCAAAAACTATTAAAAACTGTTGATAAAATGTAAACATCTATCAATACAGGAATAGTTAAATAAATTATGGTAGATCCTTGTAACAACATAATAAATGACAAAGCATATCTACATTCATGGGCTGCATATATTCTATTTATAGTGTCCACATTAAGTAAGATTTTAAAAACCCATATAGGTCTATATTGCTAGTTCCAAGTTTGCTCTGTTGAATCTCCTTTTTCTGTTGTTTAATAGGTACCTTAATAGGTTCTAGAGTGGATTCCAAAACTCCCTGACCTATTTTTACTATAAAAATCTCAATCTAGAGCACATTAAAAACTCCAATCTCATGTCAGATTCAACGAATCTGTCTTCTCTTTCAATGGCCAGACTTAAGGCTCTAGTGACCTGCAGTGGGGAAAGAATAGTGTTGGCTTCATTACTCCTCCCTTCCTCCCTCACCTTGAAGTCAAGAGTGGCCAGGGATCTGCTCTGGGAATCCTCCTCCTTTACTCTAGTTCTCTAGCTCCTGCAGTGTTTAGACACGGGTCCAGGGAGGTCTCTACAGGGGATTGTCTGGAGGCAGAAAGTCCATTGGAGAATATTTATTTATAGCAAGAATAAGCCATTTGTTACATTGGTGAAACTGAGGCAGAGGAGGGTGGAGTAGCATTCATATGTTTATGCCACATGCAAAAATGGCACTCTGTTCTCTCTTCCACCCTCTGGTTTGTTCCCCTGATCACCTTTCCCAGCACCTGACTTTGAAGATGCTTGAATGGCCTTAATGCTCATGATTAAAATTTATAAAGAAAAATTCAACTGGGGATATAAATATTTCCCACATATCAGCAACGGATAATTTTCTCCAAATGCTTATTTTGATTTCTGCTGGGTACAGTCCTCAGCTTATTCTCTTCATTTTTAGAATTAAATCTTTAAAGTAAAAACATTTTCTCTACTTGCAAATGTTAGTAATGGGCTGCCAGTCAGTCTAAAAAAAAATCTACTTATATTTCAGGGTCACAGAATCTTGCAAGAAGAAAGGCTCTGTGGGTTTTGTTCATCCCAAAGAAGAAAGAAAATGTGTGTTTAGTTTGCTCAGGGGGTCTTTGGATTACTAATCTACCATGCTGTGCATTTGAGTAGGTGGAGTTTGAGAGGGTAGGGACTCATTGAGAGTTGATTAGAGTTTAAGAGCTCAACTCCTGCTGAATTATTCTTCGCGTAGTGAGCTGTTTTCATCCTATTGGGTTTGCTAGTGTCAGACTATGCAGCCCGTTATTCAGACCAAACATCAACCAAATTATTGTCTTGCCTCCTGAAGTCACTCGCAGACATGACTTTGTGGGTAACTCTGCTGCTAAGATTATTGAATTATTAAAGGCAGTCTCTCGTGAATTTCAGCTTGTCCCAGAAGTGATGTGCTCACAGAGATATCCTAACATAGGAAAGGCTTGCCCTACAATCCTATGATGTATCCTAACGCCTCTCAAGGACTTAGAAGAAAATGAAAGAAAACACGGGTTAGGATGCATTGACCCACTCCCATGTGGCTTTGCTGGGCTTATAGAATGAATGTAAAACAAAGGACTTTCAGAAATCAGAGTTTCTTCTGCATCTATGAAAGGGCCCTATGGTCAAGAATAATGAAAATTTAATATATAATAGAGCTGAAAACCTGGGCAACTGCTCCAGAGAATTACATAGATCCCTTATAAATCTGGAGACCTGAAATAATCAAAGGTTTCCTTTTGCACCAGGAACATTCCTTCCATTGTTTTCTTTCCTCACTACCATCATCAGTAAGTTTGGGAAGCTCCCACTCTTCTGGTGAGTATTCTGGTCAGCCATCATTTTCTCTATTTTTCAGGTGTGAGACTTTGAAAAATAGCATATGACTTATATTGCTATAGCCAAAGCAAGTCAACGAATCAAACAAAGCATGTTTCTTGCTTGTCTTGATGGGTGTGCTTGTATGGGGAGACACTGGATAAAGAGAACTAGGGGAGAGGATAGAAAAGAGACTAGCTTCTTACTATAAATATTTTATGCCCTAGCTCAGAGGATGTGGACACTGGTTACACATTAGCATCACCTGGGAAGCTTTTCAAACATGCCCATTCCCAGGCCACTCTCCCAAAAAGTCTGATTAAATCATCTCCAGTGGAGTTCAAGCTTTGGCATTTTAAAATTATTTTCCAGGCCATTCTTACATGCAACCAGAATTGAGAATGATTGGCAGCTGGAACAATTGAGTATAAGCCTGGAGCTGAGTGTATGTGTATTTTTAAAATCACACATTAATTAATAATGGAAACTGCATAAACTTAATACATGTGTAGCAAGCTGACCAAAATAAAACAGTCCCTTTGTGTAGAATTAGATGGTGTTATTCTATTCACTCTTCTACAAAATAGAAGCTTGCTGAATTGTGAGCTCCTTGTTTTTATTATTCTCAATTTGAGTTATTCTTGGAAGCAGGATCTAGATCATTTAAAAGCACAGATCTTATCCTTAAATTTCTCAGAGTTAGACTCCCCCGTAAAATGTCTAAATATTTCAAAAGCTTTTCCCTGAAGGAGGTTTCAAGTTGAGTTTCTAAAGAAGTGAGAAACATAGATGGAATTGTAGGTTGGGGAAATTACATGTAAGTGGAGCATTGGATATAGGAGAGTCAGGAGAAGAGAAAGTGGGGAGGAAAGGCAGAGCTAACATGCCATCCAGCCCTGTGAAGGAACCTCAGCTCCTGGGGAGGACATACCCAAGACCTAATGGTCTTTTTAGTTTTAGAATGGATTTCAGATCATCAGTTTTAGAGCAGTCCACCTGTTCATCCTTTTGGGCACTCCTGTGACTTGACTCTACATGATGACTGTGTGATTTGTTTAAATTTAGGCTTTAGGAAAATTAAGCCATATTTCTACAAACTTATTTCATGAAAGAATCATGAAATTCTTGCTGTTTATTTAAATGAAATTATTAAAAAGATACTTTGTGTTCATTGTAACACATTAGGAAGGCATATAAATGTATAAAGAAGAAATTTAGTTATCTTGAATTCTACCACCCAAGATAATCATCATTAGTATTTTGTGTACTTTTTGGCCACGAGAAAGGCAACTCATTGTGTTTTCCTTTTTCATTTACCATTTTTCTGATGGTAGCACAGAGTTGGGAACATGACTGACATCTTCTATGTATTGAATAAATGCAGTGAAGTTTTCCTCAATGACATCAGACCATCGACACCCACCAGGTAGCTTTCATCTCCATTTAGCTTTTTGTTTTCTTGCAGTATAGGCTTTGTATATCTTCATTAGTAGTTTGGGCCGTGAGGCTTTTCTTGCTTTCCTAGATCAAAGAGCAAAAAGCGGAGTTTCTCAGTTTTGCTCAAGCTGAAAAAAATGGAAAGAGATTTTAAATTAGATAAAAGAAAGATGCTAAATCCATTGCACCAATGAGATTTGAATCTCTAGAGCAGCCAACGTGTGTGTGTGTGCATGCGCGCGTGTGTGTGTAAAATGGTGGTGGTGAAAGATAATAAAGTCTATTGTTAACCATAATCTCTAACTTTACAAAGCAATTATCATCAGCTTGGCATGATTGTCTTCCTCTTAACAACCTGGAATTTCTGGACTTTTTTAGGAATTGAAATTTGTAATGAAAACGTGAATGGATGTATTGATCTTTTGCCTGTGTTGCATTGATAGTTTGAGAAACAGGGCAAACATTCTATAAATCTAGATGCCTTCTGTTAATTTGAATGGCTATAGGCAATATTCTCAACTCTTTTGCCCCTTTTATGTCCTTCTCCAGTCTATCCTAACAAATCTGCAATAATTCTTGCTGCCTATTAGATTGCAAGAAAACTCAACACATTAATGGACCCTTCTTTTTCAGGGAAAAAAGTCATACTTCTCAGGTTCTGTCTCTGCCCCTAGTCTGTGCCTTCTGGCTTAGGCACTGTTTCTCAACGTACACAACATTGACATTTTGATTGGAAACTTCTTTGCTGTGCAGGGCTGAGCAATGCATTGCAGGGGGTTTAGTGCCATCTCTGGCCTCTACCCACTAGATGCCAACAGCACTCATCAAGTTGTGACAGACAAAAATGTCTTCCGATGTTGCCAAATATCCCCAGGGAAGTAAAATTGCCCCCAGTTGAAAATGGCTAACCTGATATTAGCACACACTGATTTTCTGTACTAATCCTCTCAGGTAACATATTTGCATTTGAGCTAATGATTTGATTTCAAATCCTTAACATTAGGCTAGTTGTTCTTAGCATGGGAACTTTTGGAAACACAGTCTGCTGTTAGAATCACAAACCTTCTAAAAACTATTAGGGTCCAGGCCCATGTCCAGGAATTAGTTCTGGAATTGGGCCCAAGGAAAATTTTTTTAACTCCCTAGGGAATTGTAAAGTACAACAAGGGTGAACATACTTCTTCAGTGTATTACCAAGGATGTAGAGTTAAGCGAATGTTGCTGACATCACATCATGGAAATAATCATCCATTTGGAAAGCATCCTTAAGCAGCTTTACAGATCTGGCTAGGCCTTCCCCAGTGCTTTTATAAAGAGAAGTATTGTGCCATTTAATAGTCAACCTTGAGGTGTATTTTTTATTTTCTTTATTTTCTGGCAACTAGCAAATGTCACATGGAATATGATTGGCTTACATTTTATTAGAGTACATGGTAGGTTCTTCTAAGTAATGCTATTCTTGATAAGAAAAACACTTTGAATACTTCAAACTAAAAACTTACAAAAATGTAATTCTTAGTTATTGCTTTAATGGAAGAAAGAAACATATTTTTAAATAAAATAAAATTTAAATTATACTGGTGTATATGTGGTATATGTGTGTGTGCCTATTGTTTCATAGATAATAGCCATTAGTGATACACAAATGTGTACATCAAGCTACAGATGACATTTTCCACTATGTAGTACTCCTAAGAGGATTATACTTTAGAAAAGAAGACTGACCAAGGCCAGTGTATCTCTTTATGAACTCAGAAAACTACCATCTTGATATACTGGGGTACCTAATCAATATAGTGTATGTCCTGGGATTTTTGTCTGCCCAACATATTTTTTCTTTTTTCTCCTGGAAATGATATGCAATTTCCTTTGAAACACATATGCCATTCTCCATGTTGCTGTGGATTATCAAACACAGTGCTCTTTCCTTTCCTGCAGTAACAGACATGGGTGTGGAACACAAGCTGGACTAATTGTAATATGGAGTCACCTACAAAGAGATGTGTGATGCACCTACTAATCATAAAACGTAGCCAATTACAAGCCTCCCCTGGAATTTTCTGCATTGGAAGATAAAATGTAGTTCTCAATTTCTCTTGGAACGTGAGCCAAAAATACCTAAGTCTACAACTGTCAGCAACCACCTTTGCTGGTACATGGAGAATACCCACGTGCATTAGACAGAATGGGACCAGCAGACACAGGATATAAGAGTTAGTCATGGCATTTTCAAGGAAATATTTCAGATAATAAACTGCCTCAAGAAATGTGATTCAATGAAGGGAAACTGCTTCATCATAAATTTGCAGATTCCATGTACATAGAGAGTATACCTGAATTTTAGTCACAAGAAGTGCCTATAATCATTTTGGTTTCCGTTTTGTGGTTACTGTCTATATAAAAGAAAAGTAGTTCAGACCAAAGCTTCCTGAAATAAAATGAAGTTTTATTTTTGTTGTGAACAGGGAAGTAGGTGATAGCAATCTGTCTTTTCCTGTGATTTTGAATATGCTGTTATAGTGTGTCTACTTAAGTCAAAGGGGATCAGGCATTTTGGATGTCACACTAACAAAGAATGAGTAGAGTTCCACTTTGTGTCATACCAGATTTAAAATAATTAGAATCATACTGTCATAGGACATTAGCAGTTTAAGGAAACTTGGAGGGCATCTTGTGCTTTGAATCTAAACCTCATGTGGGGTTGAGGAGGACACATGTCACTGTGCAGAGATCAACTAAACTAAATGGCATAGTGAATGATATGGTTTGGCTGTGTCCCCACCCAAATCTCATCTTGAGTTGTAGTTCCCAATCTCATCTTGAATCTCATCTTGAATTGTAATCCCCATGTATTGTGGGAGGGACCTGGTGGAGGTAATTAAATCATAGGGGCAGTTTCCCCTTGCTATTCTTGTGGTAGTGAGTAAGTTCTCATGAGATTTCACGGTTTTATGAGGGGCTTCCCCACTTTGCTCATTTCTCATTCTTCTGTCTCCTGCAGCCGTGTGAAGACGGACATATTTGCTTCCCTTGCTGCCATGATTGTAAGTTTCCTGAGGCCAGCCATGCAGAACTGTGAGTCAATGAAACCTCTCTCCTTCATAAATTACCCAGTCTCGGGTATGTCTTTGTAGCAGCGTGAGAAGGGACTAATACAGTGAAGTTTGCAATGATTTGATTAGTTTTTTTTTAATAGACTAGAGTAGATTCAGAGTTAAAAGTTCAACATTTTCATAACTGGTTGTCAATTGATCCCACATTCCTCACAAAGTGAGCACTTATCTGTTTACAAGTCAAATAGAAATATCTATCCCATCACAGAAACCCAGAAGAAAAATAAACTTCTCTTTGTAGACAGGGGAGCACAAATAACTGCATTCCAGGCTAGTGTCTTCATAGCAATATATTTTGAGAGCTTAAGATGATTGGGTGATGAGCTCCTGGCTTGAGACACAAACTAGCCCCACTTAGACGTTGTTTGAGCTCTCCTGCTTCAGATGGTTCTTCTTCCAGAGCATCACTGTTCCTGACAATAAAATATATCTAAAGGGAAACTTGTAGCTTTCTTTGCAATAGACCAGCTTTCTGCCATTCCTGCATTTAGATCTTATATAATCTCAATAATAGAAATCACATTTTTTTGGTATATACCACATAATTGTGAATGAAAGTTTTCACACAGTAAGCACTAATTATTTTGCTTGTTAACTTGAAAAAAGAAAATTATGTCTAAACTATGTTAGCAATTAGAAAAAAAGATCCAGGAAAAGAAGAATTTATAAATGTATTCAAACTTAGCTCATTTGTCTTAAGCGATAAGGCAGAATGAAGATTCTCAATGTTCTTGTTTAAAATCTTCTGAGTCTCAACAATCAGTTGTGTGTAAATAAAATGAATGCTTCTCAACAAGCAGTTGTGTGTAAATAAAATGAATGCTCCTTATTAGGAAGGGGAAAGCTTAGAGTGGGCAGTCAAGCTTGTCAAAATGCATGGAAATGTGGTAAAAATGGTAAAATGGGACTTACAGGTGTAAAATTTTTGCATTAATGGCTGTTTCAAATGTCACTAAAACAAATGATTTGTGTAAATATGATAATGCTCTTTCATAAATGGGCACCTCATTAAGACCAACACGTCACCTTCTTAGCTGAGCTAAAACCACTTACCGTCTATTTTATAAGTTGATTCAAATGCTTTTCAATCTTTCAGGGAAATTGTTTTGCATCAGAAAAATAAAAAGCCTGAAAACATGTCAATGAATCATTAGCAGTAGCATTTTCTTTTGAAAATATCAGACATATTTTCTATAAATAAAATATCTCCACAGCCAATTTATATGTGTATATATAAAATAAAGCAATCTTATCTCATACGTTTTACTTTATGTAGCTGTGTTCCTGAATCAGTGCTATTTTAGTCAAACAGAATTAAATATCTTTTTCAAGGTTCAAAGACATCATGCCATCCAAATAGAATAATCCTCTCTTTCCCAACCAAAACAAACTGTATTGTAGACATTTCAGTCATGTTACGCCCTTCTTTTTTTGAGTCAGTGGGATAGGCCATCTGAAACTCAACTGAAAGCTTGGTGGATTTTCATGTGGGGAGAGAGTAAAACATCCTTGCATTGAACCTCTTCCAAACACATAGGAACTGTCATGGTATAGTACTGTGCTGTAAAGTTCAGAAGAGAGCAATCGCAAAATGAAACACACAAGGATGGGAAAGAAATTGGTCTGGAAAGAATCTTTCTTTTGCATAAGTGTGTTGCTTTTGGAGCCCAGCAAAGACTAAAATCAAGACATTTTCTTTCACATTGTACCTGGCTGGGTATGCTGTGGGGCCAGCACACAGTTTAAAAAAGAGAACTGACCAATGACAGCTATCATGCCCACACCTGAATTTATGTATGTATGTATGTATGTATGTATGTATGTATGTATGTATGTATGTATTGAGAAGGAGTCTCACTCTGTCAGGCTGGAGTGCAGTGGCATAATCTTGGCTCACTGCAGCCTCCACCTCCTGGGTTCAAGCGATTCTCCTGCCTCAGCCTTCAGAGTACCTGGGATTACAGGTGGACACCACCATTCCTGACTAATTTTTGCATTTTTATTAGAGACAGGATTTCACCATGTTGGCCAGGGTGGTCTTGAACTCCTGACCTCAAGTGATCCTCCCCCCTCGGCCACCCAAAGTGCTGGGATTATAGGTGTGAGCCACCATGCCCGGCCCACACCTGACTTTTAGATTTCAGTACATGAATAGCCATCAGTCATCCATACTGGATACTGTTTGGTAATTGTTCATTACTTTTATTTAAAGTGTATCTGGACTCCCTGCCATATTAGAGAAGCTTATGGGTGAAATCCCAAATTATATAATCAAGTAGGTGTTTTTTAATTGTTTCATTTTATTTCATAAAAGCCAGGAGTTTACAAATGCTAGGTGAACACAGCATGTCTTGACTCGCTCAACAGAGTCCATGGCCCTACCTTTCAGATTCCAGGGCATGAGCTCCAGAGACAGCATCCAGCCTGAGTCTACCACTTGTTTCTGCCATGTCCTGGCACAGAAGTTCACAAAATGAAGATTAGTATTGCAACTATATCAGCACTGGAGTACACATTAAAGCTTATCATGTATATAAATCACTAAGCACTGTCCCTGATACATATTGAGCACTCAAAAAATAATTCCTATAAATATGAGGATATTACAAAGGCACCTTTACTACTCACATTGCTGTTCACTTCCTGAAAGTTCTCTGCATCCATCCCTGTCCACTTTGAGGCCCATTAAAACTGGTGTTTCATTCACCATTTGTAGGGGAAACAAAAAGACAGCAGGATTTAGAGATCATGTGGAAATGCCTGAAAACATGTGAAGGTTAGTCTAATAATCAAGGAGTTTTTAAAGACTTTCCACTTTCTTTTCCCAGAAAATTCTGTAATCACAATATCTGTATTTATAATTTAGTAATAGCTCCTGTATTGAATTACTGATGATATAATATTGGCTTGTCATTTAAACTGAACATTTGAGACATATGTGACACAGTATGACTAGAAATTAATAGGACTGAAACTGAACTTGGACATCCCCATGCTGATTATCTTCCCTAGAGCGGTTGGATTGGAAGTGTGGCAGAGACCCTCTAAAACTGCCACCAATAACTCATGTCCCCTCCCTCCATACTGCAGAGCTGTTGCTGGTAACTGCTCAGGCAAGAACTATTAGGTTGATTCAAACGTAATTGCAGCTTTTGCCATTAAAAATAATGGCACTGACCTAATACATTTCTCAGACTTTTTCACTTCTGAGTAGTAAGTTTCTACAAATGGAGTGTGAGTGCAAGGAATGTGTATCAAATTCAGAACGAGGCTGAGAAGCAGCAAGTGGGTTATATACAGAGGACTGTGAGGTTCCAAGGATATCAGGGCTACAGGATGGAAGAAGCTGTGTCCGTGAATCACCCATGTGGAGAAGCCACTGGTTGACCAGAAATGCCTGCAGTGGTGTGTTGTGTAGCAATTAATAAACTTATTTTGTGTTGAGCCACTGAGATTTTGGAGTTTTGTCACGCCAGCTTATGCTTTCATAACTAATATAAAATGTAATTCAGCTATCCCAATAATATACTGTTTCAAATATTTTGAAACTCTTCCGGGTTTGCTATCTGGGCTCTTCGGAGTCTCAGTGTAGAAAGTTTAAATGTAGAAGTTCTCAATGTATTATCAGGAATCAGTCTCATTAGTTAACCATATAGGTAATTCCAGAAAATGAAACCCTTAATAAAGTACAACATGGCTTCATGGTATCATGCTAGAAAATCTTATCATGTTGAACCACACTACTGCTCAGAAGACCTGATTTCTGATTCCAGTTCTGCTTCTTAACCTCTGTAAGCCTTGCTACCCTCGTTGTGAAATGGAGATAAAAAAATGTCTGCATTGATTACTCACCAGAATTGTTGTAAGGTTCATATGAGGCAATGCATGAACAGTATTTACAAATTAGACAAGGCTATAGAACGTAGCATAGCATTTAAGAGTCTTTGTAGTTAGATGAAATTGGCCCAATATCCAAGAGACACTGTGAGTGGAACCCTGAAAGCAATATACTTTGAGGCGCTAGTGACCTAGCACTGTGTCTGGCATGTGGTCAGAGCTCATTGAACAGTAGCTACAATGACTATCATTTTGGCCTCCTAGGGTTAGAACATCAACAAGAGTTACTAATTCAGATTAGAATCATACTGATCTAGATGTCTACTGAGATAGACAGGCACTTAGAGGAATCTTAGCCATTGACTACAATGCAACTGCAGAAGGAAGCAGTGTGGGCAAACACAGGGAGAACTGATAAGTTCTCCAGGAAGCTTATACAGTGTAGATCAGAAATAACCAAGAAGTTGTACTTATTTCAAAAATTAATAAGAGGGTGCTATTGTGAGCTTAGGATTTTTGTTCCCGAATATATGAAAGAAATATTAACCAAGAATCTTGAATTTCCTTTATTTCCCTTTATGAAAACTAGTAGTAATTTATGATTCAGTTGTATATAAACAACAGAATATGGCATTGCAATTGTAAATTAGCCAATTAATTTGATCCTTGTAAACCACTGAGAAGAATAATTTTGATCTCACAACATTTGTTTGTAGCAAATATAAATATGTCCCTTGCACATAATGCAGATTTACTAATTGACTGATTATTTGGGGGTCCTGTCTTCAATGATCAGATTATAACTACTATTAATTTTTTTAGATCAAGGAGCAGAACATTTAGGAAGACAATTTATAAAAATTGTAGCAGGAAGAAATGTAGGAGGTACAAGTCAGTGGTTCTCAAAGTGTGGCTCTCAGACCAGCAATGTGAGCATCACTGGGGAACTTATTAGAAATGCAAAATTTTCAAATATAAAATAAAATAGGATAAAACTGTAGGGGAATCATAATAAAAATTTGATTTCAGGTAATAAAGGAAATGATGTAAAAAAAATGCAAAATTTCAGACCTTCCTCCAGACCTGCTGTACGTATTTAACCAGACCACTGAGTAATTCTCATACAAACTAAAGTTAGAGAATTGCAGGCATGTGAATGAAGATGAATATAACTGGAGAAGAGACAGCTGGGAGTAGAGTGGTATAGGATGAGGTGGTAGAAATAGATACAGATTTGAGGGGTGTGGGACTTGAAGTTACTTAAAGCCAAATCAATATCCTAAGAGCAATGGGAAAACAGAATGGTTTAAGCATTAGGAATTTGAGTGTCACAGGATGAAATTTGCATTTTAAAAAGATCATTCTAGTTATAGTATGAAGAGTGAATTAAAGGAGGCCAATGTAAGTATTATAATGTCAGAAGTATAACAGGATTGCACATTTATTTATACTGCAACTTGGAAGTGCAATGAAACCAGAGCTCCTTTATTTTATTTAAAATTGATCTGGTGGTCTTTGTGAAAATCCACCCACTTTGTAGCAAGAAAAAGAAAAATGTAAGCCAGTGATCATTTAACTACATTTTAACAATTTTTTTTTTTTTTTGAAACAGAATCTCACTCTGTTGCCCAGGCTGGAGTGCAGTAGCACAATCTCGGCTCACTGCAACCTCTGCCTCCCGGGTTCAAGCAATTCTCCCTGCCTCTGCTTCAGCCTCCTGAGTAGCTGGGATTACAGGCACCCGCCACCATGCCCAGCTAATTTTTGTACTTTTAGTAGAGATGTGGTTTCACCATGTTGGTCAGGCTGTTCTGGAACTCCTGACCTCAGGTGATCCACCCGCCTCGGCTACCCAAAGTGCTGGGATTACAGACGTAAGCCACGGCCCCGGCCTTACATTCTAATTTCTGCCAGTTACTAAACCTTACAGTGTTATAGAATTTACATCTTTGAAATGGGGAAAAGTTTATTTTTCTTCTTCACTGAAGTATTTTAATGATCCTATTGCATGAGAGATATAAACATGTTTTAGATAAAAATGCTACTGTTATTTTATATTATTATTTTGTAAAAGAATGAAAACCATTAATATTAATTCCTCTAATGTCCATATAACAGTAAATGCATTTTGTTATGTCCATATTAATGTTATTCTCTATTTTAGGGTAAAAAATAAGAGTTTTGATCTTACTTTCACTTACTGTTTAACCAAAGTTTCATTTTTATTTCCAAAAAGCAAGAAGATGACAAACTGTGGGCATAGTATAGAAATATTTTTACAAAAGTCTTGGGATTTTTGTTTTTTAATGCCAGGCTACACTTTGAATGGTGAGTAAAATATCCATATGGCAATGTTAGCAAACATCCCTACTTGTTGCAAAGCATGATGGTATAATTTCCTAGTTATATTCAAATTCTTCTTTGTAAAAATATCTATATTTAAAATTCTAAAACTACCTTTCAGTGAGGTACCTCACATAATCAGATGAATAATATGGAATATGAAATTGTATAGCATTTATGTATCCTGCATGTTATCAGCAAACCAATACAGCTGGAAGGCAAAAATTTAAAGAATTTCTGATATGGCTGAATTGGTCTCTGGAGCAGAAATGGTTTTCTATAAAATTGTTAAGAGGAAAAAGTTTATATCTGGCTCCTCTCTTCAAATTTCTATTTTGCTGCTCCCTTCCCTGTGATTCTATTCAGAACTGTCTCTCCCTTGAATATGTAGGGACCCATGCAAATACTTTCTCAGGCCCCCAATCCGTATTAACAACTTGATTTTTCAAAGGTTATACATATTCAAGATAACCTTGGAGAATCTTTTAGTGCCAGCAAACAAAGAATTCCTCAAAAAAGAAAAAAAAAAAGGTGATGGGAGTATGTCAAAGGAATACAGGAGCCAACTGAAAGAGCTCCCAATGGCCAAAACAGAACAATTTGAGAAACAAAGTAAAGCGATATTGGATCATAACTCAAAGTTTAAAATAAATATTCATGATTCTAGGCCAATGTAAATAAATGGTTAAATAAATAAATGTGGGAGAATAAAGAAATTCCAATTGCAGAAGAATTCCTAATAATTTATGTAGCTACTCTACCCTTAAAAGGAGTGGAGCATGAGTCCGTACTCCTTAAGTGTGTGCTGGGTATAGCAACTTTCTTCCAGAGCATGGTACGCAACTGGGAGAAAAGACGAACTTTACAGTGGAGGAATCTGACAAACAGTATCTCAACCAGGTGATCAAGATCAACATCAACAGCATTAAGTTATATTGATAGCAGGAATCTTTGATACGATCAGATGAGAATGGCAGTTTATCTCTGTGTTCTTCCTCTCAAAAGTCCATATCCCCAGTCTAATCATGACAAAAATCTTACACAAAGATGAACTTAGAGACATTCTACAAAATTCTTAACCAGTACTCCTCAAAACTGTCAAGACTATAAAAAAATAAGGAAAGTCTGAGAAATTGGCACAGTTAAGAAGGGGGTGTAAGGAGACATGATGACTAAATATTACACAGTATCTTGGATGAATCCTAGAACAGAAAATTCCCTTTTGGTGAAAACTTAGAAAATCTTTATTTATTTATTTTTGAGACAGAGTCTTGCTCTGTTGCTCAGGCTGGAGTGCAGTGGCACAATCTCAGCTCACTACAATCTCTGCTTCCCGGATTCAAATGATTCTCCTGCTTCAGCCTCCCAACTAGCTGAGACTACAGGCACGTGCCACCACACCCGGCTAATTTTTGTATTTTTAGTAGAGACAGGGTTTCACCATGTTGGCCAGGCTGGTCTCACATTCCTAGCCTTAAGTGATCTGCCCACCTCAGCCTCCCAAAGTGCTGAGGTTACAGGCTGTGAGGCACCACACCTGGCCAGGAAATCTTAATGAAGTGTGGCTTCAGTAAACAATTATGTATCAATATTGGCTCATTAATTGTAACAAATATACTAAAAATATAAGATGTTGATAATAGAAAAACTGGGTGTGGGGTGTAGGGGTGCTTTCTGTACTATCTTTACAACTTTCCTGTAACCCTCAAACTATTCTAAACGGCAAGTTTAAAAGTATTATTACAACATTCAAGAGCCTATATAAGGGAGGGATTCTTGATGATGACTTAAAAGTGACATTGGCAAACCTTTTATTTCAAGGGTCTGATAGTAAATAATTTAGGCTTTGTGAGCTACATAAAGGCATGTCTTCATTACATATTGTATATTTAGTTAGTTACAACCCTTTAGGAATGTAAAAAATATTCCTAGCTATAGGGCCGTATACAAACAAGCAGAGGCAGATGTATTAATAGCAAAAGGACTATAGTTGCAGACCTCCAATTTAAAATAACATGTAGAGAAGAGCTATTCACACATTACTTTATTATCCCTCCAGTGCACATGTAGATTTTCTTAGTGTCCAGCCACAGTTTCTTCTTGTTCAGTTCCAAGAACTACCATCGCTTTTTGTTAGTCTTTTTTTTTTCTTGTTTTCTAAGACTTTATTTGCATTGGAGTTTATATTTTTTGATTCACTAATATTCAACTAAATGGTTTTCCTCAATTGTTTAAGTTCAGCCATTGAAGTACAGCCTTCTCTCACCTCTGCACTTAAATTCTTAGTCTTGCCTTTTCTGGAAAGACCTCCCTTACATTTCTTTATTCAGTCCATTCTTCAAGGCCAGACACTCCCCAAAGTTTTTGTTTTCTTTTGCTTTCTAGCTTTATTGAGGTAAATGATTGACATGTTAAAATTATATATATTTAAGATATACAATATGATGTTTCAATATACCTACACATTGTGAAATGATTTTCATGATCAAACTAATTAACGTATTAGTCACTTCAAATTAGCTTTTTTGTGTGTAAGAATACTTGAGATCTACTTTCTTAGCAAATTTTAGTATATAATACATTACTATTAATATAGTCACCATGTGGTACCTTAGGTCTCCAGAATATATTCATCTTGTAACTACAGTTTTGTACCTTTAACCAACATCTATTTTTCCTCCCCACCAGCCCCTGGTAACTACCATCTTATTGTCTTTTTATAGGAATTTGACTTTTTTAGACTCCACGTGTAAGTGATATCATGCAGTATTTGTCTTTCTGTGTCTCGGTTATTTCACTTAGCAAAATGTTTTGCAGGTTAATCCCTGTTGGTGTAAATGGCAAAATTTCCTTCTTTTAAAGGTTGAATAATATTCCATTTTGTGTATGTATATGTAGCACATTTTCTTTATGCATATATCCATCCAGTGATACTTAGGTTGTTTAATATCTTGGCTACTGTGAATAACGCTGCAGTGAACCTGAGTGTGCTTTCTTCTGGATAGATACAAAGAAGGAGAATTGGTGGATCCAGGTGATAGTTCTATTTTTCGTTTTTTGAGGAACCTTCATATGGTTTTCCACAATAGCTGTTCCAGTTTACATTCCCATCAATGGTGTATAAGGCTTCACTTTTTATCACATCCTCACCAGCACTTGTTATCTTCTGGCTTTTTTTGTAATAGCTATTATAACAGATGTGAGATGTTATCTCATTGTAGTTTTGATTTGCATTCTCCTGATTATTAATGATGCTGAGCACCTTTTTGTATACCTGTTGGCCATGTGTATGTCTTCTTGGAAGAAGCGTCTATTGAGATTCTCCACCCATTTTTAATTGGGTTATTTGCTTATTTTTGTTTTGCTATTGAGTTTTATGAGTCCTTAACATATATTTTTAATATTAACCTCTTTTTGGATATATGGTTTGTAAATACTTTTTCCCAATCCATAGGTTGCCTTTTCTTTTTGCTGTTTCCTTAAAGGTCCAATTTCATTCTTATTCATGTTGATATCCATTTGTTGATATCCATTTATTGAAAAGACATCTTTTCTCCATCGTATTTTTAACACCTTTGTCAAAGACTAGTTGGTCATATATACACAAGTTTATTTCTGGGCTCCCTATTCTATTTTATTGGCCTATGTGTCTCTTCTTCTTGCCAGAACTATACTATTTTGATTACTATAGCTTTGTAATATAATTTGAAATCAGGAATATCTCAAACTTTATTCTTCTGTCTTAAGATTGATTTAGCTATTTAGGGTTTTTTATGGTCCTATATGAAAAAAATTGCTTTTTCTCTGTCACTGAAAAATACTATTGGAATTTTGATAGAGATTGTATTTAATCTGCAATCACTTTGAGAAGTATGAATATTATAACAGTATCAATTCTTCCAATCCATGAACATGAGACATAAATCCATGCCTTTGTGTCTTCTTCAATATCTTTCATCAGTGTTTTATAGTTTTGGTGTATGTATCTCTCACCTCCTTGGCTAAATTTATTCCCGAGGGTTTTTTATATATATATTATTGTAAATGTTATTGTTTTCTTAATTTCCTTTTCAGATAGTCTGTTGTTAGTGTATAGAAGTAGAACTGGTTTTTATGGTGATTTTGGATTCTGCGTATTTACTGTATTTGTTTAATCTAGTAGATTTTTTTTGGTAGCATCTTTAAGGTTTTCTAAATCTATGTAAGATCATATCTTCTGCAAACAGAGACAATTTATTTATTACTTGAATGCATTTTTTTCCTTGTCTAATTGCTCTGGGTAAGACTTTCAGTATAATGTCAAATAGAATTGGCAAGAGTGGCAAACAAATCAGCAAGAAAAAAACAAACAATCCCATCAAAAATTGGGCTAAGGACATAAAAAGACAACTCTCAAAATAGATACACAAACGGCCTGCAAATATATGAAAAATGCTCAACATCACTAATAATCAGGAAAATGCAAATCAAAACCACAATGTGATATCACCTCACTCCTGAAAGAAAAGCCATAATAAAAAAATCAGAAACAGGAGATGTTGGCATGGATGTGATGATCAGGGAATACTTCTACCCTGCTGGTAGGAATGTAAACTAGTACAACCACTGTGGAAAACAGTGTGGAGATTCCTCAAAGAACTAAAAGTTGAACTACCATTTGATTCAGTAATTCCACTACTGGATATCTACCTGGAGGAAGAGAAGGGATTATACAAAAAAGATACTTGTCCAGGCATGTTTATTGCAGCACAATTTACAGTTGCAAAATGGTGGAACCAACCCAAATGTTCAGCAATCAACGAGTGGATAAAGAAACTGTGATATATATATATATATATATATATGAATATTACTCAGCCATAAAAAGGAATGAATTAATGGCATTAGCAGCGACCTGGATGAAATTGGAGACTATTATTCTAAGTGAAGTAACTCAGGAATGGAAAACCAAATATCATATGTTCTCACTGATGTGTGGGAGCTAAGCTATGAGGACACAAAGGCATAAAAATGATACTGTGGGCTTTGGGGATTTAGGGGGAAGGATGGAAATGGGGTGAGGGATAAAAGACTACAAATAGGGTTCCGTGTATAATGCTCAGGTGATGGATGCACCAAGATCTCACAAATCACCACTAAATAACTTACTCATGTAACCAAACACCACCTGTACCCCAATAACCTATGGAAAATGTAAAAAAAAAAAAGAGGTGGCAAGAGTGGGCATTTTGATCTTGTTTTAGATCTTAGAGGGAAAGCTTTCAGCTCTTCATGTTGAGTAGGATGTTCACTGTAGGTTTGTCACACATAACTTTTATATTGTTGAGGTATATGATTTTTTTATTTTTTTGATGAAAGCATGTTGAATTTTATCAAATGCTTTTTCTGCATCTATTGAGATGAACATATGGTTTTTATCTTCATTCTGTTAGTGTGACATATCATAGTTATTGATTTGCATATATAGAACCATCCCTGCGTCCCAGAAATAAATTCCACTTGATCATCGCACATGTGCTTTTAACATGCTGTTGAGTTTGTTTGCTAGTATTTTGTTAAGAAGTTTTACATCTTCATCAGGGATACTATCATAATGCCCTGAAATTTTCTTTTATTTTTGTAGTCTTCTTGTCTGGCCTTGGTATCAGGGTCATGCTGGTCTCATAAAATGAGTTTGAAGGTGTTCCCTCCTCTTCAAATTATTGGATGATTTTGAAAAACATTGGCATTACTTTTAAAAATATTTTGTAGAAATGACCCGTGAAGCCATCTGGTCCTAGGCTTTCTTGGTTAGGTGATTCAATACCTTTACTAGTTATAGGTCTGTTCAGATTTTTAATTTCTTTGTAATTCAGTTTTGGTAGGTTGTATGATGCTAGGAATTTATCCATTTCTTCCAGTTTATCCAATTTGTTGGCATATAATTGCTCATTAGTTTCTTATGTTTTTGTTTTTTAAAAAAAATTATTTCTGTGGCGATACATTACATTGCAATGTATCATTTTTCATTTCTGATTTTATTTATTTTATTTATTAAATAACCATCTTGAGATGGTAAATTTTATGTATCAACTTGACTAGGTTAAGGGGTGCCCAGATAGCTGTTATAATATTTCTGTGTGTGTATGTGAGGGTGTCTAGAAAAGATTAGCATTTGAGTCAGTAGACTTGAGTAAAGAAAACCCACCCTCGACAATGTTGGCGGGCATTTAAAAATCTGTTGAAAGCCCAAATAGAACAAAAAGGCAGATTAAAGATATACTTGCTCTCCCTCTTCTGGATCTGTGACATTCATCCTCTCCTGCCCCTAAACATCACAACTCTTTGGTCTCAGGCCTTTGGACTCTAATAAAGTTGACCCTATTGGTACCCCCAGTTTTCAGGCCTTCAGACTCAGACTGAATTATACCTTTGGCTTTCATGGTTCTCCAGCTTGCAGATGGTATGTCATACCACTTCTTAGGCTCCATAATCATGTGAACCAATTCCCATAATAAATCCCCCCTTTTATATCTACTTTTTCTGTTTCTACGACAATCCTAATGCATGTCTTTTCTTGTTTTCTTCTTAGTCTAGCTAAAAGGTTTGCTAGTTTTGTTAATCTTTCTTTTAAACCCAGTTCTTAGTTTCATTGATCTATTATTTTTCTAGTCCCTATGTTATTTATTTCTGCTTTGATCTTTGTAATTCCCTTTCTTCTGCTAACTTTGGGATTGGTTTATTCTTCTTCTAGTTCCTTGAGGTGTAAAGTTAAATTGTTTATTTCCATGTATTTATTTGTTCTTAATGTAGGTGTTTATTACTATAAACTTCTCTCTTGAAACTGCTTTTGCTTCATCTCTTAAATGTTGGTAAGATGTGTTTCTATTTTTGTTTGTCTGGAGACTTTACAATTTCTTCTTTATTGGTTGTTCAGGAATATATTTTTAAATTTCCACATATTTGTGAATTTTCCAACTTTCCTCCTCTTATTGATTTCTAGTTTCACACCATTACATTGAGACAAGATACTTGATATGATTTCAATTTTCTGAGATTTGTTAAGACTTGTTTTGTGCCCTAAAATATCATCTATTCTGGAGAATGTTTGTGTGTGCTTAAAAAGAATATTCTTCAGATGTTAGATGGAATGTTCTGGATATATCTGTTAGGTACATTTAATCTAAAGAGTAGTTCAAATCCAATGGTTCCTTATTGTTTCCTGACTGGATGATCTATGTATCGTTCCTGGTTAATTTCAAGTGTTTCGCCATGAGATAAAGTTAGCAGTGCTGTTATTATTCACAATGTCGTAGCTCCTTAGAACTTGTTTTATTGAAACAATATACATGTTCTTATTTTGCATTTCCCTACTACCATTCACTGCTGCATCATCCATTGAGCAACCCATGAATACTGACTTCCAATGACTGTCCCAAAGATTCCTTGGCTTTCTTGATAATGAGCTCAAATTAATGTCTTACCTAGAGTATGCAGGAAATATGAACAATAATTACTTTTCTGAACACGCTAATTTTACTGTTCAGAATTTTTTAGTGGAAAGGTTGAACTACATATCTTCCAATCATGTCTTCCTTTGGACTTTTTAGGCCATTGTCACTACATCTCTAGAATATAATATTTCAGTGTTTACTGCACCTCTGCCTTCCATATACTTTCATCCATGGGAGGAGAGGCAATGGCCTTTTGTGTCATGTGAGAAAGGCATTTCCGTCTGCACAAGGAATACACATTCCCTCCTCCAGCAGAGTGTAATAGTCAAGAATGCACATTGTCACCACATTGAGAAAGGACATGGATTAAAAGTGCCAACTGGTTGTGAAGCCACAGTCTGAAAAGCCCTCAGAAGAGATAAACATGACTGTTTTGTGGAGTCTTCCTCAAGCACAGCATAAACCTTACAGAGGACATGAGAAGACATCCCTGGAAGATATGTTGTTCAACTTTTATACTAAAAGACTTAAAATTGCCAGTAGCAGAGGTAGCACTGCCACCATAAGAAAATCCTGCCACCACTCCCATCCTACCACTTTCATGTCCTTCGAGTCCTAAGGTCAGAGGCAGTCCTAATGTTGCAATACGGAAGGCCATGAACAGGCCCACAGGCCCACACAAGGATCTGTGGTAGATGGTAGCCCAGAGTCCTGAACTTGTACAGGGTCCAGAGTGAGTGAGAGTCATTCCAAATCAATGTGTTAGCACCATTCTGGCAGCTCAGTCTCACACAATCACCCAAAAGAAATACTGTGTCATTCAGGTCGAATGATCTTCTCACTGTCCTAAAACTGCACCTCAATCACAGGGCCCAGGACTTACTGTATAAGCACAAATCTTGGAGCATCTGATTGACCCAATGCAGAGCAAATGTACAGCTCCAGGGACACTCCAAATGAGAAAAACATGAGCTGGAGAACTTATTTTAGTTGTCACTGCTGGCTTCATCCCAAGCCACAAGAGGGAGAAAGATAATTTTATCAGACTCTCCGAAATGTAGGGTCCTCTGAGATGGGGGACCCAGGGTAGAGACCTCTGCTTATTTGGTCTAAGAATGCTACTGCCTCTCTTATACCCTGCTTTTCAATTCAAGGGATATATAATGCCCTCATGCTGATCCTAGATTCCAGTCTCTCTCTAGCGATCCCCCTACAATCATACAAAAGAACATTGCACACTTTCATTGAAACCCATTCCTTTGCCGTGGTCATAGGCATTGGGGGATGCAGAAATGAAAAACATTTCCAGATTTTTTCTAAGTGTATATATCCTGCATCCTGTTCCTTCAGGCCCCTGCTGTCTAGAAACTATTTGGCAGAACTAACTCAGACTACACATTAATCCTGATAATGTCTTAATTCCAGATAATGCAATTTTATTTAACAAGGTCATTTTAAATGCGTTAACACAAACTTGGACCCTCCTCTGACTGTGCTTATTGAAACATGTAGATTCACAATGACCTGGCCACAGAGCATCGCCGATATCCAACCATTTACTGAGGATTATCATTTTAACTTCACTCTTCTGAATACATTTTAAAACTCAACTAAGTAAAGCAATATTTATTTAGGATTTTTTTTTTTTTTTTTTTTTTGGTGGGAGAAAGTGGGGAGAGTACAGTACATCTAGTCTTCTGGATACTTTAACATCCAGCCCCAAATTATACCAGACAATTAAGAAATCATGTACTTGAAGTAAATGTTTTGCACACTTCTTTTCTCAGTCTCCGAAATCCTCTCCTTTGAGTTGCTTTTATTGACTTGTATTTTAATGTCTCATCGTAAATGTAAATTTAGGGCAAGGGAGCATAGTTAAATTTGACACCGTGTTATCTTGAAAGGGTTTGGTTAAGGGTGTTGTTCATCAAAATATACACTTGTATTAGAACTGAGAACAGTGGGGATAAAATCAAACTGAGTGTAGAGAAGAGCTCTAATTTTTGGGAATAACTGGTTGGCTTTTTTAAACAGAATATAGAGACCAATATGTGTATGTTTTCTTATTCACCACTAGAAAACACACAGCCAGGTTTGAGACTCATCTCCAAAGAGACTGGTGTGTCCTAAACTGACTTGAGATTCTCTTATTTTTCCATCCTTATTTTCCTATTTCATTTTGCTTTTATTTAAATTTTATTTAATCTTCCTGTAATGTTGGTATACCTGTAAGTCACCTAACATGCGTCTCAGACCAAGGCTGGCTATAAATAATTTAGAAGTCGTGACCAATGTGCTTAGCAAGATTTTATGTTGTTGTGGACAGAGCGTGGGCTTTGGGATTACACAGGTTAAATCAACTATTAGATCTTCTCCTCCTTTTCCTCGCTCTGTCACCCAGGCTGGAGTGCAGTGGCTTGATCTCAGCTCACTGCAAGCTCCACCTCTCATGTTCATGCCATTCTCTCGCCCCAGCCTCCCGGGTAGCTGGGATTACAGGCACCCTCCACCATGCCCGGCTAATTTTTTGTATTTCTAGTAGAGACGGGGTTTCACCATGTTAGCCAGTATGGCCTTAATCTCCTGACCTCGTGATCTGCCTGCCTCAGCCTCCCAAAGTGCTGGGATTACAGGCATGAGCCAGCCACCACTCCCAGCCTAGATCTTCTTATGAATTAGGCGATCTTCTGCAGGTTTCTTAACTTGATATAGAATCTTCCAGATGTGTCGTAACTGCTGATTAATCCCATTGTCTTTGTTTCTAATGCTATCTTTTTTGTAACTTTTGTATGCATGCAATATTTTCTAACATATCTGTCTATCCTTTCACTGGTAAGACAGTCTTGGACAACTTTCACTTGCAAATGAATATCAACAAGAGAAAAGATCAGGAGATCCAATCGATATATACATATTATTATATATTATTATTATATCATATATCATATATTATATTTAATAATTATATATTATGTTTAATAATTATATATTATATTTAATAATTATATTTTATAATTATATGTTATATTTAATAATTATATTTTATTATATATTATATATAATAATTAATATATTATATTATATATAATATAATATAAAATAATATATATTATATATATATATTTTTTGAGATGGAATCTTGCTCTTGCTGCCCTTGCTGGAGTGCAGTGGTGCGATATCGGCTCACTGCAACCTCCACCTCCCAGGTTCAAGCAATTCTCCTGCCTCAGCCTCCCTAATAGCTAGGATTACAGGCATGCACCCGGGGTTTCTCCATGTTGGTCAGGCTGGTCTCGAACTCCTGACCTCAGGTGATCCGCCCGCCTCGGCCTCCCAAAGTGCTGGGATTACAGGCATGAGCCACCGCACCCGGCTGAAAGCTGTATTTTCTAAGAAAACTAGGAATGAGCTTCAAAATTTTAAATTTGTATTGTAGTAAAGTATACATCTCTAAACCTTTAATTCCTTATTCCACACCAGCATTCATAACCTGTTCTGCTGCTTAATTTATAGTACTGATTTCACTGGTTTCCATCAGAAACATAAGGCAAAACACTTAATATTTTGGCTGTCATCAATATTTTTCTCTATTAATACAAACAGGAGCACTCCTTATCAATGTACTATACATCAAAGAGATAGTGTCTGTCCTTATAAACAAACAAAATATATATCAGAGTTTAATAAGCCTCTTCTATCTAATGAATGAATTTACAGTTTCAAAGAATAGTAAACCTGTCAGAGGGAATTAAATGAAATGTTGGACCAGGAATAACTTCTGTGTCTGGCATTGGTGTTAGGCCATTAGTAAGAGGAAAATAGAACATGTGGACCTTGATAATATACCTGTCTTTGATATTATTGTTAAGCTTGACTCTTCTGGCGATTAAAGCGGCAGGTAATAAAATGTATCATGCAAACGTAAATGTGATATTTTTCTTCTATTTTAAGTTTCTCACGGAAAATGATTTTGTGATTGCTCTTTGAACAGCACTTTATTTATAATCCTATTTGCAACTTGGAGAGATTTCACCTCAGAAGGCGAGTGAGCACACTGCTCTGGCTTTTGTGATTCTGAAAATGTCACTGCTGTCATTTGTCAAATATGCCTGAAATCTGCCTTTTCAATAAGTGACATCTCCCACTCCTTTTGGATGAAACTTTTCACTCCCTTTTTTTTTCTTTCAGAAGAATTCTATATAGAAAGCAGATATTTGAATCCTGATTTTACAACAGGAATGAGAAATTAATTTCTTATGTAAAACTACTAAATAATATTTATTTCAGTACAATACATTTGGGAATCTTTAGACTTATTTAGTTTTAATTTTGCCTTGGGATGGAATGCTTTTTTTGCATTCATAAAATGGATTATGTTTCTTTATATTCGGCAGAAAATCCCATAGATCAAGAGTTGTCTTCTCAAGCACATATATTTTTACCTGCTCCTCCACAGCTGATTCCCTCCTTTTCTTTTCATAAGCCTCATGAAAGGTTTTCCTTTTCTTTCTGCTTACTTGCTAAAATCCACAGGATCGGACTTTCTTCCCCGGGGTGGGGATTTGCAAACCCTGCAGTCATGTCTTCAGATTTACAACTGACTGACCTGTCTGTCCTGTGGCTTCCGGCTTAATTCTCTGGTTCCATGTTATACCATCTGAGAGATGTGGACAGCATCTCCTCACATTATGAGGGATGTTGTGAGGATTAATTGATGTTTGCAGTACACATCAAAGCCCAGGGCTGCAAGATGCTTTATAAATTCAAAATACCCCTATGTTAATAGCAGGCTCTGTTATGAGAAACCTGCTAAACACAAGCCTTCCACTCTCTGGAGCGCCATGACCTTTCTATCTAGCCTACTAATTCCATAGCATCTCCCAGAGGGGTATTCTCTGCCTCTCCAGGCTGGATTTGTCTCTAACTTAATAAATGCAGCAAACCTGAAAAGCAAGTATAGAAAAAAAGAAGGGATTTATTTATTTAAGTAATGCTTGTTCACCTGGAACATAATAGCAGCTGGATTCCTGCTGAATCAAGAATCTATTTGTTCCAGCAGGTCACCCAATGTTGTTTATCAATTTTCATTCTCACTAACAGAATTAAGCTCCCAAACCATTTCAAATCGGTTTTCTCCCCTTCATTTTGGAGGCTTTCAATTGAAGTGATACATTTAGCATGGTCAGAGCCCATTAATTACCAGAGGAATGGTGGCTTCTCCTTTGTGCCAAAGCTGAGCTTTCCAAGAGAGCATCCCCTACCCAAGATATCAACTATATCTTAATGCAAATACCATCTATTCCAAATGTACTTTTGGAAATGGCAGGTTTTAAATCAGGTAGTTTGCAGTTTCTGATATTAGAGTTATATGAATTATTTTTTATTGTCGTTAATTTTTTTAAAGATGTCCTTGTTATGAACTATTTTAGTCTGGTGATTAAACCTAGATTTAAGATATAAAATCTTAATTATTATTTGAAAAGTGTCTGTTCCTCAAATAAAGCCATTTGTTTTTACATTATTTTTCCAATAATGAAGGTAGGTTCAACTGAACTCAAGCCTCATTTTTTTACTTATTCTTCATAGGGCCACTGGCTCAGATGACTTACAATGTCATAACTAGGCTTGATTAACAGAGGTGCTCTCCAAACCGGAGATGGATAGTCTGGAGTTTATTTAGACTTAAAGGGAAAAAGAAAAGGTAGCCAGGTTTTCAATAATGAAGAATATTCTGTAAAAAAGATTGCAAGCATTTGAATAAAACTGTGCTTCCAAAAGCCGTGTAAGAAAGACAGTACCTATGTGAATACTGGTGAAAATTCAGATGGAGTCCAACTCTGGAGGTTGGACAGGTATTTAGCAGAGATGTGGGTCTGTAGACAGTACTGGGGATACCCAGAAGCAAAAGTATCAGTTCCTATAATGACTAGAACTACCATCTCTCTATTCAACTATATATAGAAAGCACCATGGTAAACACTATTGACATGTGTTAACACATATCACATGTGATCATTACAACATTTCTGTGAGGTGGGTGAAATTATTATTCTCATTACCCTGACAAAAAAACAAAGCACAGAAAAGATATGTAATAATTTCAAGTTCACATATTAGTAAATGGAGAGGAGAGGAGTCAACCCCAAGTAGTCCAATTCTAGAGCATTTCAAGCTCTTGAAGAAGCACAGGGCAGGGTGATTAAGAGCATGTGCTGTGGAGTCACATAAAGTCTGTGTGACCTTTACTTAGCCTCTCTTTATCCCAGTTTTCTTGTACATAAAATGGGATGATAATAGGTTATTGAGAAGATTAAATGAGATAATACCAATGAAACCTAAGAAGAGTTCTTAATCCATGGTAAGTGAGCAGCAAATGTTAGTTATTGCTAAATTGTAAGTAGGTGGCCTTGGATCCTGGGGTGCATGGAGAAGCAGATACTCCTCTTCTAAAAAAATGATGTTAGGGTGCAGAAAGCCAATTGGTTAGGAAACAGGGCACCAAGATAAAGTTCTCCCTAACCTGACATTTAGAGTTTACCCAACATCATAGCTACTTCACAACCATTAACCCCAATCAAAGTTGTCAACTGACTGGCCCTGCTGATGCACAGAGAGCCCTATTAGCTTTCCTATGCAATTGTTTAGTATAGAAATGAACAATCAAGGGTCACCAGATGTTTTAGGAAATTTGCATAATGAAAGAGAATGATCAAGACAGAGCAAAGTAACACTAGAGGAAGCAGACACATTAAAGATCAAAAGAAAGTAAATTAAAACAAATAAAGCAATTCTAATTAGTCTCTTCAGGATGATGGAAGAATATATCACAGTCAAAAAGCAAGAAGATGCCTTTGTTAAAAGGCACAATTTGATGATGTGCTATAGTTACATAAGATGTAACCAAAGGTAGAAACTAGGCAGGGGGTACACAGGTGCCCCCTGTGCTGTCTTTACCACTTTCTGTAACTCTATTGTGGTTTCAAAATAGTTAGAAGAAAAAAATCAGTTGGAAAAAAATAAGGAGTTCCTGGAAATTGAAAATAAGCATATTTCAAAAAAAATAATAATCATATAAACCTTAGAAGATAGAGTTGAGGAAATCTTTCAGTTCATAAAATTGAATAAAAAAGGAGAAGTATAAGTTTTTTTCATGGAGGAGGAGAGTATTATTTTTTCAAACATTAAAATTATATGTTTAGTCTCAATAGGGTAAGCGTGTTTTTTGATTTGCAAATTTTAGAGTTAACCTATAAAAAATCACAAATTGGAAAGTATAATTTTCAGCCACAAGGGAGATAAAGTCATAGGGGCCACAATTATGACTTTGACTTCTCTTTACTTCTCTTCACGGAGTTTTACCGGCAGCTAGAGCTCTTATTTGGTTCTCTTATATTTCCTCTCTGTTTCTTTCTAGCTCTTGGTCTCTAGGTCTCTCCCTCCTCAGATCCTCCTTGCATCCAAGTGGCAGCATGACCTGTAATTTTAGCCCTCTCTCAGAAGGCCTAGAGTTGTTAGACTTGACCAGCTCTGTCTTGGGGCTTTGGGAGGTTGGGTGGCAGCATGGTCGATGGCATGGATGTATTTATTCTGGTTGTCTTTCTGGTTTAATTATTTTTCTTTGATTGCATTATAAATATTCGCATCAAATCATACAAGATAAACTTGGGTAAACAAATTGCCCAAGGACTCCTGACCAATCCACAACAGTTCTGCAATGATATTTGTGATATAAGAAAATAATCAGGACTTGCTGTGCCTTTCTATATCTTTGTTTACTGGAAATTTGTGGGGGTTTTTTTGCCCATAGTGAGAGTGGCTAGGTCATGATTAGATATGGATGTTTCTTGGTCCCTGACTCAATAAAATAATATATTTTTTTGATAATATTCCAGTTTCCTGCAGCCCACTCTTATTTCTATCACTGGAGTAACCAGTATCTGTAATTCCTGAATTAATGCTTCTAGACCTACTATTGTTTATTGCCTTACCAACCCAGAGCTCTATTTCTAACTATAAAACCCTACATGATTGGAAAAAGATATTTATGCATCAGTACTCACTTTTTATTCCATAGGTATAATATGAAGGTGATGCCAAGGGGGTCTAGATTTGGGATAATCTAATTGACATGAAGGTGATTTGCAAGTCATTTTATGATATTGTCAGAAGAACCCTCCTATCTGTCAGAGTCTGGGTTAGGGTTTTCAGACAACTCTTTCCCGAGAAGCACAACTTTCTACTCAAGTCCTAATTCTAACCTAGTGGCTTTAAAAAGCCCAAGTGATATAACAGGGAAATGCATATATTCCCTTTTTTCATGAAATGTGGGTGATTATGTAGACTAATTGCCTCATTTCACAGACTAAAAAGCTGAGGCCTAAAGAGAGTATGTGCTTTGTATTGGCTCCTGAGAGCAGAATAGTAACTAGCATCCCAACCACATTCCTCTATACTTGATAACATATATAATTTCTTTTTTCACAGTGGCAATACATTTTGAATTAAAAAACAATAACTTAAACATTCAGCCATTCCTCAAAAATTGGAAAAGAGAGTCTTTATTTCCAAAAACTGAATAGGGAAAACTCTAATCTTTTCTTTTTTTGTGTCACCAGATTAACCTGCCCAATATTCATCCCAATGGGAAGGCCTTCTTCATTGACTTCTTTCTCTGTGGACAAGAGATCTTTCCAGAGCCCACACTGTTTCCCCAACCTTCTTCTTTGTCTTAAACATGAAGCTTCCAAGAAACATTCTTAAAAAATTACAATTTAAGAGGATGCCCTGAAGATTTTTAAAAATCATGTATAACCAGACAATTCTGATACCAGAGGGTAGAGTATACTCTGAGCAATTTTGCAATAGACTCTGAGCTCTATCAAAGGCTAAATCTACTAAGTCTTATTCACATAAGCACATAGGAATAAGCATATTTTTACAAGTAAAAATCATTCATGTGACCAGGTAGGTGATTTTTCAATGACAGAGAATATTCTTTTAATCTGGAATGTATATTTTCACATACATAATAGGCTCTCAATTAAAATTTATGGATAAAAAATTAGGGCTAGGCTTTGTCAACCAAATGGGGAGTAGCTTCTTTGTCCAGTCTATGGTTCTGGGTAAATGAAGTCCAGATTTTGTGGGATTTGAAATATTGCCCCACACCTAATTCTGAAACTTCTGATTCTGGTTTCTTTTCATCTATCAGGAAAGTACTCAGTTCTGAATGTTTGCAACTACATTAACATTTTTCCATTCTCTGGGAGATACAGAGTGGAAGAATGGATGTTTTATGTTTTTCTTTTCACAAATTTAAGACATAGTTTTCATTCAGAACCCCAAAGGGTATGGAAAGGGGAGAGGGAGTGGAGCTAAAAAGACTAGGATGTAAATTCCACTCCTTCCACACAGTGTGAACATGAAAATCCCATTTTCCTCTGGTAAAGTAATTCCATTCATCTTTTGGAGTTGGCATAAGATGTAAGGAGATAGGGTATTTTCTGGTACTCGCAGAATGACATTTGCTCAAAATATATTAGTTTCATTCTCTTCTCTTCCTCCTGTTTCTCCATCATGTTGCTAAGTGTCCTCCAGGAATTGTGAGTTATACTGACATTGTATGGCAGATTAGACTTGTTTAACAAATGTAGACTATTTCTTCAATCATTGATTCATTGTTCATCTCTATAGTATTTGGCCTTATGGAAAATGGAGTAAAGCTCCTAGTGAGTGGATATGGAAAGAAGGAAATATCTTTTGGAGGTAGAGATAATAGGAATAAATGTTGGGGTTTGATATGTGACTTACAGAAAAAGAAGAACCAAGAATTGCACCAAGATTTTTGGACTAAGCAAGAAAGTGGGTATTGGAGCCACTTGGTAAGATGAGAAAACAGAAAGGGAAACAAAATGGAGTCAAGGGTTATATTTTAGACATGCCAATTTTGAGATGCCCATTGCCCAACAAAGTAAAAATTTCATGTGGTGGTTGAATACATGCATCTTAAGTTCAAGGGAACGGATCAGGGATAAACATATAAATTTGGCAATTGCAGACTTAAACTATCTACAAAACCACTGGATGAAATAAGATTTCACTGGAATGAATAAACATATAGGAAAAAAAGAAAGCCTTTTATTCTAGTAGCAAACCCTGGTTATTCCAACATTTGGCAGTGAAGTAATGGAAGAGGAACCACCATAGAAGTGGATAAGGCAGGTCGAGAGAGGTAGAAGGAAAACAAAGTGGGCATCAGGAATTCCCAAGAATAAAATGTTTCAAGAAAGGAAGAATGATCAAATGTGTGAGAAGATGTTGCACGTAGCAGCACAGAGCACAAGGATAACTGACATGAAAAATTTCCATTAAATGATGGAAACAAAAAGACCACTGGGGTAAGTTGAAGAGAGAATGAGAATGTCATTGATTAGAGGATCTTTGGTCGGTGATGAGACATCACAACATAAACACCAATTTGAGATGAAAGGATAGCCTTATTCTAGGTTTAATAATCTTTCTCAAACTTTGCTTCCTGTAAAAGATGAAAAGTTTGAGTCACAGGTTACACATGTCTGTGCCTTATATTTTCTTAAGACATTATCAAATAAATACAATCATCTGTTTTACCTTCTGCCTGATATCCACGTTTCATGATTCCAACTTGATCTATAGAATACAAAGACTTGGACAGCATTTCTCACATTCTGGTCAAAAGCCTTGAACTATGATGTTCCTTCTGTTGCTGGGAAAAATCTGAGCTCACTATTGCCACTGCAGAAAGAAATTGAGACAATGTGAAGTGAAAACTAAAGCTGAACTACAAGTTAGGAAGAAGAGAGCCCAATTATGTTTGAGCCTTCAGATCAGAGTCTTATTTCCGCAGAAAAAGAAAAGGAGTTTGAATTTACACAAATCAACAAAACTTGAGTGGTCAAGAAATTGTCTCCTAACCTCAGTGGCTGTCATCTCTGTTCTTACATGTCTGTGTCTCTGATGCATGATTGGATTTTGTTTTATTACTATGAAAGAAGAGATACAGAAAAGATATATTTGTCAGGCTATGATGGTTATTTATTTGTGGATTGAATTTTTCTTTTCAAGGAAATGAATAATTTATGGCTAAGACAGAATATAGAACCTCTTCTTTCTAATTCAAATGTTTAATATATTTCATATGCCCAAAACATAAAAGAAACATATGCCAAATAAGACCCAGAAAAAAGTTCATGCCTTTTGTGTTCAGCCTTTCCTTATTCTTGATTGGCTTGATATTTAGGATAATCTCTTTCTACCTTTAGTGTCAGTCACTTAGGACATTTCTCATTGCTCCAAACATGTGTGACTGTTCTATCTTTACCCTTCTGCTCGTGTTGTCATTATGGTGTAGCTTTTCCTTATCTCTTCTTCCTTTAAAATGTATTGAGACTTTATGGTTTTGCACATAATTTTTGAAAATATTCCAAATATGCATGAAAATGATATATAATCTCCAGCTGTTGGGTACAAGTTGATGATATGTAAATACACTATCTATCTATCCATATAGTGTGTGTGTGTGTATGTATGTATATACACATACATAAATGTGTTGCTAAAATCTTCTAACTTTGTTTACTTTATGGATTCTTGAGAGAGGGTTATTAAAATCTTCCACTAAAATGTTGGCTTTGAAAATTTCTTCTCATAGTTATATCAATTTTTAATATATATATTTTATGACTTTATTACATGTACAGAAATTTTAAATTTTATATCTTATTTAGTTGAATGGAAGCACTTATGAATATCCTGAGACCTTCTTTATTAGTAGTAATTTGTTTTGCTGGCAGGACAAATGTGATAGATGTTAGTATAGCTGCACTAGACTTTTTGGGTGGCATTTGCCTGGTATACATATTTTTAAAAATCTTTTTAGATGTCCCCTCTCTTTATGTTATAAATGACCTCAGTAATCTAACCTACCTGGAGAGATTAAACTTTTACCTTGTGGTTACTGATATATTTTGATTTATTTCTATGATCTAGAATACTCCTAAATACTCCTAAAAATAGGAGTATTTCTCCTATTTTCTTGTTTCTGAATGTATAACTTTTTTGTTATTTTTCTCCTTTCTTCTTGTATTCACACAACACTAGTCTATGCAACAGATGCATCCCAAAAGCTCAGTAGGTTAACACAATAGAAGTTTTTTGTTTCTTTGTTTTGCTTTTTAAATCACTCATGATAAGCCCCCAAAACAGATACTCCTGGTTGATAGACTTTCTTCCAAGTGGTGATTTGGGGATTCTGCTTCCTTATATCTTTGATTCAAGGTTACCAGAGAAAGAAAAAAAGACAAAGACAATTGGGCATGAGAATAATTTATGAATCTGATCAGGAAGTATTCCATCACTTCCACATTGCATTGACCAAAGTAAAGCCCAGTGGCTACACTAAGTGTGAAAGAGCCTAGAAAATGTAATTTACCTGTGCGTCTAGAAGTAGTAATAAATATGCTTGGTAAATATATAGCCGGTCTCAGCCACACATGTCTGTCTTTTTTTTTCCTGTTAATTCCACCCCCTCCCCTTATTCTAAATTTTCTTCTCTACTCATTTGAAAATCATATACTCTATTTCAACTCTTTTACTTGTTATCCTAGTTTTTAACATACGTATGTAGCTTCCCAACTCTTTAAGTCAACCAATACACCCTCCCAAACAATACAATGACTTTAGAAGTCTTCAAACCCACTTACTTTTCATACCAATCACTGCTCAGTCAGGAAAAAGAAACCACCTGGGAATTTGAACAGAAAAAGTTTAATATAAGGAATAATTCACAGGAGATTGGAGTAATGGGAATTAAATTGTATCAAGGAAGACTGTAAAGGATAAAGGAATTGGAGACATGTAGAATAGCCACTATCCACAGGACTAGAAATAGAGCAACCAAGGAAATGTCCCCTCCCTCCCTGGCTGAAACCTTGTAAGAGACAGTGTGGGTATAAGAGAAGTCACTGACATGCCTCACTAGCAGGACTTGTGGAAATCTGCCCTCTGGGGTGCTATTCAGAGGGAGTTGCCATGTCTCAGAACTCCTTGCAAGTCACCCAAAGGGCTAAAGGGTATGTTGTGCCTAGGCAGGGCTACACTTCAGAACTCGCTACAAAGTCACCCCAGGGAGAGCTTCTGAAGACAACTCATAGGTTGCTACCTGGCATTAGCATGCTATAGTGATGTCATGGTGGTCCTGGGGGAAACAGGACAACACCAACCACCTCATGCTATAGGAAAAAGGATCTAGAGAAGCTACCTTTGTAGGAGCTGAGTGCTGAAGAAACTGCTCTGTTGGTGCTGAGTGCAGGGGAAAACTGCAACCTGTAGAAACATAGCAAGTAAGGCATACCAGAAAAAGGAAAAGTCCCTTATTTCTTTTGTGTCCCTCCTGGGCCTTCTATTGACAAGGCTTAACAGCATACCAGCTGGCAAAGCTCATGTTCATTATCCCAGGACACACAAGAGTAAATTTGAATCAGAGAAGCAATACATTGATGACTGACACAAACCCATTCCAACTTATATGTTATTTTTGCCCATTATTTTAATTCTCTTTAAGTCCACAAATCAAACAATTATGTTATGATTGTATAGGTCCTTTTTTTAAGTTTTCCATATGTTTTGCTATTTTTGTTTTTTTAACCTGTATTTTCAGCATTTCAGACCTTCTTGTGATAATTTTTCTTTATGAAACATGTTATTTAAAATCTGTGAGGCTCTGCTTCAATATACTGTTTTTATTTATCTAAAAAAGTATTTCACCTTTATTCTTCAAATACTTCTTTTTTGTTCTCCCTTTTCTTCTGAGATTCTAATTACATATATATTATCTGTATATTAGACCATAGATATTGTCAAACTGGGAGTTGTTTGCAAGAGAGATTTTTAATATTTCCCCCACCCTCAGCATCAGATTTTCCCTTTGTGTACCTCACCTTAAGGTCTCTCTACCTTCTCTTGCCTCTCTCCCAGCAGTGAATTGCTGCAGCTTGTTATTCAACACTTGTTGACTTAGTGGTAGTAGTGGGTGGGGAAAGGTGAAATTTGTTGTTCTGATTCAGTCTTAGTGACTGTTTCAGCATGTATCTACGTCTGGATGATGGGGACCCTCTCAGTGATCTTGCCTCATATTGACTGTAACTTATCTCTAATGTTCTAGGACCAGGGCAGAATCCTTTCCATATCCCAAGGGTAGAAGGTTTTCTGTTGCCCTGTCTGCAGTGGATCTTCACCTGCACCCTAAGAGAGAAAGTGTCTGTTGCCCTTTTCCAGTATCTTAAGGCATTTATTCCATGGAAAGAATAGAAAATGGGGATCTGGGTGGGGTTCCATGCCTTCCCCTCCCTTCCCACCACCACACTGGCTGCTCTTTCCCTTCCCCAGGCTTGCACCATGAGCAAGGTTTTTCAGGGTGTCCCTAATCTTTCTGATGAGTACTCAGTAAAGTCTGTGATCAGCCTATGAATATGTAAATTCCTTTTTGTCTCCGTAGTATCCAGGGGTTCTGTATTCTCATGCTGGCCCACACTTGGCATTTACCAATTTATTTAAAAATTTTAACTGAACTGTTCTTATCAGGTCGAATAACATTCCAAGGCATGCAAGTCAAGTAAGCAAGTCCTTGTGAGCCAACCATTTCTCCTTGGAGGTACCTCTATTTCCTTAGATGTTTCATTAGCTGATTGTCCTGCAACATCTACTTTCTGGTAGCTTTGAGCAAAGTTGTGACTTTGCCATTGTCAGGTGAGTTTTATTGTTAGTGTACAAATGGGAGAGACATTCTTTTCCAGAATTCAACATAGTAAGTGGAAGACAGAAGTTCCAACTTCAGTCTTAAAAGATAGTTTTCTTGTGCATAGAATTTCAAGCTGAAAATGTTTTATTTTAGTTATTTAAAGATATTCTATTGCTTATAGTTTCTAAGGTTATTGCTGAGAGGCTAGCTGTTAGTATAATTGTTATTATTTAAAATGATCTTCCTTTTCCCTTTGATCGGTCCTTATGGTCTGATTTATGTCCCCCAAATTATGTTGCAATGCTAAGTCCCAAGATGATGGTATTAGGAGGTGGGAACTTTAAGAGGTAATTTAGGTCATGAGGGTGAAGGCTTATGGAATTAGTAATGAGGCCTGAGGGAGTTCCTTTGCCTTTTTCCACAATGTGAGGACATGACAAGAAGAAACCTTCTATGAACCAGGAAGCAGGCCCTCACCAGACATCAAATCTGGACCACGGTCTTGGATTTCCCACCCTCAATAACTGTGAAAAAGAAATGTTTGTTGTTTATAGGCCACCCATTTTATGGTGGTTTGGTTATAGCCACTTGAATGGACTAAGATACCTCATAGCCTTTTGTATTCTATAATTTTATTATCTGTCTATTTATGAATTAAATTTCATTTATCCTATGTGAGATATGTTGGGATTCCAGAATAATGTGTATTTCATCAACTCTGAAAAATTCCTATCCGTTATCTTTTTTTATAAATATTATATGTTGTCTATTGTCTTTACCTTGTAACTTATCTTTTATATATATTTTTTGTTTTCATGTGTTTTGAGGGATTTTCATGTGTTTGTGGTGATTTCAGTAGATTTAATTTTTAGTTAAGTATTTTCTCTTCTGTTGCATCAATTACTTGGTTGTTTAACCTATCCTACTAACTTGATACATAGAGACAGATAGAATTATAGATATATAGATGGTACTTGTACAGCCTGGGTTGAAATTTCATTCTTCCTTGGTATAAGTGTGCATGTGTCAGCCAATCCAGTCACCTGGGGGCCCTACCAACCCAGAATAAACTTAAACTAAATTTCCAGCTTCTAGTTTTAGGGACCATTCAGAAAATGTGAATTCTAGCCCCAAGCTTGCTTGAAGGTAGGTTTGTAGCTGAGAATCCTTTTCCTGTTTCTATTCTACTCAAAATCAAATAAAAACCACGAACATCCCAGTACTCCCTGAGGTACAGCTTTTTTTTCTGGTTTTCATGCTGAGTGTGTTTTTCTGTAGGAAACCTACTTTATGCCAGTTATTTTTTAAGGCAGTCTTGCACCTTACTAGGCTCCCAGGCTTGTGTGCCCTTCACTTTCCATTATTCAAGGCCTCCTCAAACATCATGGCGCTAGGTCATCATTGATCAAACAGTAATGTCTACTTCAGCTTCACTGTCTTTTGTGGATTGATGCTTCCCTTGTTTTATGCTGTCATAGTATTCCCTTACTTTACTCCTAGTTCATCCATATATCAAAAAATATTTTTAAAAATATTTATTCGATGCTGAACTAAGAATGATTTCTCTAAATCTCTAGTTCCCTAAGACCAGTAAAAGAAGCCTTCTCCTTGCTGACTCAAAAAATTTTATTTATTGTTTCAGGGCCAGTTCAAATGCCATCTCTTTTATGAATTTCACTCTGGTACCTCTGGTCAGAATTAGTTTTTCTTCAATCTGCCAAATGGTATATTTCTCCTAATTGTATCATTTGTAGTTTTTTGCCTTATAGTAAAATTTGTGGTTGATATGTCAGTCTCCCCCTCTAGATAGACTGATTCTTAAAGTCAGGAAGCTGTGTTTCATCATCTTTCTTTTGACCAAGGGAATACCACACAATAAGTTGTTGATAAGTCTCAAATAAGTAAATGGATTAATGATAAAATTGATTTAAAAACTTTTATAGATTTGGTATTAGCAGGTGAAACTCAAGGGATATTGAGCATCTAGTATATATGATGCCTGTTGCTATGTGATAAGTAAATTGAAATGATAGTACAAACCCCCAATGATAGAAATTACCCTTTTATTCTCTAAGATGAAGTATGTGGAGTGGGGACATATAGGATTTCCTTGGATAAGAAGAGGGTATGGAAAATATGGCTGTGATCAACAAAGCATGCATAATGGATTATGGAAGAAACAAGGATTCTGGGGGATCATCTCTTCATTACTGAGATTTATATAATCACACATATTATAATGTGTGCCAGCCATACCCTTTCACAACACATTATTGACATAAGACTGGACTAGAAGGTTTAAAGGTCATTCTTGTGTGTGCATATGTGTGGGTTTGTGATTTTATAGGCCAGTAAGTACTGTTACATTACTCTTATCTCAGCAATTAGAAAAAAATTCGTAATATAGAAAAGATAATTTTTGGCTTATAAAAGCTATATAGGAAATGTCTTTAATGCATAATGCATTATTAACAATGTGTATTAACATTGATTGAAAAACAATGCACTTATGTATTATGAGGGTAGTGGGTAGTGAATTCAGGCATAGACAGTGAAAATGTCCTCAGTTATATTTTGCCTTTTACACACGTTTCAAAAATTTATTTCTAGAACTTCAGATATGTTCTTGTTTGTTATCTTCTTATTCACTGCTGAACAAACACTTGACTGGCATAAGCCCAATGATTTTCTTGTTGATTTACCACTTTTAGCACTCAGAGTAATTTCCATCTTTGTCTCAACTATGTTAGGTTTATGAGATCTACACTTCTTGAATCAGCATTTTCATCTTCCATTTGTTTTTATAAAATAATGAAGATAGAAGGCAATAAAATATTCCAAACATACAAACACTGCTATACGAATATCCTGCCAAAAGTGTACTGCTGTTTGGCAGTCAGAAACTCTGTGTTACCTGAGCATTTCAGCTTATCACCTGTGTATGAAAGTACAAATTTACCATTTAAAACTTAGTTTGGGCTGTTGATGTTATAATGTACAGTTGAATGGATGGTATGAACACAGGATGAATAAAGGTCAAGGACAATCTCTAGCTAAAACAATGTTCCTTAAGTCTTTTCTTTGACTTCTGCATAAAGCAAAGACTGAGCCTCGTATTTCTGGAACTACTAGTTTCTCTTTAGGAATATACCACATCTAAAGATTCTGTGGGCATCTAGGGAGGAAAGTACTCAAAACAGCATGTCATGATTGACAAAATAATAATATTAGTAATAATAATAATGGATCAATAATATTGATACATGTGTTCATTTTATTATTTTTATATATTTTGCTATATCTATTTATTTATTATTCGTCTCCATTTTTAGAGGAGTATGTTAGAAATTTCCCATTAAAAAACATTAAAAATATTGCAGCATCACAAAATAGTAAGATTCTCTTCTTTACTGACAAAAGAAGTTTCTTCCCATTCTCTCTCAAGGATTTCTACCTAGGTAATGATTTCAGTCCATATATGTATCCTCCTAAGCTTTTCTTTTCTTCCTCTGATCCCATCGTCTTTCCAGCTCTCAGACTTTCACTGATTGAACCCAAGTCAACGTGACATTTTTGCATGGTAATTTTCCAGCTTTATTTCTAATTACCAAGTATTGAGGAATTTTTGTTGTCAATAAGCAATAGCAAATTTTTTGAAAATTACAAGTAGGCTTATTTGCGGATATGAGGAGACTCCTGGTTCCTTGATTTTGTAACAAATAAGTGGCTATTGGATACCAGCAGTCAGAGAAACAGATGACCCTGGTCAGGTTCACTCTTTGCTTTTCTTGCCCTGGCCTTACATTTGACATGGTGAGGACTCTGTGACACAGCACGTATTTGTACTTATGGATATATTTATTTTTAGCCACTGCTTTATGTAAATTATGCAGAGGAAGTATGTGATCACCTGAAGAGATCCTCAGACTATAAATAAAAGTAGTTGGGTTGTGGTTCCTGTTCTATCATTAAACTGGTATGAGATTTGGGCAAGTTAAATTCTATCTTTGAATCTTAGTTTTCTCATCAGTAAAATAAGTATATAAGACTAAATCAGTGGTTTTTAATCTTGGAAGCATATTAGAATCCAGAAAGCTTAAAAATGTGAACAACCTCTACAATTATCTCCATCTAATTTTTTTTATTATAGTTTAAGTTCTAGGATACATGTGCACAATGTGCAGGTTTGTTACATATGTATACATGTGCCATGTTGGTGTGCTGCACCCATTAACTTATCATTTACATTAGGTATATCTCCTAATGCTATCCCTCCCTCCTCCCCCAACCCCACAACAGGCCCTGGTGTGTGATGTTCCCCTTCCTGTTTCCAAGTGTTCTCATTGTTCAAATCCCACCTATGAGTGAGAACATGCGGTGTTTGGTTTTTTGTCCTTGCGATAGTTTGCTGAGAATGATGGTTTCCAGCTTCATCCATGTCCCTACAAAGGACATGAACTCATCCTTTTTTATGGCTGCATAGTATTCCACGGTGTATATGTGCCACATTTTCTTAATCCATTCTATCATTGATGGACATTTGGGTTGGTTCCAAGTCTTTGCTATTGTGAATAGTGCCGCAATAAACATACGTGTGCATGTGTCTTTATAGCAGCAATCCAATTTTTAATTTAAAAAATAGAAACATCTGAGGTTTACCCCCTGGGTGTTCTGATTTGAGTATAGTGGGTTTGGTCACCAATACTTTGGAAAAGCTCTCTTGATGATTCTAATATGCAGTCAATGCTGAGAACTGCTGGACAATATGATCCTTAAGTCTTGTTCAGAAAGGCAATGTAAGATAAATGTTTAAGAGAATAAACATTGGAATCAGACTGAGGTAGGTTTGAATCCTAGCTCTCCCACCTGCATGTTATATAAGCGTGGGTAAGTTGTAACTTATTAAAGTCTCAGTTTCCTCATCTGTACAGTAAAGTTAATACTTAACTCAGTGAGTTGTTGTGAAGATTGAGTATAATAATGGATATAAAGAAAATAGCTCAGGACTTTGCCTATGCTAGGCATTCAACAAATGATGATGATAAAGAGGATTCTTACTATGATGAAGCTAATACAAAAATTAAAAAAAAAAAAAACTCTGAGTGTGGCTTTGGTCCAAGATTAGAAAGTAGAATAATAGAACAAAATAAAGAAACCGAAACAGCCGTCTGCATATCTTAAAACCCAGTATATCCCATGAGTGCTTTCTCAATCACCAGCAACTATGCAGTAAATGGTGCTAGACCAAATGATTACCAAAAAGGAAAAAATAACAATAACAGCAATGAAATTAAATTCCTATCTTCCGTGTTCATAAAAGAAGGTTTCAGGGATGAAAGACATAAATATGACAAAGCAACACTCAAAATATCTTGGAAAAATAGGAACATATTGTTATGGCATTAGGACAGGAAGGAATCTATAAACACAAAAAGACAAATTATAAGGGAAGGAATAAAAATACTGATGGCTATAAAATTCAACACTTCTATATTCTAAAAGTATTATATAGCTAAAAGATAATATGTTTACCATATATAAGCAACAAAGATATAATAATCAGAATAAAAATCTACAAATCAAGAAAACAAAATAAATAAATAATTTTAAAAATGGGCAAAGTTTAGGGATTGTCGGCCCATAAAAGTAGAAGTAAGCAAATAAAAAGATGTACAACCTTGCTATTTATCAGAAGATTGCAAATTAAAACAGAATGAGGTACAAATTCACATTCATTAGATAGACAAATTTTAAAAATATAACAATTCTGGATATGGTTATGTCTACCTATAGTCCCAGCTACCTAGGAGGCTGAGGTGGGAGGATCCCTTGAATCCAGAGTTTGAGAGTGCAGTGAGCTAGGACGGCACCACTGCACTCCAGCCTGGGCAACAGAGCGAGACCCAGTCTCTTCAAACAAACAAACAAACGGGAACTAACAATTCTATAAACTGCAAATTGGAGATTCAAATTGCTATGACAACTTTATGAGAAACCTCAGCTTTTTTCTATAAGGGGACATGATCAAGAGTGATCCCAACAGTTTCTGAATAGACAAAAACTGGTACTAACTTAAATGTCATCAACAGGAGAATTGATAAATGAATTGTGAGAACAATGCACAATAACGCTAATCAAGAATAAAAATTAATGGATGTGGGTGAATTTTACAAATAATATTTTTAACAGAAAACATCATTCAGAAAGATGTACATAGTATGTTACCAAAAATGCTTTAAATAGTCCATTAATAACGTATAAATTGTGGTCAAAAGAATAGACACCAACTTCAGGTTAGTGGATAGCTGGGGAGACAGGCAGAGAGGGAGAGGGATAGGTGAAGGTACACAGAAGGAATTTCAATTTAATTTTTTTAATTTTTAACTTTTTAAAGGCTTGAAGGACCTGTAAAATATAAAGATTTGCTAATCTTGGATTGTGATCACAGGATTTTCAACTGTGTGTGTGTATGTATTTGTGTTTGTGTGTGTGTGTGTGTGTATGTGTGTACATATATATATATATATATATATATATATGTTTGTCCTTTCACTGTGCTGTCTTCATCTGCTATTGCTCATAATCTTTGTATTGCTATTATTTTAAAATGTGATTGTTGTTTGCTCACACTGCCATAGACCCTGTGCTACAACCTTTGTGTGTACCTTCTCATTTAGTCATCATGAGGGACTATCATTATCCCTTTAGACAAATGACGAGAACAAAGCTCAGGGAAGTGATCACAGTGCTGTGACTGGTAGGTTGGCAGTAGGGCCCAGGAGCCCATGTTATTAATCACCACATGTTGGAAAAGCTTGGAACTCCTTGAGTGTGCAACCCAAATGTTTATCATGTGAGCTCCCCTTCCTTTCTCAGTGGTGAGAAAAATGGAATAAATACTCTAAATGAGATGCATGTGGGGCTCTCATAAGAAGACTTAGACTTATCCTCAAGAGTAGAGAGAACAATGAAGCATAAAGGGCTTGAGACTTCCCAGGCAAGCTCCTGTCCTATTTTCCTTTACTCTTTATATCTCATGAATCCCACAAATTTCCTATACTCTCTTTTCCAACTCCTCACCTTCTTTCTCTCCATAAGAAGGTTTTCTTCACATATACTAAAGGACAGTGTTTGGAGAAGGGCCAGGAAATCACTGTGGACCAAATTATGAAATTCTGTGCCTCATCTCAATGAGGTTGCACCATCAACTGTTCAATCCATTAATCTGAGAAATATCATTTCTCCGGAAATGAAGATAAAATATAAGCAGCTAAGTACCAAGAAAACTCAGTTTCTATCCCTGGTATAAGAAGTACAGGTCACGCATATGAGAAATGTGATTAATTTTCCTTTCTATTTCCAGTGACCACATTGTTCGTTTCAGTCCTAAGTCAACAGATATTTGTCTTTTGCTTTTCAGGGACACAGTAGTAATTGGCATTTTGGTCTGGTAACATTGGAAATGTTTAACTACTTCGAATACTATACATTTAAACTACCCAAACTGACGTGTTCTAAAGAATAATCTCGGCTGGGCAGGTTGGCTCACACCTGTAATCCCAGCAGTTTGGGAGGCCAAGGCAGGTGGATCACGAGGTCAGGAGTTCGAGACCAGCCTGGCCAATATGGTGAAACCTCGTCTCTACTAAAAATACAACAATTAGCTGGGTGTGGTGGCGCACGCCTGTAGTCCCAGCTGCTCAGGAGGCTGAGGCAGGAGAATTGCTTGAACCCAGGAGGCAGAGGTTGCAGTGAGCTGAGATCACGTCCCTGCACTCCAGCCCGGGCAACAGAGCAAGATTCCATCCCAAACAAACAAACAAAAGAATAATCTCAACTCCCCACCTTAGATTATACAAGCACCAGGTGTGAGATTAAAGAAAAGAAAGAGAAAGGGTTGGAACTTAAGTTTCTTCTTCATTAACTAAGGCCCAAGGGACATTTTACGTCTTTTTCTTGGAAACTGAAGCTTCCACTCAGCCTTCTGTTTCCCTTAGCCTCAGTTCGCAGTGGGGTCTTCCACAGTGGTGACTTCCTGGCTGCTCTTCACCCCGCTATCCACTGTTCACCTTGGGATGGGCAGACACTTACATGAGCCATGGGCTTGGAAATAGAAACTTGGCTCAGAAAATACCTGACTTCTTTCCTTTTTTTTTTTTTAACTTTTATTTTCAGTTTGGTGTACAAATACAGGTTTGCAACATAGGTAAACTTGTGTCATGGGGATTTGTTGTACAGATTATTTTATCACCCAGGTATTAAGCCTGCTACCCATTAGTTATTTTTCCTGATTTCAAAACATACCCGGTTCAACCTTTCCTGTCTCTCTGTTTCAGAGCCAGCCTGTCCAGAAGACACATGGATATTAGTTTTGCCAGCCTGTCCAGAGGACACACAGACACTAGTTTAGGAGGACCTACTTGTGTTAGACAGGCCTGCCATTTTTCCAGGGTTGTCTGTGACAATGTGGTGAAGTCTGTCTAATTCAACAAGGGACTTTCAGCAGCCAGAAACTATACTCTACAACCAGCTTTATCAGTAGTAAAGGCTGATATTTTCACTTCCATTTGTTCATTGTCTATTTTTTTAAATTTTCCAATTGGCTCGAAGCTCAAGAGGAGAAGAAAGGGAGTAATTTATTGACCCTCCCACCCCGTTTTGTCATGCAATATCATGGGAGAGATAAATAAGAGGGGACAAAAAGAAAAAGAGGAACAGTGAAAAATCTGCAGCACAGTCCTTTACTCAGCTCTGGAAGGAAGCCAAAAAGGAAAAATTAAGGTTAAAAAAAATCTATGTTATTTTAAAACAGCTTATTGAAGGAAATAATAGTAACAGGAAAAATCAATAAAGTGCACAAAGCCGAATAAAAAGCAATGAAGTCTGGAGTAAAGGCAAACACTATTGTATTCAACAGAAGGAATCATGGGACTAATAACAATTATGTACATTTTATTACATGAACAAATAAAACATTTCCAATTGAAGCCACTGATCCCAATACCTTGGAGTGCTTGAGAATCATAAAAAGCATTCAGAATCTTTTTAAAAAGTCAATTCAATGCTTACAGTATATTATCAAAATCAGTAAAGTGATATTTGCTGGAAAGTCACCCCAGAACTATACTGTCAATTATGTCTTAGAAAGCATGTAAGCACTATCCTCTCAGGAGCATTTCTGAAATAATAATTTTTCTTTTTTAATTACTGGAGAGTCAGATCAGGACATTGGATGGAGGTCTTTTTACTCCCCACCTAACCCTAGGGCCAGAAAGGGAAGAACATAATTGAACTTCATCAACAATATTAACATGGTAGGAAAATACAAAGCAACTCTATGTGTACAGAATAAATCTTAGCTTATTCCTCCTGCATCTAACCTGTAGTCCCCAAAGAGCAGGATCTGGGAAGGCCAATGAGAAGAAGCCTTATTTGTTTATTTATTTTTTAGATAGAGTTTCACTCTTGTTGCCCAGGCTGGAGTGCAATGGCACAATCTTGACTCACCACAACCTCCACCTCCCAGGTTCAAGCGATTCTCCTGCCTCAGCCTTCCGAGTAGCTGGGATTACAGGCATGCGCCACCACACCCAGGTAATTATTATTATTATTTTTTTTTAAGTGAGACGCGATTTCTCCATGTTGGTCAGGCTGGTCTCAAACTCCTGACCTCAGGTGATTCACCCACCTCAGACTCCCAAAGTGCTGGGATTACAGGCGTGAGCCACCACGCCCTGTTGAACCCTTATATTTTTATGTTGCTTGTTGCTGACCAATTCTGCCTACAGCTACTTACTTCTTTTTTAAATTCCTTGGGAAAACTGTGTATCTCCTGGGAGCATGGCCCCCTGCTATACATTTTGCTCTCCAATCTGTTTATCCTATCTCTTAATTGGCTTGAATGCCCTGATTACATTGGGAATTAAATCTCTCTTCCTATTTGGTTGTGTGGCAGCAGTTTGTTTGCAGTGTCTTTACTCAGACAGGACAAACCTTTAATGCAAGCAGGAACTTGTCCCGCCTTGGTTTTCTAGGTTGAAGGATTGCACCCCACTCCATCTGATCCCCTGCAAAATGCATTGTAATAAAGGGGTTCTAAAACTTTGTCATTTGCCAATGTGTAGGAATCAAGGTCCAGAGGGAAAAACTGGTTTGTGGAATGGCTGCCATTTTGTGACTATTATGATAAAAGACCATGGTATTTTATTGAAGGCAACAGAGCCCAGTAGCAGCAGAACATCAGGAAGGAGCGAGGAGATACCAGGAGGAGGGGAGAGCGCACTCAGAATTTTCTCTGTTTCATGTTTCCTGTGCCTAAAAGGATCCTTTTATTTATTTTTTCTCCCTGATGGATTCTTACTCATTCTCCAAGGCTCAGCTTAAACACCATCTCCTCTGTGGAGTTGTTCTGTATGGACTCTTCCTCCTCTGTATTTCTTCTTTTTTCCGCACCTCAGAAGAGGTCATGCCTTCATCCTGTAGGCTATGGTAGTCACATGCACACCTCCCCCTGCTGGGAACCTTGGAAGCAGAGATCATGCTTTATTTCTCTGTATTTTCTAAGATTATTGGGAACCCAGTAGGTAGGCAATCCAGGCAGGAATGAACAAACTGATGAATGAGTAAGCGAATGAAAAAAACTAGCAACATTTTGCCTTGGGTCGTCTGTGCACACACTGTCGTCTAACTAAATGGTGCAGCAAGTAATTCTTGCTAAACAATTTGCAGAAACTAGCCCTGGCAACTTTCTTCTTGCCCATCAAAACCTTGGAAATCACTTAATTCCCCTCTCTCACTTTCATCTCCTCTTGTTGATTCCATGCCTGAAATATTTCTCACCTCTTTCCATTTCCCCTATACCAAGGTTTTCCATGCCCTCTCCTCATCCCTCTTCTTAGCATTCTACTTGGCAGCATGGTTGTATCTGTTCATGATTCATTTCAGTTCCTTCTACCACCACCCTTCAAACAGCAGTTTTATACCAAGAGTAAAATGGATGTGTTTACAGAGATAACTTTAGAATGCACTTGCTAACTGTTAGAGGAACATGATATATCACTATACGTTAAAATTATCTGAGATGTTAGGGATGTTAATAAAATAAATTGGAAAGAGATGTGCATGCAGGGCCCTTATCATTCAAGATAACATCGGAAGCTCAAAAGCAGACTCCCCTGTGTAACTGAGGGGAGCGTTTTACAAGATTAAAATGTTCCAAGCACTGTCGGCTCTGACAATGGCATTAAACAATTTTTCACAAGGGGTGGAAATCAAACCAGATCTAATAAGAAAGATCCTTATGTGGCTGCATGATGAGAAGATGAAAGACGCAACTATTGCAGGAAGGATGGCCCTGACACGCAGGGGTGCCAGGCGATTCACAAAATCCTGCATGGGTGTAAGTTTCCGCCTGACACTTTAATAACAAAAATATCTCTTTTTAACCTGTGTTAGCTTATTTTTCCCTCTGGCCTTTCTTTTTCTATTTCTTACTGAAAGCAAATAACCTATTATCAACTCCTGATAATATGTGGTGGTTTTAACTTCAATTCCTGAAGCTGAGTCTTGGGAACTGATGAATAAGACATTTTTCTTCACATTCTATTGTGAAAACATTCCTGGTATTTCTCTTATTTCCTGTGCCTTAGAGAACTCAGTAGGGTGCTGAATTTCAGTAGAGATACAAATGTACTTGCAAACTTGGCATTGATTCATCATGATCTTTCCTGCAAGGGAAAAATAGAGATTGTTTTTGCTGTACAGACTTCCCTAGAAGAGTTTGACTTCTAACACCTCTGATGGGTAGTCTAATTGGATTTAGAAGATGGTATGAATCTCTTTTGGCAACAATGAAAGGCACACAGAGGCCTAAGGGCAGCCACCATTTATTTATTTATAACACATTTTATTTCAAAAAAAAGTTAAGCCAATCCCTGCTCCTGAGTCTACATCAATACTTTTGACATGTATAAAAACAATATAAATCACAAATTTAATACATTCTCTCTAAGTTTTCCTAATGATAAATTCAATGGTCTCATGCCTTCTTTCAAATTAAACAACCTAGTTTAGTCTCTTCTGTTTTCATGTATGATAACCCTCCTTGCCAATGCACTTGGTCCTTTAAATATCAATCTATATTTTTCCTGAAATGGAGGATACCTAATAATTATCTGGAACCAAATAGTGGATTGAATGGAAACTGTGCTGTCCACACCTTTGACAATTATACCACTGGCTCCTCATAAAGGAACCTCCAAATGTCAAAGCATAGAAGAAAGAATGAGAACTTTCTGCAGTCCATCATCTGTAATAAAGGAACGTTATGGAATACATGGAGAGAACGCCTGAATACAGCATTGGAAAGTGAAGAATTTGAATTGTATAGAGTAGAGGACAGATGAGTATCTTTTTAAATTAATTGAATTATCAAACTTAGTACAGTATTAATAGCCCTTTATGAGAAACAATTAAATATAGCAAAAATTGTGGTATTCCAAGGAACTATTCTAAAAGACATACAAATGGAAAGCCTAAGTGTGAATATGCATGCATGATAACTTGGAGAAAATTCCAAAGTTTGAGTTTTCCAATGCTTGAGGCTGTTCTATTAATAATATTCATCAAAATATTGGTTTCACTCAAAGGAATTAAGACTGTGGCTTCAGAAGGAAACATTTAACCAGATATATTTATATATGCAACCAGTGGAAAGAAGAAAATATATTACTTCTCTTTCAATAACACAACATCTTTATTTTACCCTTCTACCTGGAGGGTACAGATACAGTCCAGCGGAAAATCAGCTATTTCTGAATTTTTAGGAATGGTATTATCTAATCGTGAGCTACCTGGGGCTGGTGCTAGGGAGCACAGCACCCACATGTGGGCATGCGTGATTTGCCACTGCTCTGTGCAGGTGAATTTAATCAACACCTTTTACCTTCTCCCCAAAGACACCAGCCCACTAAAATGCATGGGGTTGGGTAGGGGGATAGTGGAGAAGGGTGGGAGAAGGGGCTCTGGATGTACACAAATCATTCGGAAAGGCAAACCATCTCTGTTTTGGAAAATAAAGTTTTATGGACAGCTATGCCCATTTGTTTACATATTTTCTGTGACTGCTTTCACACAACAGAGTTGCGTAGTTATGACAGACAGTAGATTGCAGAAAAAAGCAAAGATATTCAATGTGTGTCCCTTTACAGAAAAAGTTTGCCAACCTCTGCTTTAAACTCATAGATTTACCTACAAGCCCATCTGGAGATTTTCAGAGATCCATTCATCCAATCCTCCAGAATATCAGCAATGTTTCCTTTACATTTGTGATTATACCTTCCTGCATTTTCTAAAACTGGAGGGAATATTTATATTTTTCAGTGTCATCAGAAGACACTAGAGTCTACATTTGTTAACTCGTTTATATAAATGGGTGAAAAATCAGAGAGGACCACAGGAAACTTGTATTTTAAATAGCTTCCAATCACTGAGCCATGGAGAGTGATGCCATGATCCAAGCCAAAGAGTGAGTACTGCCCTATAACAACCTCACCCCCAAACCAGGAGGTTTGAATCCGGGAGCCATAGCCCCAGAGGCATTCTACTGCTGCCACTGCTGATAAACCCAGCTGTCACACCAAGAAGGATCACTTCCCAGACTGACAACAAAGACTTCGGTGGTACCTACTTGCAGAAGTTGGCAAAAGATGCCACATGGGCCAGGTGTTCACAGCCTATCTCCTCCTCCATAAACAATGCAGGATGTTTTATGCTCACAGCAGAGTAATGACGCTAAGAGACTGAATGATTAAATGCCAGTCTGCCAGCCAGAGTACATTTGTTTTCTGCTTGAAAAAGCCACTTTCATTTTGTATGACAGCTTTCTTAACTGCAATATAGCTCAGAAAATGACAGAGAGCGAATGAGAATAAGTGATTGTAAACTGGCAAACAACTATTTGCTACTATTTGAACTACCATTAAACTGTTCATTCAATTTCTACTCAGAAGCCATCCGTCAGCTGTGGAACCAGAATGTAAGCATTATTTATTTGGTGGCATTACAATGCCATCTAATCTTGGAGAAAATCATTTAGACAAAAATCAGAGTATCCAAAAATTGCCTTGACATTCAGTGGCAAAATGCAATGCTTAACCATAGCTTCTTGCATTTCTGTATTCTTTTTCTCATTATTATTACTGAGATACTTGAATTCCATTCTCATTCCAATATCATGCCTTCAATAGTATCATTTTTCTCACTAGCTGCCTACGCAGGCCGGGAATTGTTAACACAGAGCAAAGCTAAAGTTTTGTAAAATGTTCAAGGGCTGCTCCTGGCTCCCATTTAGTATCATTCATTTCCTTTGGGAATATGCCCTTTCACAATTTCCTAAGACAGCCTTGTTCACCATGGAAGAAACAGAAAATGTAAAAACAGTGAGGTCAGCTACCAGGTGCTCTGCCTACTTTACCTTATTTAAACCTCTTAATCTTAATGAGGTAGGTAGTTTGCCTCTGTTGTAGACAAAAAAGTTGAGGCTTATGTAGGTTAAGGGATTTGCCAAAAAGTTGGAGTTGGATATCAAGTTTGACTGACCCTAAGTTCATCTTACGAAGTTGCTTCTTAAAGGAAGCTAGTGTTATTGCCTGTTCCATTGAAAGTAAAGAACTTTAAATACTCCAAAGGAGTCGGTATTTATTATGTATATAGATAGGAATTTGAAGTAATGAAATAAATCATTTTTAGGCGAATGTCAGTGTTAGAGTTCCATATGAGAGTTAATTTTTCATATATGAATACTGGAAGATTATGTCCTTAGTCTAACGATATTGACCACATTGAAATCATGTTTTAGAACATTTTCTGAGAACCCCTTCATACATGGAGTCACAGGTCTTTTGCTTTTGTTTTTGTCATTTGTTTGCTCATTTGTCTGCTTATTTTTAAAGTTAGCTATTTTTTTTTCTTAGCCCTTTATTCTCTCAGAGGGAATTGGTGTTTGATAACAGCTGAATTAATTTGGAGTCAAGTTTAGTGTTAGTGAATAGATCAAATTATTTAATATCACTTTGTGTGTAAAAAGGGTTGATCATATGGTGAATGGATGTAAGTTACTGCACCTCATAAATGAAACATTTGAGTATTTATAACACTGTCATAATGGTTTCCCAAGGATGTTAATTAGACAAAAAATAAACTTTCTGGAGGATATTTTGGCAATATGTATCAGGAATTTTACATATTATACATGTTTTAGCACAACAGTTCCATTTATAGAAACTTATGTTAAAGAAATAAGCAAGATGTATACTAAGATTTTTTTAGAACACTCATCAGTGCATTATTTGAAAAGGTAAAAATAAAAATCAACATATCTAACATGAGAAATTAGTCAACTATATAATAAAATATGCCTTCATTTAAAACAATGTTATAATATGTAATGGTTCAATAAATATACATAATATGTTTAAAATATTTTTAAAATTTAGTACAATATACTTCTATTTTTGTGATATCAATATTCTTTATGCATAAATATTATTATTTAATATGTGAAGAGAAGTATGTATAATGAACGAAAAAAATGATGTGTATGTGCATTTTCTCTCCAAATTTTCTACAGCACATGTGTTAATTTTGTAATGCAAATATTTAAAAACCTATTTTAAAAACTTGATTTGATCTATAGACATAATTTATAAATTTTACAGTGGTAGAAAAACCACTGGCTTTAAATAATAGAAATTCATCATAGCACCTTTCAAAAATATAGTCTTCATAGACTGGAAGAGAATATTTGCAAAAGATACATTTGATTAAAAACTATTACTCAACACAAAAGAAGAACCCTTAAAACTCTACGCTAAGAAAATAAACAACCTGTTGGAAAAAAATGGTCAAAAGATCTGAATAGACACCTCACCAGAGAAGATACAGGGATGGCAAATAAGCATATAGAAAGATGTTCAACATCTCATATCATTAGGGAATTGCAAATTAAAATAATGACAAAAATCTAAAACACTAACAACAGCAAATGCTGGTGAAGATATGGAGCAATGGGAACTTTCATTTACTGCTGGTGGCAATGCAGAATGGTACAGCATTTGCAAGACATTTTGGAAGCATTTAGAATGCAGTTTAGCAGTTTCTTACAAAACTGAACTTTGTCCTACTATTCAATACAGCAGTTGCTCTCCTTGATATTTATATAAGTGAATTGAAAACTATGTCCACACAAAAACCTACACATGAATGTTTATACTGTACTGGCTTTATTCATAATTGTCAAAACTTGGAAGCAAACAAGATGTCCTTCAGTAAGTGAATAAATAAACAAATTGTGTTATAGTCAGACAATGAAATATTATTCAGCACTAAAAAGAAATGAGCTATCAAGCCATGAAAGGCCATGAAAAAAACTGACATGCATGTTACTAAATAAAAGAAGCCAATCTTAAAAGGCTGTATATTATTAGATTTATAATTCCAGCTGTATGACACTCTTAAAAAGTCAAAACTTTGGAGATAATAGAAAAGACCATTGGTTGGCAAGTGTTAAAAGAGTGGGAGGGATGAATAGGCAGAGCACAGAGAGCTTTTAGGCAAGTGAAAATATTCTGTATGATATTGCAATGGTGGCTACATGAACTATGTTAGCAGTGGAAATTATCAGTCATATGGCATCAAAATATGTTACCGGCAGCAAATCCGTATGGGTCTGCAGCAGCCTCAATTCTTGCCTCTTCAGAAGAAAGAATTTGAGGGGATTAAAGCAGAGGAGAGACTGAGGCAAGTTTTAGAGCAGGAACAGAAGGAAGGAAGGAAAGCACTTGGAAGAGGGCCAAGTAGGTGACTTGAAAGACAAGCGTGTGGTTTGACCTTTTGACTTGGGGTTTTATGTGTTGGCATAATTCCGGGGTCTTGCATCCCTTCTCCCCTCATTCTTCCCTGGAATGGGCTGTCTGTAAGCATAGTGCCCTGTCAGCACTTTGGAGGGGCTGCATGCAGTGTGTTTACTAGAGTTGTACGCATGCTCATTTGAGGTGTTCTTCCCTTACCAGCTGAATGTCCCCGGAAGGTCATATACCAGTTAAACTCTGCCATTTTGCCTCTTAGTGTGCATGTGTGAGCCCACTCACCCCAGTCCTGAAATAGCTTATTGGGAAGCTTCAGGTGTTTCTGTTTACTGGGAAATGGCCTTTCCCTGGCAGCGGCTGTGACCAATTATTATTTTAGAGAAACAGCTACCAACTGCCTGACCATCACCTGATGGTTACCTGACATTCCTGGTATGTGTGGGGTTGGCGGTGGGGGTGGTGGAGCCCTCTTCCACTCTGCTCATGTCTGACTAGTTACCTCCTGTAACAATTATATGTTTGTCAAACCCATAGATTATACAATACTAGTAGTAAACCCTTATTAAACCCTTACGTAAACTATAGTGTTTTGTTGATGATGTGTCAATGTAGGTTCATCACCTATAACAAATGTACCACTGTGGTTTGGGATGTCGATAGTGAGGGCAGCTATATATGTGTGGGAACAGGAAGTATATGGGAACGCTCTGTGCTGTTCCTTAATTTTACTGTAAATCTAAAGCTGTTCTTTAAAAAATCCAACCTCATTAATTTTTAAAACATAAATCCTTAAGCTGTTTATTTGCAGGAAGTACAATCACAAATGTGAAGAAAACATTGCTGATATTCTGGAGGGTTAGCCGACTGGATCTCTGAAAATCTCCAGGCGGGCTTGTGGGTAAATCTATGAGTTTAAAGCAGAGGTTGGCAAACTTTTTCTGTAAAGGGACATGCACTGCATATCTTTTTTTTTTTTTTCTGCAATCTGCTGTCTGTCATAAGTATGCAACTCTGCTGTGTGAAAGCAGCCGTAGACAATATGTAAACAAATGGGCATAGCTGTCCATAAAACTTTATTTTCCAAAACAGAGATAGTTTGCAAATCCCTGGTTTAAAGCAAGGGATGGGAATGTGGTATGGAAAGCATGAGTTAAGTGTGTACCAAAGCTTTGGAAGGGGTGAGAGGAGTTCTGCTCACTGTGAGGCTGATGGGGAGCTGGAAGAAAAGATGGATTCCTTGGGTCTCAAAAAAAGTTCTGTTAGGTTCTAGGTAATTGCAAATAAGTCTTAGTTCTCTCGAATAATACCAACAGATGTTCGATTTGTTTTCCAGGAACTGGAAATGAAATCCTTCGAAGAAAAAACAGAGGGTTGGGAAATGGTAAAAAGTAACTTAACACTATTCTTTAACTTTCTCAGAGGGCAACTCGGAATAATAGCAACAAGGAAAATACTGAATCACTAATTTCCCAGAATTCAGCTACCTCAAAATAGAATCTCCTATCAGTCTAATCATTGCCTAAATCAAAGCATTACTTTTTACCAAGGAGTTAGAGGAGAAGAGCCAGAGTCCCGCAGAAGTAGAAGAACATACTTAAAATGAAAAGTGAGATGTATTGTATGGCAGAATTACATAAGATTTGCTGTTATTGGATTGAAGTTGACCTAATACTACCTTTCCAGTTTGTATAATACTTACTCAACTCTTTATAATTCTTTAAAAATGATTTGATAAAAATCCCATTCAGAGTATTATTACATTAGATGAGACATTAATTTTCTTGTTAAACCTCAGAAATGTGCAACCGAATACCTTTAGGTATTTAGAACACTCTTAATTATATCTTTAAGATTTATTTTTTCAGTTTTATTACAAAACAAACGTGTAAATTTAAAAAGATAAATTGGAACTATAAAAATAGAAAAGATAAAACTCATACATGATACATTCTCTACATGAGTAAATATCCTAATTAAAAGTGAGATTCAATCACCATATATAATTCCAAAGATGTCTACTGAAGCCAGAACTGCAATGATAATTAGAGATAAGGATTTGTCTAAATGTCCTGTCTTTAAATATTTTTATATTATTGTGTATAGTGGCCCTCCCATATTAATAAGAATCAAAGTAGAATTCAACTCCTACAGGTGAGCCTGGTCAAATGTCCCCATTCAAGGACATCTTCATGTCAGTACATGCATGGATAAGATTCATTTTGTCCATGCCCTGGCATAGAGTTTTCGATGAGTTCGTGTTTCTGCAGGATCAGTGGGCTACAGTCATGTAGTTATGACTATAACTCTGCTTGCCCAGCTAGCTAACTACTCTCATTTCTAGAATCAAAAGAGAAAAATGTCTATGTATGAGAATAGAGTTGCCCTTCTGGATTTCAAGAATATAACAAATGTGGGTTATTTCATTAGCATTTTGAAAAGGTTGTCAATATTCTACCTCAGAATTAATGTAGATCTATGGTATATTAGTCCATTTTCATGCTGCTGATAAATATATACCTGAGACTGGGAAGAAAAAGAGGTTTAATTGGACTTACAGTTCCACATGGTTGAGGAGGCCTCAGAATCATGGTGGGAGGTGAAAGGCACTTCTTATATGGCAGTGGCAAGAGAAAATGAGAGAGATGCAAAAGCGAAAATCCCTGATAAACCCATCAGATCTCATGAGACTTATTCACTACCACGAGAACGGTATAAGGGAAACTGTCCCCATGATTCAAATTATCTCCCACCAGCTCCCTCCCACAACACGTGGGAATTATGGGAGAGCAGTGCAAGATGAGATTTGGGTGGGGACATAGAGCCAAACTATATCATATGGCCTCCCTATGGGACGTTATACAACTCTCTCATTACTCAATATTTACTGAGCACCTATTATGTGTCAGGCATTGTACTAGATACAACGTGATGAGCAAGACATGTTTTCCATTTTATGTGAGGCCTTTAAGACCCCCTGTGGAAACAATACCATTAGGTATTCAGTGTCACTCTGCACAGTGAGAAGCAAGGGAGAAAATAGTCCCTTACTATACACATTTAATTCTGAGAATCTGAGCTGTGGCATGATTTGGGCCCATTTCTGTGAGTAGGTGGGATGCAACTATTCAAAGAACTTTAACTTCACAAAAATATTTCTATTCTACTATCTGCTTGATAATTTAAAAAAAACAGGGTGCAATCAAAAAGGAGCCCATGTTTTAAAATGTATAACTCCATTAATATATGTGTAATATTAATTAATGTATGTGTGTGTATGTGTGTATATGTGTATCTCTATGTATATGTGTGTATGTATACATTAGTCCACATAAACACATATATAAATATATATGTAGGGAGTGATTAATGCTTTACATAATGGAAGAGATTAAAATATATGAATATATAAATAAAATGTATATATAAACAGAAAAATGAAAGAGTGGTTACAAAAATATTAATGATAATCTCAAAATTGTGGGATAGTATGTGACATTTTCTTTCATACTTTTTTATGTTGTTAGGATGTTTTACTATAAGCATGTATTATATATATATAATTAAACATAAGTAAAACTGTTTATTGAGAAAAGAAGACCTGCGTAGCAGTGCTAACTACCTGGCTCTCACCATAAAATATAAACTCAAATGGACTGTCACTGAGATTTTTTTCAAGTATGCAGTGAAGAGAAACAAGATAATCATTTGAAAAACATACAATTTGTTCACTTCCAATGTCTTGTTTTAGCTCTGGACTCAACCAGACCATTCCAGAGCTGTGTACATGGGTTATCTTGCCTTATTTTTATCTTTCCCAGACCCCACCGCTGGCATTTTGACCTTGTATTAAATAAAGCAGACAAAATTACTGAAAAACTAACATACCAAAGATTTGCAACATAAAGGTGCACAAAGGAACCTTCTGTTACACAAAATTAGGAAAAAAGCATTCTTTCTCTTAGAATTTGGTATGCTTTATGAAGTATGTGAATTTTGACACTTGTGACATGTCCTATTTTGCTTTGAATGAGAGGAATCTTTTAGCACAGACATTTGTAATCTAAATCTAATTACAATATATCAGTGTTTTTCAACCTTTTTCCCCCATTATTGCCTCCCTAGGGAGCCTTTTAAGGCATACTTTTTCTAGCCAATTATGGCTCCCCGTGAAATTTTAATACTACAGATATACTATATATCTGTTTATGTATTGTAAGTATATCTGTGCTTTATACATAAAGAGTAAGATTTTTTGCACCACCTCAAGCATTAATGCCTCATCAAAAATACAAGCTATATAGTAATGGATGACTTACAGGCACTTACATAGACATTTCTCTGTGTTAAGTTGCCATTCTATTTAATTTTCTCTGGTTCTCTATATGTATATCCATATACAGAAACACACACAGAGATGTATAATCAAATATATTTCCTGAATGCATTCTTGTAAAGAACTTCAAATTCACATAATCTGATATATCATTACATGTAAAATAAGGACATTAGCAAGATGGCAGAGTAGGAGATGTCAGCCTTCAATACCCAAAAAAAAAAATCACACAGCTATCCATGAACAAAAATAGCCTTGAGAGGACTCAAAAGTTCTTACAAAGGCACAAATGACTTACATTCGGGAAAGAGCACCCTCTTCAATAGATGGTGCTGGAAAAATTGGATATACATATGCAGAATAATGAAACTGTACTGCTATTTCTCACCACATTAAAAAATTAACTCAAGATGAATTAAATACTTAAATGTAAAACCCAAAACTATAAAAGTATTAGAACAAAACATAAGAAAAACACTTCAGGACATTAGTCTACCCAAAGATCTTATGGCTAAGACCTCAAAAGCACAGACAAAAAAAAAAACCCAAAATAGACAAATGGGAGTATATTAAACTGAAAAGTTTCTGCACAGCAAATGAAACAACCAGCAACCTGTTGAATGGGAGAAAATATCTGCAAGCTGTTCATCAGACAAAAAAACTCATATCTAGAATATACAAGAAACTCAAACAATTTGAGTGCAAAAATCAAATAGTCTGCCAGGTGTAATGTCTCATGCCTATAATCCCAGCACTTTAGGAGGCCGAGGCAGGAGGATTGCTTGAGCCCAGGAGTTCAAGACAAGCCTGGGCAATGTAGCGAGACCCTGTCTCTAGAAACAAATAGAAAAAGTAGCCTATGGTGGTGCATGGCCTAGAGTCCCAGCTACTCAGGAGGCTGAGGTGGAAAGGTCACTTGAACCCAGGAGTTTGAGGATAGAGTGAGCTATGATGCTGCCACTGTACTCCAGCCATTTTAAGATACAGAGTGATATCCTGTATCTTTAATAATATTAATAATGACCAAACAATTCCACTAAAAAGTGGGCAAAGGACATGAATAGACATTTCTCCAAAGAAAACATATAAATGGCTAACAGGTATATGAATGAATACTCAACATCACTAATCATCAGAGAAATGCAAATCAAAGCCACAACGAGATATCATCATACCCCAGTTAGAATGGCAAGGAAGTAGAGAAAAGGAAACTCTCATTCACTGTTGGTGGGAATATCGCTTTACTAGAGCCACTATGAAAAACAGTATGGAGATTTCTTTAAAAACTAAAAATAGAACTATCATATCCAGCAATCCCACTATGGGGTATTTATATAAAGGAAAATCATTATATCAAAGGGTAACCTGCACTTCCATGTTTACTGCAGCGCTATTTACAACAGCAATGAAATGGAATCAACCTAATATCCATTAACAAATGAATACATAGAGAAAATCTGGTATACATACACCATAGAGTACGATTCAGCCACAGCAAGGAATGAAATCATGATATTTGCAGCAACATGGATGAAACTGAAAGTAATTATGTTAAGAGAAATAAGCCAGACACAGACAAATTTTGCATGTTCCCAGTCATATATGGGAGCTAAAATGCTGATCTTATGAAGGTGAGAGTAGAATGATATCAAAGGCTGGACAGAGTGTGTGGGCAGGAGGAGTGGATGAAGATAGGTTAGTCAGTGGGCTATAAACATACAGTTTCATAGAAGGGATAAATTACAATGTTCAATATCAGAATAGGGTGACTGTAGTTAGCAACAATGTATTGTATATTTCAAAGGAGCTAGAAGAGAGTTCCCAACACATAGAAATGGTAAATACTGGCCGGTTGCAATGGCTTATGCCTGTAATCCCAGCAGTTTGGGAGGCCAAGGTGGGAGGATCACTTGAGGCCAGGAGTTTGAGACCAACTGGGGTCAACATAGTGAAACCCCATCTCTACCAAAAAAAAAAAAAAAAAAAAAGTTGGTGCATGCCTATGATCCCAGCTACTCAAGAAGCTGAGGGAGTTTGAGGCTGCAGCGAGCCATTATCATGCCACTGCACTCCAGCCTGTGTGACAGAGTGAGACCCTTTCTTTAAAACAAAAGAACAAAAGAAATGATAAATACTCAAGGTGATGTATAATTTGAAAACCCTGACTTGATCATTACACATTCTATGCATGTAACAAAATATCACATGTACTCCATAAATATGTAAAATATCATGTATCAATTAAAATTTTAAAAAGAATTTACAGTAACACAGTGGAGCAAAAAAAGAAGAGCACTTCACAGAGAGAATCACTGGGGAGACTGGTATACCTGCAATGTGTGGAATGGCTAGGAACAAAAAAGAATGATAGAACTATACAAGCTATGGGGTGGGTGCCACTGGGTGGTCCTCTGTTGCTCACCCTGCAGAGAAGCCTGGGAGACTTTGACACTGAAGACTTCAATGGTTCCAGTGACGACCACCCCAGCATTCACAGAAGACGACTCCATAGTGTTTGTTGACAATGACCACAGTTGCCCCCTCTTTAGAGGTCACTGGCAGCATTTATCACTGAGGTAATCAACAGCCATCACTGCCATGGGCCCCATGGAAATGGAGTTGATGCTGCACACCCCAGCAGGACCTGCTGTGGTACCACATCAGAACATAGGCTACCAACTCCCCCATGCCACAACTCCACATACACTCTGAACCCAGAGCCATAGCTGCTCTGAATGACCTTCATTCCAGAAACCAGCTCTGTAGCTGCTCTATGTGTGTACCTGTGCTTCATAACTTGCCTCCGAAAAACTGTGTATGTTAGTTTCTTCTCATGCTGCCATGAAGAAATACTGAGACTAGGTAATTTATAAAGGTAAGAGGTTTAATTGACTCACAGTTCTGCAGGGCTGGGGAGGCCTCAGGAAACTTATAATCATGGCAGAATGGGAAGCAAACACATCCTTCATCACATGGCAGCAGCAAGGAGAAGAATAATTGCCCAGCAAAGGGGAAAGCCCGTTATAAAATTGTCAGATCTCATGAGAACTAACTCACTATCACAAGAAAAGGATAGAGGAAACCGCCATCCACCTGGTCCCTCCCACCACATGTGGGCATTATAGGAACTACAATTCAAGATGAAATTTGGGTGGGAACACAGCCAAACCATATCACTGTGCATACCTGCATCTCAGGCACTGAAGCAATCACCACTATGAACTAGCTGGTGCCCCAGATAACAGAGCAGCTGTCGTTCTGAGTGCCTGTGCTTGAGACTCTAGTTTCTTGACTGTTCCATGAGTGCCTGTACATGAGACACCAGTGCCACAACCACCAGAAGGCTTTCTGCAAGCACCCACCCCAAGAGGGACACCAAGGACCATAACATCCCCTGTGCAAGAAAGAACTAATAGGAGAATCTTAACAGTCTTAAGATTGGGGTCATAACTTAAGACCCCAACAGCTCTCACTGCTGCTGTGGTCATCTGCAGCCTTGGTCATGGACGCTTCAATCTTCACCAAATTTGATCTTAGCTGACAGAACTGCATGAAGACTATGCCATTGGGCCTTCCCAGGAGCTGGAACTACCACACCTCACCCAGCCAGTGCTTTCCCACTGACCCACAGATGTCCCCATCAAAACCAGTCTATGATTTCTGGAACAGGTGACTCCTCCATCAAACATGCAGACATTAATCCAAGACTAAAAGAGACACACACACACAAATCAAGAAAACATGACAACACCAGAAGAACACAATAGCTATCTAATAACAGACCACAAAGAAATGGAGATGTACAAATTTCCAGAGAAAGAATTCAAAGTAATTATTTCAAGGAAGCTCAGTAAACTACAAGAGAACATAAACAACTCAATAAAATCATAAAAACTCAATAAATGAGAATTTTGTAAAAAAATAGGAATTATATAAAAGGAACAGTCTAGAGCTAATAATACAATTATGAAATGAGAAATGCAATAGAAAACAGCAACAGCAGACTTGGTCAAGCAGAAGAAATGATTTGTGAAATCAAAGGCAAATCGTTTGAAATTATCCAGTTAGAGGAAACGAAATGAAGAGGAATAAAAAAAGTAAAGAAAACCTCCATGTATTTTGGGATATAATCTGTGAAATAATATTTACATAATGGGATTTTTGTTTGCTTGTTTGTTTCGAGTTATAAGGTTTATTGAACAGAAGTCAGCTGGCTCAGTGTCAGTGTGTAACCTTATCAGAAAAGATGATCAAATATTTTTCATGATTTCCAACTCCATTCACATTGGGGCTTCTCCATGCTAGTTAACATAAAAACTGAAACATATAATTGTATTATTATGAAGTCTTATTTTTGCCTTAAATTATTTAATATTGAAACAAATGACTAATTATCATGTTCCATTTTTAATCAAAAAGCTTATTTTGAAGTAAGCATTTTAATAATATATTAGGCATGTGATTACATACATTTTGTCATATATCTTATTTTAATTTTTAATATTTAAATTTGTAACATAGTCTTGTTTCATTGGATTATTTAATGTCACGTTTTCTGTATCTTTGAGAGATGACACTGGTTTTCTGTTTTTGGCCTTCCTTTCCTTCCCTAGTGCCTTGACTCAGGACTTCAGGAGCTAGGAAGGCTGTAGAAACACAATATGGTGGTGGACTGTGCATAGTGTATGGACAGGATGGGAGGAGAGCAGTGAGAGGAGGCAGCTGAGAATGACTTCGATGTTCTTGCCCTGGGAGACTGGACAATGGGACTCCCATTTGCCACGTCTGGAAATGTATAGCAAGACCCCAGAGGTTGGGAGAGTGGGCATAAAGATGATGCATTTTGTGTAACAAGCAGCTTGAGTTTGATTGTCCATAGAGCATTCAGCAAAAATATTCAATTGACAGTAGGAAATAAGGATTTGGAGATCCAGGAGAGAGGTCTGGGTTGGTAGGGGGTATGTGAAAATCATTCATTTGCAAGGGCTAAAATAAAGCAGTGGATGTTGAGGAACTCAGCTGATGAGATTCTGAATGCCAAGAAGGGTAATTGGATGGAATCCAGAGAACACCCAGTACTGAATAGGCAGAGATGCCATGGATAATGAGGAAAGCCTATAGTATTTTATCCCTTGCTCCTCTCCCACCCTTCCCCGCAAGTCCCCAAAGCCCATTGTATCATTCTTATGCCTTTTCATCCTCATAGCTTAGTTCCCACATATCAGTGAGAACATCCGATGTTTGGTTTTCCGTTCCTGAGTTATTTCACTTAGAATAATAATCTCCAATCTCATCCAGGTCACTGTGAATGCCATTAATTCATTTCCTTTTATGGCTGAGTAGTATTTCATTTTGTGTGTATATATATAAATATATATATATATATACACACATGTATACATACATATATATCCATTGTATTTATATATATACACACACACATATATATACATATATATATAATTGTGTATATATATATATACACAATGGAACCAACCCAAATGTACATCAGTCAAGTGAATAAAGAAACTGTGATATATATATATATATATACACACACAATTGATATATATATATAGTCATTACATATATATATCACAGTTGGATATATATATATATCCATTGTGTGTATATATGTGTGTATATATATATCCATTGTGTGTGTGTGTGTGTGTGTGTCTGTGTGTGTGTGTATATATATATGTCTCACAGTTTCTTTATCCACTTGTTGATTGATGTACATTTGGGTTGGTTCCACCATTTTGCAATTGTGAATTGTACTTGTTGAAGCATGCATGTGCAAGTATCTTTTTTGTATAATGACTTCTTTTCCTCTGGGTAGATATATACCCAGGTGTATAATGTATGCCAGGTGTATAATGACTTCTTTTCTTTTGGGTAGATGCAGTAGTGGAATTGCTGGATCAAACAGTAGTTCTACGTTTAGCTATTTACAGAATATCCACACTGTTTTCCATAGTGGTCGTACTAGTTTACATTTTTAAAAGGAGAACAGAAAGAGAAAGAAAACAAAAAGCTTATTTAATAGAACAATGGCTAAAAACTTCCCAGATCTGGAGAGAGATATGGACATCCGAAACATAAAACGTAGTCACATACACAGGTTCTGTCCAGTTAAAAGAGGAAATTCACCAAGGGACATTAAAATAAAACTGTCAAAAATAAAGAATTGTGAAGCAGCAAGAGAAAAGAAGCTCTTCTCATACAAGGGAATACTGATTTCAGCAGATTTCTCAGCAGAAACCTTGCAGGCCAGGAGAGAGGGAGATGACATATACAAGGTGCTGAAAGAAAAGAAACTGTCAACCAAGAATATTTTGCTCAAAATATCTGCCCTTCAGAAATGAAGGAGAGATAAAAACTTTCAGGCAAATAAAAGCTGAGAGACCTCATCACCACTGGAATTGCCTTGAAGAAATCCTGAAGGAATTTCTTCAAGCTGAAACAAAATGATACAAATTAGTAACATGTAAATATGTGAAAGTATAAAACTCACTGGTAAGGAAAATGTATATTCAAATTCAGCATAGCCTAATAATGTCTTGGTGATATATAAATCACATAACTCTAGCATAAAGGCTAAAAACAAATTTATTGGAAAAATTATAGCTAAAATAATTACATAATGAATACACAATATAAAAATTGTAAATAGCAACATCAAAAACATCAGTGGGGGTAAGGTTAAAGGACAGAGTTTTTATACATAATCAAAGTTATTTTATTAGCATAAAATAGACTGTTAAATTTTTTTGTAAGTCCCATGGTAACCACACAAAGCAAAAACCTGTAGTTACACATAGAAGATAAAGACAAAGTAATCAAAGCATATCAATATGGAAAAATATTCAAATCACAAAGGAAGATGTAGCAAGAGATGAAGAAAAAAACCAAATAAATACAAAGCAGTCAGAAAGCAATGAAGATAATGGGACTAGTAAGTTCTTACCTATCAGTAATTACTTTTAAGGTAAATTGATTAAATTCTCCAATCAAAGACAGAGTGTCAGAATGGATAAAAGAACAAGACTTTACTATTTTCTGCCTACAAGAGACTTCCTTCAGCTTTGAAGACATGGATAGGCTGAAAGTGAAGGATGGAAGAAAGATATTCCTTGTCATTGGAAAGCAAAAGAGAACAGGGGCAGCTATGCTTATATCAACTATAATAGGCTTTAAGAAAAAAATATAAAAAGAGACAAAGAAAATTATAATATAAAGATAAAGGGGTCAATTCATCAAGAGAATATAACAATTTTAAATATATATGCACCTAAACTTGGAACATTTAAATGTAATATGCAAATATTAGCAAATCTGAATGTAGAAATAGACACCAACACAATAACACTAGGATGTTGTAATATCTTACTTTCAGCAATAGATAGATCATCCAGATATGAAATCAATAAGGAACCCGGGACTTCAGTTACACTTTAGACCAAATCAGCTTAATAAACATACACAGAACATTTAATCCAACAGCAGTAGAATGCACATTTTTCTGAAGTGCATGCAGAAAATTCTCCAGGACTGATCATATGTTAGGTCACAAAACAAGTATTTAAAATTTTTAAATATTAGAACATATCAAATATGTCTCCCAACCACAATGATATGAAACTAGAAATCAATAATAGGAGGAAAGCTAGAAAATTTACAAATAAGTGGAAATCAAACATCACACTCTTGAATAATTAATGGGTCAAAGAAGGAATCAAAAGACAAAAAAATGTTGAGACACATGAAAATGGAAACACAACATATCAAAATATTTGGGATGTAGCCTTTATACCTCAAGGAACTAGAAAAAGAAGAAAAAGCTAAGCCCAAAGCCAGCAGAAAAAAGAAAATAACAAAGATCCAGAACAGAAGCAAAGGAAATACAGACATGAAAAGCAGTAGAAAAGATTAGCAAAACTAAGAGCTGGTTTTTTGCAAAGACAAAATCTACAAAGCTTTAACTAGACTAAGAAAAAAGAGAGAAAACTCAGATAAATCAAATCAGAAAGAGGAGACATTACAATTGATATTGCAGAAATAAAAATAATTATAAAAACTACTATGTGCAATTACAGCTAACAAATTAGATAATGTAGAAGAAATGAATAAATTCCTTAAAACACACACCCTGCCAAAACTGAATCAGGAAGAAATAGAAAATCTGAATAGACCTATAAGAATTCAGGAGATTGAATTAGTAATCAAATATCTTCCAATATAGAAAAGTCCAGGACCAGATCACTTCATGAGTGGTTTCTCCCAAATATTTAAAAAGAAATGCCAATCCTTCTCAAACTTTCCCAAAAAAATTGAAGAGGAGGAAACACTTCCAAACTTGTTTTACATGGCCAATATTATCCTGACACCAAAAGCAAATAAGGGCACTATGAGAAAAGAAAATTACAGGTCAAAAATTCTAATGAATAGATGCAAATATCCTCAACAAAATAGTAGCAAAACAAACTCAACAACATATTAAGAGGATAATTCACCATAACCAATGTGATATTTCCCTGAGATGTAAGCATTTACCAGAACAATTAGGCAAAAAAAGAGAAAGAAATAAAAGGCATCCAGATCAGAAAAAAAAGTAAAATTGTCTCTGTTTGCAGATGACATGATTCTATATATAGAAAATACTAAAGCATCCACACAAAAAAATATTATCACAAATAAATATAGTAAACTTGTAGGATACAAAATTAACATACTAAATGAGTTGCATCTCTATACATTAATAACCCAATATCTAAAAGAGAAATTAAGAAAGCAAGACCACCTACGGTAGCATCAGAAACAATAAAACACTTAGGATAAATTTAACCAAGGAGGTGAAAGATCTGTATACTGAAAGTTGTAAAGCATTGATGAAAGAAGCTGAAGAAGACAAATGAAAACATATCATTGTTTTGGGATTGAGAGAATAAATATTATAAAAATATCCATATTATCTGTGATGGTTAATACTGAGTGTCAACTTGATTGGACTGAGGGATACAAAGTATTAATCCTGGTGTGTCTGTGAGGGTGTTGCCAAAGGAGATTAACATCTGAATCAGTGGGCTGGGGAAGGCAGACCCACCCTTAATCTGGGGGACACTATCTAATCAACTTCCAGTCATTATAAAGCAGGAGACAAATGTGAAAAGGAGAGACTGGCCTAGTCTCTTAGCCTACATCTTTCTCCATGCTGGACACTTCCTGCCCTCGAACATCGGACTCCAGGTTCTTCAGTTTTGAGACTCGGACTGGCTCTCCTTGCTCCTCAAGCTTGCAGACAGCCTATTGTGGGACCTTGTAACCATGTAAGTTAATAGTTAAGAAACTCACATACATATATATTACCTATTAGTTCTGTCCCTCTAGAGAACCCTAACTAATACACTGCCCAAAGTGATCTACATATTCAATGCAGTCCCTGTGAAAATTTCAATGGCGTTTTTCACAGAAATGAAAAGGAAATTTGGTCGGGCATGGTGGTTCATATCTGTAATCACAGCATTTTGGGAGGCTGAAGTGGGAGTATGACTTGAGGTAGGGAGTTTGAGAAGAGCCTGGCCAACATGGTGAAACCCCATCTCTACTAAAAATACGAAAAATTAGCTGGGCAAGGTGGCACGCACGTGTAATCCCAGCTACTTGAGAGGCTGAGATGGGAGAATCACTTGAACCTGAGAGGTGGAGCTGAGATCATGCCACTGCACTCCAGCCTGAGCAACAGAGTGAGACCCCATCTCAAAAAGAAAAAAAAAAGAAAATCCTAAAATTCATATGGAACCATAAGACTCTATAAATACAAGCAATCTTGAGAAGAATAAAGCTGAAGGCATCATGCTTCATGCAACTGTATCACAAAGCTATAGTTATTAAAATAGGATCGTGGCATAAAAATAGACATTAGAGCAATAGAACAGCATAGAGAGCCCAGAAATAAAACCAAGGGTGCCAAGAATGCACAGTGACAAAAGGATAGTCTCTTTAATAAATGATGTTGGGAAAACTATACATCCACATGACAAAAAAGAAAAAGAAAAGCAAAGACTTGAAACCAACCCAAATATCCAACAATGATAGGATGGATTAAGAAAATGTGGCACATATACACCATGGAATACTATGCAGCCATAAAAAAGGATGAGTTCATGTCCGTTGTAGGGACATGGATGAAGCTGGAAACCATCATTCTCAGCAAAGTATCGCAAGGACAAAAAAACAAACACCACATGTTCTCACTCATAGGTGGGAATTGAGCATGAGAACACTTGGACACAGGAAGGGGAACATCACACACCGGGGCCTATCATGGGGTTGGGGGAGGAGGGAGGGATAGCATTAGGAGATATACCTAATGTAAATGATGAGTTAATGGGTGCAGCACACCAACATGGCACGTGTATACATATGTAACAAACCTGCACGTTGTGCATATGTACCCTAAAACTTAAAGTATAATAAAAAAAATTTAAAATAAAAGAAAAGAAACTACACTCCTATATTATACCACATACAGAAATGAACCAGAAATGGATTATAGACTTAAATGTAATACCTAGTACTATAAAATTTATAGAAGAAAATTTAGGGAAAGCTCTTTAAGGTTGGTCTTGGCAGTGAATTTTTGGATATGACACCAGAAGCACAGGCAATAAAAGCAGAAGTAAACACTTGGGACTACCTCAACTGAAAAAGCTTCTGCCCAGAAAATGAAACTAGAGGACATTATGCTAAATGAAATAACCTGGATGTTATTGTATTGTGTCACTTATATGTGGAATCTTAAAAAAAATATAGTCCCACTCATAGAACCAGAGAGTAGAAAGATGATTGCCAGGGCCTGGGAGATGAAAGAAGTGGGAAGATATTGGTAAAAGGTGTCAAATTTTCAGTTATAAGATGAATATGTTCTGATGATCTAACATACAGTCTGGTGACTACCGTTCATAACACTGTGTTAATTAGCTTGATATGTTTATGTACATATATCAAATAGTCATATATATACTTTAAATGTATAAAATAACATTTGTCAATTTTACAATAGTACTGATTATAGTCCTTCATTTTAATTTTTCAGCCAAAAGCTGAAGAAAAAGTGAAACGAGGGACTATAATCAGTACTATTCTTTACTGCAGACAAATTTTACATGGGAAGTAGAGAGATTCTTTAGGGATTAAGTTTTGATCATGCTGATTAAAGTAAAACTCTCCTAGGATGTGTTGACGTGACCTAGAGAAAAAAAAAAAACATGAAGAGAGCTCGTATTGAGTATGCTTGTGCATTAGGAAATATCTATCAACAATAAATGCAGGGCGGAAGAAAACATTATAAACCAGAATATTATAAGCAGATTTTTGTGTCAGAAGTGATTCTTTTTTTAACACATCTATTTATTCTAGTAAATGTTGCTATTTTACCAGGATCCTCACTTTTTAAATTCCATTCTATTCCCCATCTCTAACAATTTTCACCACTCTTTTTCCAGACCTTTTTGATCTCATCCATCTTGAGGGATGCGGCCTAAAGCACATACAGTCCTCCAAAGAAAAAGTAATACCGTGTTACAAAACAGGTTTCCTATTTTGATGCACCTGGACATACCGAGGACTAAACTGTCTTTAGAAGGGACGTGCACATTCACATCAAGACACAAGACAACACCATCAGACTTCTGGAAATTATTTAAAACCTAAGTTTTGGGTATGGATTGCTGTTGGAGCCACATCTCTGAAGGACAATAATAAATGGATTCCAGACACATGGACAGACCCAGAAGACTCCAAAGCAGGGACAATATTGCCTGTTTCTAGCAAACCCATAAAAATGAAACAATTGGGCACCAATTGTTTCAGAAAAGCCCACTATCTTCAAATGTGAGATGAAAAATGATAAGAAAAAGGTGTTAAGAAGGACCTAATTAAGAATTTTCATATTCCGTATTTGAACAACTTGACGCTGATGCAACATCATGATGTAGGGAATGGTTGAGAAGTCATACTCGTGAAGTAGAAAGAAAAGAAAAACAAACAGAAAGTTGCACCAGAATTAGTGTGGCACTGGTTTTATTTCCTACCTGATTGTAAAGGAAAAATTGAGATATGCTAATTTATCATGCAGCCGTATAACTTCATAATGTAAAATTTATGAGAAGAAATGAGAGGAAATTGGAGAGGAACATTATGGGAGCAATAAATACTTATATATACTTATATATAATATATATAATTGCAAATATTATAATGCTGTTGCATATTAGTTGAGACCATTTAGGTGATTATTTAGGCTAAAAGTATATATATATATATATATTTAATTAAAATACTATTTAACTGAGCCTCTTGTAGGGGTTAAGTACCCTTCTAGGTATTGGGGATGCATCAATTTCCCATATAAAGATTCCTGTAGAAATCTATCTATATATATATATAGAGAGAGAGAGATCTATATATATATTCTATATATGTAGAGATCTATATATATATTTCTATATATATAGCTCTCTCTATATTTCTATATATAGAGAGAGCTATATATATATATTTATCTCTCTCTCTATATATATATATATAGAAAATTTGGGAAACATCAATTTCCTATATAAAGATTCCTGTAGAAATCTATATATATATATTTCTATATATATATCTATATATATATCTATATATATTTCTCTATATATTTCTATATATATTTCTATATATATATTTCTATATATATATTTCTATATATATATAGATATAGAGCTATATGTATATAGATTTCTACAGGAATCTTTATATTGGAAATTGATGTTTCCCAAATTGCTGCTTTAGAGTTTATATTTTAGTAATGGAAAAGGCAGACAGTAAATAATATGCAAAATAAAGTAGTGAAATTCAGAGTATGCTAGAAGATTTTAAGTGCTATGGAAAACAATGGAAAGATTGAATGGGGGCAAGAGGCATCAGTCCCTCTGGCGCAGCAGAGTCGGGGGTCCATTTGCTATTTTCAGTAGAGTAATCAGTGTAGTCAGTAGTAATAGTAGTGGTAGTCATCAGTAGGTCTCACTGATAAGGGGAAATTTGAACAAAAACTTTAAAGGAGATGAGGAAGAAAATTATGGAGATATTTGGGGAAATTGGATGGCAAGTAGAAGTTTTTACCAGTATGTGATCTCCTAAAATGAAGATATGCTGGGGTGTTCAAGGAGCAACTAGGGAGCCGGAGTGGCAGCCACAGGGGGAAGCAGGAGGAGGGATGTGGAGAGATTACGTCTGGGGCTGGATCATGGTAGGTCCCATAAGCCAGCGAAAGGACTTGGGCTTTTCACATGACTGACAAGAGAGGCTATTTGGGGGCTTCAAGGAGGGAGTTTTACAATTTGATCTGGCTTCTCTGTGTTGAGACTATCAGGAGGTGGCAGAGTGGCTTAAAATATTAAGGAAATTAAATAATATCATCAGATTTGTTTCCTTGGGCTTCTGCAACAAATTACCACTAACTGGGTGTCTTCAAACAACATCAGTTTATTCTTTCACAGTTCAGGAGGTCAGAAGTCCGAAATCGAGGTGCTACAGTGCTGATTCCTGCTGGAGGCTCTGAGGGGAACTGGTTCTATGCCTCCCTCCCACATTCTTGTGGCTGCAGGCAGCTCTTGGTATTCCTCGGCTTGCAGAAACATCACTCCACCTTCAGCTTCTGTTGTCACATGACCTTCCTTGTGTCTTCTCATGGTCTTCCCCACTGTGTATGTCAAATATCTCTCTCCTTTCTCTTATGAGGATGCCAGTTATTAAAATGTAAGGCCCACCTTAAATCCAGGCAAAAGTCATTTCAAGACTTTTGCCTTAATTACATCTGCAAAGACTCTATTTCCAAATAAGGTCACATTCACAGGTACCCAGGGTCAGGATTTAGACCCATCTTTTTGAAGAATGCAACACTACATTCATATTTTGTCCAGAAAGCTGACTTCAGGGTTGGTTAGTTTTGAGGCATAGTTATGTCATCTGGGACTCAGAATCTTTCTGCTTTTTTTTTTTTTTTTTCTTGTCACCATCCTTAGTGTTCTGTTTCATCTTCAGTCTATCTTTGTAGCCTCGAGATGGCTGCAACTGTTACTGATGTCAGGTGCAGCTACGCCAACATCCTTAAGAAAAAAAACAACTGTCCCTCCCTTGTGTTCTTCTTGATCCCATGAGGGCTGGAATTTGTTTGTCTCTTTTATTCACTGCAGTCTGCCCAGCACCCGGAGCAGTGGATGGTACATTGCAGTGCTCAGCAAATATTAGTTGAATGAATTATTTTGCCAGGATTCTATAGCATGCCCATGCTTGCACCAAAGCAAAGTTTATGGGAATAGGTGTGAGGGCTTTGAACAATCAACACTCTTAAGGCCTTAGCACCAAAGAGGCAAAAGCTTTGTTGCAGAGACAAAAAAAAAAAAAAAAAAAAAAAAAAAATCAGTCCAATTAGAAAGGAAAAAATAGCAGTGGAAATGGTTATTGGATAACTTATTTCAATGTTTTACAAAAGAATGTGTCAACTAAGTTTTGGTATACACAGAATTGATTATTTTCAGGTTTCTGATATGACTCAATGACACTTAAAGAGAAGTAAGTCATACATACATGTGATTCCTTACAGAATTTCAAGCATTCGTCACTGCCTACATTTCAGCGTGGACTCTCATCCTTCTTAATATCTTGTTTCTCATGAAATTGCTGCATAAATCCTCATGTCATGCCATCAGCTTACATTGTACCTTTAGACAAAAACTATTTCCATAAAGGAATAATGTATTGGTTTAATAAACTAGTTATAAACCATTAAATGATTTGGAAAAGACACACCAATTCTGTCAAAACCATGGGATCATCTTTTATGAGCAAAGATTGAAACCACAGTGATTTTTTTCTGAAGTAATTCAGAAAAGTAATTAATCCCCTCAGTTTTTTTTCTAAGTGTTCTCCTATCAAGTATTACATAATATATTAATATCATGACATCATAACATCTGTTTTCCAAATTAATGCCTCTGGGGTCCACACTATTTTCTTCAATATTCATGTCAAGATCAATCAACTACAAAATAATTGCTATGAAATAGCTCTCAATATGTGTGTACCTTCCCATATGTGAATATAATTACAGTGTTTATTTTATATAATGCCTTATGTGCCTAGATGGATTATTCAGACACTTGAAGACTTAATAACAACAAAAACTAACCACAGTCTCTATTGTAGCAAAGGGCTGCAGAAGGAAATGAGGTGTAAAATAATCTCTCTATGTGGTTAGTGAGTCACCCTTTCAGGATTATTGATTGTCCTGCTAAGTGGGCAATTAAAATGAAAACCAAAGAGCTAAATATCCTCATACAAACATACAGACACTTATTTGAAAATTTACAAAGCAAACTCATTAAAATACCTTCTATTCTTGATCCTTGCCTTGAAGGTGAAATGGGATCCTGAAATTTGCTATATTCAGCTCATCAGAATTTATGGATGAATACTCACTACCCTGGGAGAGGAAAGCAACAGAGACAAGAAGAAACAAATGAACGTATTCAAATCCAAATCATGGAGCCTGATGGCTTGCATCCCAGAGTTTTTAAGGGATTGACTTGTTATTTTGTTGCAACTATTACAGCTGAAGAATCGATATTGGAATTGTGCAGTCCCTAAAGGCTGAAAAAATGGGAGTTTCTTAATTAAACAATAGCCGTGGAGGTGGGACTCATTAATATAGAACAGGAAATGGTAGAAAATACCTGGAAAAGTAGTTGAGAAGGATGAACAGAAACATCTAAATTTCTAAAAAGATTGTAAGTACCTGGGATTAGGCCACACTGTTTTCTAAAGAACAGATGCTTCATACGAATCTGTGACAAGCTGGGGAAAACAGTAGATTTAAAAAGAAATTGTCACCCTGTTCTATATGACAAGTCATCAGGCCCAGCCACTGTTTGGTGGGTGTATAGCTCAGTGTCTGGACACATCCAGAGAGCAATCTTTCTGAAGGTGACCACACCTGTGAAAGAAGCTTCCTAGACTGAAAAATGTCATTAATTATATTGCTTTTGTCCTACCTGAATCACCACATCTTTTAGTATGGCTTTTTTTGTTTTGTTTTGTTTTTCTTAGAAGCACTAGTTCGATTAACTGGATGACAATGAGTCACCTGGTTGGAACAAGTATTTACTGAATGAACACCAGTCCTGTGGAATGCTCTGTGATAAATGTTAGGGGAGGGATGAAGAAACAGACCAACCTTCCTCAAGTGAGAGTTACTGAACTCTCACTGAGCAAAAGCCTCTAAGCCAGATGCTGTGAGGAAAGGATGGCTTGGAATTGTTAAAACGACATGGACTTTGGCCCCAATGTACAGTTTAGAAGTTAAGATAGCAAAGTTCTTTTCTTTAATAAATGATTTTGAACATCCACTCTGTGTCCCAAGGACTTCATGACCTGGCCATATGGTTTCTAACTATGAACAAAGACATGGCTAGAATGTGCCAAGGAAAAATCTTAAAGAATAAGGTAGCAATTCAGTGGGTTATAAAAGAAGGGTGGAATTTCAACAGATTTAGGTAGGTGATTAGAGAATTCCAGGCAGCAGGAAAAGTATGAGCAGTGACTTAAAGGTGCTACTACATAGGAAAAATTAAGGGAACCAAGCCACAGGCTTTGGCCAAAGACTAAGGAATGTGAAGGGGAATAAAAATGAGGAAACTAAGAGATAAGCATATAAGTAATTTGAACTTAATTCTGGTAGCAAGAAGATATTTAAAAAAATCAGAGAGGAGAGGCACAATCTTAGATAGACATTGGAAATGCTAATCTGGTTTCTATGTGTAAAGTCCACTAAAACAGAAGGCATTTTGGAAGCAAGATCAGTTTTAGGCCATTGATTCATGATGGAGCTAAGGTAAGGCCTTTGGTGGTGCCTCTAGAAACAACAGCAAAGAGATGAATGGCAGAGACTGTGAAAGTAATAACCAACAAAGAAGGGCTCACTGCTAAATTATTTGATACTCACTTTAAGTGCAATAAGGTCTTGGAAAATTAATAAAAATAAGACAGTAGGACTGCTGTTTTTTTTAGCCTTTATTTTATTTTATTTTTTTATTATACTTTAAGTTCTAGGGTACATGTGCACAATGTGCAGGTTTGTTACATAGGTATACATGTGCCACGTTGGTTTGCTGCACCCATCAAGTCATCATTTACATTAGGTATTTCTCCTACTGCTATCCCTTCCCCAGCCCCCCACACCTCGACAGGCCCTGGTGTATGATATTCCCCACCCTGTGTCCATGTGTTCTTGTTATTCAACTCCCACCTGTGAGTGACAACATGCAGTGTTTGGCTTTCTGTCCTTGTGATAGTTTGCTTAGAATGACGGTTTCCAGCTTCATCCATGTCCCTGCAAAGGACATGAACTCATCCTTTTTTATGGCTGCATAATATTCCATGGTGAATATGTGCCACATTTTCCTTTTTTTTTTTTTTTTTTGGAAATAGAGTCTCACTCTGTTGCCCAGGCTGGAGTGCAGTGGCGTGATCTCGGCTCACTGCAAGCTCCACCTCCTGGGTTCATGCCATTCTCTTGCCTCAGTCTCCTGAGCAGCTGGGACTACAGGCACCTGCCACCACGCTCAGCTAATTTTTTGTATTTTTAGTACAGACGAGATTTCACCGTTTTAGCCAGGATGGTCTTGATCTTCTGACCTTGTGATCCACCTGCCTCAGCCTCCCAAAGTGCTGGGATTACAGGCGTGAGCCACCGTGCCCAGCCTGTTCCACATTTTCTTAATCCAGTCTATCAATGATGGACATTTGGGTTGGTTCCAAGTCTTTGCTATTGTGAATAGCGCCACAATAAACATATGTGTGCATGTGTCTTTATAGGAGCATGATTTATAATCCTTTGGGTATATACCCAGTAATGGGATCACTGGGTCAAATGGTATTTCTAGTTCTACATCCTTGAGAAATTGCCACACTGTCTTCCACAATGGTAGAACTAATTTACACTCCCACCAACAGTGTAAAAGTGTTCCTATTTCTCCATATCCTCTCCAGCATCTGTCATTTCCTGACGTTTTAATGATTGCCATTCTAACTGGCATGAGATGGTATCTCACTGTGGTTTTGATTTGCATTTCTCTGATGACCAGTGATGATGATCATTTTTTTCATATGTCTGTTGGCTGCATATATGTCTTCTTTTGAGAAGTGTCTGTTCATATCCTTTGCCCACTTTTTGATGGGGTTGTTTGTTTTTTTCTTGTACATTTGTTTAAGTTCTTTGTGGATTCTGGATATTAGCCCTTTGTCGGATGGGTAGATTGCAAAGATTTTCTCCCATTCTGTAGGTTGCATGTTCACTCTGATGATAGTTTCTTTGGCTTTGCAGAAGCTCTTTAGTTTAATTAGATCCCATTTGTCTATTTTGGCTTTTGTTGCCATTGCTTTTGGTATTTTAGTCATGAAGTCTTTGCCCGTGCCTATGTCCTGAATGGTATTGCCTAGGTTTTCTTCTAGGGTTTTTATGGTGTTAAGTCTTACATTTAAGTCTTTAATCCATCTTTAGTTACTTTTTGTATACGGTGTAAGGAAGGGATCCAGTTTCAGCTTTCTACATATGGCTAGCCAGTTTTCCCAACACCATTTATTAAATAGGGAATCCTTTCTCTATTGCTTGTTTTTGTCAGGTTTGTCAAAGATCAGATGGTTGTAGATGTGTGGTGTTATTTCTGAGGCCTCTGTTCTGTTCCATTGGTCTGTATCTCTGTTTTGGTACCAGTACCATGCTGTTTTGGTTACGTAGCCTTGTAGTATAGTTTGAAGTCAGGTAGCATGATGCCTCCAGCTTTGACTGCTGTTATTTTTTAAAGCCCTTTTCACATTGACCTACAGTTTTATATATTAAAGATTGAATTTGAGAGTAGAACATTAATGGTAGTAAGCATTCTCCATTGACACAGCTCTGGTATATTCAGTTCAATTCCTGACATGTTACAGAGGAGTTGGTTTCTCCTCTTTAACAGTTTTCTAGATGGCTGAGATTCACATTGGTCTTACCAGTGTACCATGAGGTGCTTGAGGCTAGTGTCCGCAGAATTGCTTAGCAAGAGAAGAGTCAAGTACTGTCAGGTTCCTGGCATTTCGCCTCCTTGCCAGTAGCTAATGAGTGCATTAGGCCCTAGCAATGCAAGATCCTTTCATATAAAGAGCAATTGGTTGGCACAGATCATGGTTGCAGCCCAAAAGCAGTTTCTAATAATATGAATTAAGTCAGCTGCTGTGGTCTGTATCCATCAGGTAACCTCCATGCCCTGGCCCACTCCATGACCACCTCCTTGATTGGAATCCCTGGAATTCACAGTTCTCTACATCTTTCTTCCATGCTCCCCAGCCTCACCACTTTTCCTATTCCCACACCATATATTCCTGGTGTCAAAAGCCTAGGTCTCTCTGTCTCTCATATTGCCTCTCCTAGCACAAGGGAAAGTCTCTCAGCTGGCCAATGGAGGCCAACTCATCCAGCAGTGAGAAAAATATTAATAACCTTCCTCAAGGATGGAGAAGATTCAGTTTATAAAACCAAATAGCTTTTATTCTGTCCTGGTTGTGAGGATAATTCACCCTCTGTACCAGAATGTAAGAATGAGTCTAATGCAAAAATAAAAAAGCAAAACAAGTTGAGTTTTGTACTAAAATAGGTTTAACTTCTTATCCTGTTACATTAGTGAGACTTTTTTCATTGAGATGTACAGATTGTAGAATGTTTTCATGCATGTTATCTCTCCTTTGATGCTTATAACAATCCTGAGTGCCATCATTCTCTTTGACCAGTTAAGAATCTGGGGCAGCAGGCATGGCATGCTGCATATCACATGATTGGAAATATCAAAGTTAGCAGGAGAACTTAAGGCTGATTTTTCAACTCTACTTGTTTAATATATTGCGTATTGACAGAAGCGCTGAAAAACATTTACAATGCCTTAGCTTACCTTTAATTTTGTCATTCTGTTTTTCTCACTGACCAACAAAAGGAATTGGTAAAATGTGAGGAATTAATCACTTGAAGGAATTGGTTCAATGCATGATTTCCCTCTGCTTTTGATTGGATGTTTCCTTAATATCCATGTATTGTATATTTATGGTGTTGCAGGTACTGTTTTTGATTCTATGGATACAAGGATCAAAAAGTCATAATTCCTTCCTTTCTGGTACTCAATACCCAGAGAAGAAAACTGGTAACATTAATAATAAACTATCCCACAACATACGTATTTAGTATCAACCATTTAGAATAATGCTGGGTATTAAGCTCTTTTTCTTTCTATACTCCTTCCTTACAAATATTTGGTTCACTTAGGTATTTTCTGTTTCTGTAGCCTATACCTCTCAACATGGTGGTGGTTATTATTTGACTAATTTCACTATTTTCATAAAATGTCTGTGGCCCAAGTCTTCCTACTTGTACACAACTATATCTAAAGGAGAGGGGAGAATTTCCTTCCCATACCTCTAGCAGATTGCTCTTGATGTATTGGGTCTTTGCCTGTGATCTGGCTACAAGGGAAATAGGGGAAGCAAAGAAATTCCTCTTCCAATAGGGAAAGCAAAGAAATTCCTGTATGAGCCCCTGCCAACCTGGACAAATTCCTCTATGTGCCCACTCCCCAACCTGGTATGGGGAGGAATTAAAGGCTACTGAGTAAATAACCAGTAGAGACTGCCACAGTCAATCACAGTAAAATTGCCATACTTAATTTTTGAATGTATTAATATGATTATTTTTATTGTTGGTGAGGTCTTGATATAATGTGATGAAAACTGAAAAGGGGTACACCATTTATAGTACTCAGCTACCATGATGGTAGCTGGTTATAATAAAATATATCTCTATTCTGCAAATAAAAAGTTATTAGCTCCAATTCTTGGACCATGGACAGTTCACATTTACCATTGTCATCACTGTGATCATCATCATTACTGTGAATCGTTCTCATCAAACAGCATTCATTTGGTTCTCTGCTTACAAAAGATGCCGTATTATCTTTCTATGTTTCTCTTAAACATGTGGAAAATAATGCTTTTGGAGAAATTGGGATATTGGGAGGATAAATGAGCTTCTGAAGGTGTTTTCCATTGTGTGCCATAGATGAGCTCTGAAAAGTCAAGTATACATTGAAGTTTTGTAAATCGAATCAATTTTAAATGCACTAGAGAACTCAAAATTTAAAAGAACCTTGTAGTGAGTCTGTGTTGCAAGGACTCCATTTGAAACACAGGTATTCAGTCCCAGATTCAATAGTTTCATAAATTTGTATTTTTCTAAGATAGGCTGTTCTTAAATTGATTATGTGTTTTACACTTTTTCAGGGAAAAGTCATTATGAATCCAAAATCGTCTTTGTTAATGTGAATGTAATAAAATCTAGTTATTTTCATTGCCACATTAGTAGAGAATTATTCTTTTCATCATTATTCATTCTTTAAGAGAGATTTTATTTTTAAGTTAGCCATTTTGGATAATTCAAATAATAAAATATCAAAAATGGAAAAAAAAGCTCAGGCATCACATATATAGTGGTTTTGAAAAATATAGCTCAACAAATTTCATTCATGCTAAACACACACATGTGCATACATGGAATTTCAGGAAAAAAAATAAAAAGGTAAAAGCAGCCTTGTTTCAGAGAAAGCAGATATGAGGGGCTTTTGTTCTTCCAATAGCCCCTCTGATCTGCTGGGTTTCTTCCTGGGTTCTCTGTCTCCTGAGAGGGCATGTGTATGTCAGTTACTTCCAGAATTACTTACTGGAATACCTGGTTCTGCCACCTATAAAGTAGGTGGTAAACTTGGGTAACTACTTATCTACATCACAGACAGGATAATAGTCCCAACCTCATGACAATCTAGAGGTTGAATAAATTAATACCTGCACAGTACTTGGATCAGTGCCTAACCTGTACTAACCTGTAGCAGCAGGCACCTAGGAAGCAGTATCCTCTATGGAGGCATCTTCATGGAATACCATGACATGGAAGTACATCTTATGAAATTCACTTAATCCCAAATCCTTATTTTATCAATGGGTGAGCAGAGGCCCTAAGGGGAGAACAATTTTCCTGAGTTCAGGCAAGGAGGGAGTAGCAGAAAGGATATATAGCTCTGGGCTCTGGAGGCCCACTAGAGAGAATTTCCCACTGGAGCCTGAGTTAACTCTAGAGGCCACGGATACTTTATTTCAGTGACCCAAAGGCAAGAGACACACTGAAGCTCCATTTAGAGCAGGATTTCTCAGTCTCCTCACGGCTGACATTTTGGGCTAGATAATTTGTTGCTCTCCAGGGGCTGTGATGTGTATTGGAGAATGCTTACCAGCACGGCTGGCCACCGGATGCCAGTAGCACAAAAATGTCTCCGAATATCATGGAATGTCCCCTGGGGGACAAAATTGCAGGTATTTATAAATGCATTTTAGCAGTTTTAGCACAATAGAGCCAGAAAAGATGCTATCAGGAGTACACGTGAGGGTACAGCCCCACAAGGAGGCTGAGGCCCCACAGAGAGTGGCCTCTGGGGACTTTGCCTAAGGTACAAATCTCACTCATGTTCTATGCACAGACTTCCTCAGAGTCTGAACTAGAAGGGTCACACTGTATTTAGTGTGCAAGCAACATCCGTATAAAATAACCGCTCATGAGAATAATGCAGAATTTCCCCAAAGGGGTTTGAATTTCAGGCTCTGGATATTTAAAATGGGCACAACGTTACTCATCTGAAGCCTGGTATTATAGGTCATGTGAGTGAACACCTTGGGACCTTCAGAATCAAACAAAATGCAGTGCTCCTAACGTCTGTCTGCTGAGACAATACTAACTCCAGCTCTAGGGGTTCTGAGACTGCCAAAGATGGGCCCTGTGGTTAATCCACACCTCCCCTCTCTTTTCATCCTCTTCCTGTCCCTTCATCATACACAGAATCCTCTTGGTTAAACTCCATCTTGTGTTTTTAAAAGGAACATCTAGGGGGGAACTCAAACTCAACCCATGTAATATAACTATCAAAAAAAGGTGATAGATTATTTTCCATCAAATATTCTATTGTTAATACACTCCCATGTGTACTATTATCTTAATATTTTTTAACAACAATATAATTTTGTGCAGCACATTTTAACTCACAAAGTCTCTTCACATGTATTACTGCATTTAATTCTTACAACAATATTTAAGGAAATGTAAATTCAAAGAGATTGAGTAATTGTACAAGATAACCCAACCGGTATAAATAGACATACTTCACTCCAGATTCTTATAAGCCAAATTCACTTACTGTCCATATCATTATATTTTCTTTTAAAATAATGGTGATGGGGGTTTTATTTCAACCATATTGCCGTTTTTTAGAACCACTTTGGAACTACCTTTGGAGACTGCCTGTAGAACTTGTGGCATATTTTTTAAAATACCTTCAAAGGCTCTTATCTATCAAACTTTCAGGATGAATCCCCTCTTTAAAAGAAAGTCAGGCTGTTGATTAACTTAAATGTAGCCTTAGAATGCTGAAATAATTTGTCTCTGAAAGCATTGAAAATTTTTTAAAACATTAAAAATATTTAGTAACATTTAGAACAGTCATTTTCAAAATATTTTAGTAGCAGTATAATTTCTTTTCAAATAAAATCTTTAATGAATCACTAATATAAAGGAGGCCCCAGGTTTTGGGATTGATCTAAGATCAGTGAGGATCTATGCTCTATCTCCAGATAGAGCTCCAATGATATGACAACCTTCAGAGTCAACATGCCAATACCAATACAGCGACAGGCTCGGAGACTCTAGGTTGGGCGTCTCTATACCGTGATGTGTGCATCTCTATACTGTGCACACTCTATACTGTGATGTGTACATGTTCTGAGCCTTGCTTGGCATTTCACTGAGCAAGGCACTCTATGCTATAGTAGTTTTCTAGATTGTATAAGTTTAGCCAATTGAATATGTGAAATTTAATTCAGTGTGTTCACCATCACGGATACATTCAGAAGTTCAAGTATGTAAAAGTGAATGAAGCCTTATTCTGAAGTCTACAGGAAGATGCACAAGCTTCATGATACTAAGCTGAAGTGTTGGTGGTTTCAGTATTAATGTGTGATAACTAATATATTTTAGTGTGTGTTTTGTGCAATATTTAAACTATCCTGTCATTTTTAAAATCATATGTGTAAAAACTACTGAAGATTCTTCACAGAACTCTTAGGTTCCATAGATTAAATATTGCTGATTTAGTAAGACATAATTTAGGTGTGAGGTTGTAATGTGCTTATTTATTTATTTATTTATTTTTAATACGTCATCTTATTACTCTATAGTCTCACCTTGCCTCCTTTTCTTCTCTGGGATTTTTTCACCAGAGAAGCTCAGGGCTTTTGAAATAGCTCAGTGAAGGTCTGATTAAGATTAGGTACTTGTAAAGCAAGGTACATACTGACATTTCTTATTGAACTGGTAAATAGCACCTTAATTAGCCAACTACAGCTACACTCTTTGCAGGGTAATAGGTGCATCTAAAATACACTAGCTGAACACTCTTTTTGCAAGATACCAGCCTGGGAGCTACATAAAGATGATGAGAACCAAGTCTATCTCACTAAGACATTTATTCATCTAGTTGTGAAAGTCAAGGTTAATTTTCAGCATGTCTGGCTTCACTTTTTCAGAAATAATTACCAACTCAGATGCTTTTTGATCAACCAGTAAACCAGTCCTTATTCAGCCTCCACTTAGGCATACTTACAAAAAATCGTGAATGATTACAGAATGTGAAAAATGTAAAATTGCTAGAGATCATCTAATTCAGTTATTTCCAACCATTGGCCAATGGCCCTGTAATAGGTTTCCTTTATAAAAGTACTGGGGAAGCTTGATGAAAGTGTGGGTGCTCTGATGTCACCTCATGGACATAATGATTCAGTAAGTATGAAAATATTTAGATAATATTCAGTAAGATAATGATTCAGTAAGGATGGGATAGAGCCCATGAATCTGCATTGTTAACATCTCCAATGACTCTAATGGGAAACCCAGTTCTGAAATCACTGATGTGGTCAGTTCTCTTATTTTATAAATTACTTTGCCCAAGGTCAAAAGTGGACCAAATCCCAGATCTCTAGACTCCCTGGTCAGCTCCTCTTCCTCTGTCTCAGGTCATATTTGTTTTTTAAGGAAATTACTCATTAATCAGTGTGGGATTGTGCACTTGCAACTCTTCAGCCTTGAGAATTAGAGCTACTCAGCAAAAACCTGAAGGTCTCATCTGCCCCAGACTCTGGGGCCAATTCTGTCCTAAGGCAGAAAGGATTTGAAGAGCTCTAAGCCAGGGGCTTTGCATCCAGTCATTTCAACTTCTGACCCCTTCTATTTGTATTTTTTAAACAAATTAGATCTACCAAAGTCTAAAAAACAATTTATTGGTAATCACACTACAATTGTGGGTTTTACTTGATTTCTTCTCATATTTCAAAAGTTTTAATTGTATATATATTGATAAAATGTTAAAGTCTAATGGGTATAAGAAACACTTAGAAAATAATTCAAGAGAGCACATCTTAATATGCCATCTGTGCGTGTCTGGCACTAAAGGTATTCACGATGTAGCAGCATCTTGCCCTTCCTAGACTATAAACTTACCACTAGCAGAAAGTTGGTGATATGTTTGATTTTGAATCTTATATACATCTAGCATCATTCTCTATATACAGTAAAAACTCAAAAAATATTTTTGAATGAGAGTGCCAATTTGGGAAGTACATCTCAGCTCCCATTAAGCAGATGTGTCCTGAGCTATTACCAGTACAGACCTGTGGGCAGAGCCAGGGGTGGGGGCATCTCTTGCTCAAGAGTGGAACTGGCAAGGCTTAAGTAACATGGCTCTTCAAAATGAATTTTGCATCTTGGTATTTCATATGCTTTTAAAATGATCATGAACTTGGCCCTTTTTATTAATGCCGCTTATTTCTAGCATTTCCCCATCTGGCAGGGAAATGCCATATTGTCCTGGAAAACCCTGGAGCCTGGAAAAATTGGGACCATTTGGCCAACAGTGTCCTCAGCAGCTCTCAACACAGGGAAATATTAAAATATATTAACAATGGCAACCAACCAAACAATCAAAAAAAGTCTGATCTTTTAGGAGAAAGATCAGGGTTTTACCATAAAAGATGCAATGCTTCCCTGACCTGTGCTTTTGCGAATGCTAGTCCCTCAGCTTGGCACATTCTGCTTTTCCCCTCTGATCTGTAATCCACCTTGCACTTCCCCACCACCATCTGCCACACATGATTTCTTTGTTTACCTTTAGTCATTATTTGGGGCCACTTAGGTATTCCTTTTTTAGGGCAGCCTTCCCAGATTTTCTGGAGTCCAGATAGCACAGTCCTCTGTTTGGCCTTTTTGGTGCACTATACTGCCCGTGTCTTAGGGCTTGTCATACTGAATTGCACTTGTCAGTACATTGGCTTTCCCCTCCACACAGAAAGTTTTGTAAAGTCCTGGAAGATCATGTTTAAGTTGTTGTGACAAAGTAAGAAGGTTTTTTGCCCCTGGTTCCTGGCACAGAGCTTCTAAAACCCCTGTAACTCCTGGGTGATAGGGGTGACAGGAACATTTTTTGATAAAATATTTCATCTGGATACCTTTTTCTCAGCCCAAGAGCTTCTCAGACCCCTGGAGTCTCCAGAGTGAGAAGAGTGTCTTTTTTATGCTAATGAGATGGCTAATGGCTTAGGTTCTCTACGTAGCTTTACAGTGTGGTCTGGTTACCAGAAGAACCAACCGTGTGATTAGAGGGCTGGAACTTCAAACCACTCACCCCCTCCACCTCCAGGGAGAGGAGGGTGGTTGAGATTGAGTCAACCACCAATGATCAATGATTTAATCAATCATGCCTACATCATGGAACCTGCATACAACTCTTTAAAAGGGGGATTTGGAGAGCTCCTGGGTTGCCAAACTCACTGCTGTGCTGGGAGGGTGATGCACCCCAACTCCATGAAGACAAAGGTTCCTGCATTTAGGGCCTTCCAAACCTTGCCCTAGGTACCTCTTCATCTGGCTCTGCATCTGTGCTCTTTTTAATAGCCTTTATCATCAATGGGTAAATATAAGTAAAGTGTTTTCCTGAGTTCTGTGAGCCTCATAGCAAATTATCAAACATGAAGAAGGGATTGTGGGAAACTCTGGTTTGTAGCCAAGTTGGCCAAAAATGTGGGTAATCTGGGGGCCCACTATTTAAGATTGGCATCTGAAGTGGGGGGCAGTCTTGTGGTACTGAGCCCTTAATCTGTAAGGTCTGTGTTAACTCTGTGTAGTTAATGTCAGAATTAAATTAATTTGTAGGACACCCAGTAGATGGCCACAGAAAATTGCAAAATTGCTTAGTATGGAAAACCCACACATTTGTTGTCAGAATTGCTATGAATATAGACACAGCAATTTTTTTAGCTGTTTGTAATCCTACCCCAAAATATTACATATGCCTCAAGCTAAGATGTCTTTTCCCTTAGAAGGTTATTTCTTATCCAGTATTTGGAGATACTAGGAGTCATTTATTCTATTTCTTTATTGTCAATAACAAAGCACCCTTCAGAAAAAAATAGCTTTGTGTTGATCTCAATTCATAACAGTTTTGTATGTTTACATGGGTCACCTAATGTAGTTTTATTTAAGGTAAAAAAAATTGGTATGAATTTAGTAATTATTCTTAAGGATATGACCCCAAGATTGCAAGTATTTGAGGTCATCGTAACAAGACTTTTAATGATCATTTTACAAAAATAATACTGAAAGCAGTTAGGCTTTGAAGACACCAGTTCTACAGCTATGGAAAGAATGGAGAAATAAAATTGCCACATTTTGTGAAAATGGCAACTTGTAGTTTGGGGTATAGATTCAAAATGGCTGTATCTCAACATAGTAGAATGAGAAGGTGATGTGTTCTGGAAAACTGTGGAACACATGACTAGGAAACAATTCCTGTGAAGAATGCAGATGCTGATGTTAAAAATGCATGTGAAACTGGCCGGGTGTGGAGGCTCATACCTGTAATCCCAGCACTTTGGGAGGTGGATCACCTGAGGTCGGGAGTTCGAGACCAGCCTGACCAACATGGAGAAACCCCGTGTCTACTAAAAATACAAAATTAGCCGGGCGTGGTGGCACATGCATGTAATCCCAGCTATGTGGGAGGCTGAGGCAGGAGAATCACTTGAACCCAGGAGGCAGAGGTTGCAGTGAGCTGAGATCATGCCATTGCACTCCAGCCTGGGCAACAAAGAGTGAATCTCTGCCTCAAAAAAAAAAAAAAAAGAATGCATGTGAAAATAGACACTAGGGAGTACCAGAGGTTGGAGAGAGAGTTAGGGATCTGGGCTGAAAACCACATAAAACCTGGGTTTTATATTCACTACCTGGGTGATGGGATTATTTATATCCTAAACCTCAGTGTCATACAATATACCCACATAACAAACCTGCACATGTACCCCCTGAATTATAAAATGAAATAATGTTGGAGTGAGAGTAAAAAAAAAAAAAAATGCATGTGAAGAGGATAAGTACAACTGCTAAAATGTGAGTGGAAAATAACTTTTCTAAATTAATATATTATGCATACTTTATATGGTTTAAAATGTGTACATAAATCCAAATGAACCAATCATTTAAGCAGTATTTAACTATTCTATCAACATCCCTAAAAGTGATTTTCATATTCACATTAGCCAAAAAAAAAGTAGGGATTTTCTTATTGGAGAAATGCAAAATGGTATTATTTACAGAAATACCTTTTATTCGGGGGTAAATATAGGTTGCTGTTTGTTGATGCAGTGAACTCTGCAATGACTGATACAGGATATGGGGCTGTAACATTGGCCCTTTGAGTGCTGTATTGAGACTGACTAATTCATCTCTCAGAACTGGGAAGATTGCCAAAAGACCCTTTGTGGTAAGTGGTAGTCAGAGTCCTAGCAGTTGTAAAGGCCTTCCTCATCCTGTGTTTATCCCATCCTGGTCACCATCACCCATGATATGAAAAAAAGAGGGACATTTCCCCATATCATGCATGATTCTATTGATTTCAAGAAGATCCAGATAAAATGGAATAAACAGAAAACTTGTGGTAGCTCAAGTAACTTAAAAGTCAAGGGAAATGATCACCTTCTGCCTCAACTTAATCAGAGGCTTAATGTTACTGGGACTCTTTCTATCTCTCTGTGATTTTCTCCCTCTATGTGAGACCCATCCTCAGACAGACTCTTTTCTTACATTGAAAGAAAGAGCAGCAGCTCCAGGCCTGAAATCCTCTCAGCTCAAATCCAGCAGGAATCTCCTCATGCTCTGTCCAAGCATTCCAGCAAAATCTCGGTGCATCACACAGGTTCCAGGTGGGTCATAGTCACATTCCTAACACACCTTCATGGCTGGGGAAAACACCCAAAGAACAGCCTGAGATGAGGAGGAAGAAGGCTTGTTTCTACACTGAGAAATGAAAGTTCAGCATGCAAAGAAGGATGAATGGATGCAAGCAGTAAAAACAACAGATGACACCACATTTTCATATTTTCCTGATTGTCACAGTACTCCATGTTAATTATCATTCAGAAGAACAGGAAATAAACATAACACTCCTCGGCTCTTTTCTCAGGGATATCTATGAGTACCATTTAGTCATTCTTCATCCTAATTTTTCTATTTGTGTAATTTTTATAAAATGCAAATCACAGTGTAGATATAGAGCTGGTATTTTCACTTAGATTAAATAAGAATTTTAATATCTCATGAATAATCTATTATAAACAATTTAAATGGCTACATTCAAAAGCAATTTTTATAGTTAACTACGTTATTTTTTAAATTCCTTGGTTTTCCTGTTTACAGTCTAGATAGGAGACATTAAACATGGATGAAAGGTAGAAGTAGTCCAAGGGCAGAGATACAAATACTTGTGTTTATAATCTTCTTTACAGTCTCCAAGAATTGAGCCTTTAAGTATTTATTGAAAGAGGGTTTTTTTTTTTTAACTTTTATTTAAGTTCGGGGGTACAAGTGCAGGTTTGTTACATAGGTAAACTTGTGTCATAGGGGTTTGTTGTACAGATTATTTCATCACCCAGGTATTAAGTGTAGTATCCATTAGTTATTTTTCCTGATCCTCCCCTTCCTCCTACCCTCCACCCTCCAAAAGGCCACACTGTGTGTATTGTTCCCCTCTATGTGTCCATGTATTCTCATCATTTGGCTCCCACTTAAAAGTGAGACCAAAAAGCATCATATTTTATGTAATCATTCCCATTTCTCTCTTGTGTGAGTCCCCCCAGCCTATACCTAACCTCAGAAGTAGATTCCTACCTTCCGGTCCAGTCACATCCTCTGCCCAATATTTGGTGATGAATGACCTCCACATATTGATTTGAACTGCACTGTGCCAAGTCTCGATGCCAAGACATGTCTTTGGCACAGGATGCTACACTAGAACTGTTCTTTCTGACTTGACCTGTTCTTGGTATAACAACTGTTTGCTGAGACAAGACTGAAAGATGGCTGGGCCCCTGAATCATGGATCATAGGACCTTCTCTTTCCAAAGCTCCTGTGTGCAATGAAGAAATAGTCATTTCTTCAAAAAGGGTTAGAGAAGAACTTTAGCCAAATTAAATTTAAAGGAGTTTCATTGAGCAATGAATGACTTGTGAATCAGGCAGCCCCCAGAATCACAGCAGATTCAGAGAGACTCCAGGGATGCCTTGTAGTCAGAACAAATTTATAGACAATAAAAAGGGAAATAGGGAGTGAAATATAGAAATCATAAGTGAGGTACAGAAACAACTGGATTGGTTACAGCTCAGTGTTCACCTTATTTGAAGACAATTTAAATGCTCAGCAGTGCATGAGTGGTTGAAGTATGGCTGCTGGGATTGGCCAGGACTAAGCTATTGTTACAGAAACGTACTCTTAAGTTGGGTTTTCAATCTTATCTACCTATTAAGTTAGGTTGCAATTCATCCACAAGGACTCAAATATAGAAGTATGGGGTCTTTCTCAGGCCATATTTACTTTGCTTTAACAAGGTACATATTGAACTTCTATTACATGTCAGTCATTATTACTACAGCTGGGAATATAATGGTGAGCAAAAATCTATATTTTCATCATGTTCACACTCTAGTGAGAAAGACAGACATATAATTATGTAAAATGGCCATTTGTGATAAGTGCAGTAAAGGAGAGGCACGTGGAGATATAAGTGGTTATAATAGAGAATTTCATCTATAGTTTTTCTGAAGAATTAATAAGTGAGTTGAGAACTGAAGATGGGTTAGCAGTAACCAACAAAAGTGGTGGGGTAGAAGAAAAAAATTCAAGAACAAAAAATAATCCCCTGATTCCTTGACTCTCTTACTTAAGATTGTACCTCTTCTTTGGTACCTTCTGTAAGAAAAGAGGTCAGGAGAGTCTTACCTGAGGAAGTAATGTTTGAGCAAAGACCCAAAGAAGTTAAGAAAAAAGCCACTTTGCTATCTTGCCAGGAATATTCCAGTGAGAGGAAATTTGTGCAAAGACCCTGAGATGGGTTGGTCCCTGTGTGGCCAGGAACAGCCGGAAGCCAGTGGCTGGAGAAGTAAACTGAGTGGGGACACACAGGAGTCAAATTCAGAGTGAAAGAGAGGGAGGAGCAGGTCCTGTGGGTGTTTGTATTCATCATGGGGCACTGTAAAGAATTTTAGTTTTGAGGGAGATGAAATTGAACTTGAGGGAGAGGAGTAAGATGTAGAACCACTGAAAGGTTTTGAGCAGAGTGATCTGATCTGACTTACACTTAAAAAGAAATCATCTGGCTATATTGAGAAGAGATTGTATAGAGTACAAGTTGGAAGCACGGTGGCTCTTGGAGCATATTTAAGTTCCCATTTACAAAGGAAGAAATGGAGGCACAGAGATTTTAACTTGACTAAAGTCATATAGCACAGATAATTGATTTGAACTTAGGTTTAGCTGATCTTAAAGCCCCTGCCCTTTCTACTATGTCAGATTTGTGTGTGTGTGTGCATATTAATTATAAAAGTAGGATCATACAATGTATGATACTTGAATAGTTTTTCACTTTTTCATTTAAGATGTTACGAAGTATGTCAACACATCATTTTTCTATAGCATCATTTTTAAGGCCTACACCTTAGTCCATTGTATAGATGTACAATCTTCAGATAACCTACCTCCTTTTGTTATTTTTAAATTATTATTAAAAATCTAAATAAATATTTGCATTGGGAATTCTTCCATCCTCTTGAGGGAAAAGGCCAAACATCCCAAGGAAAATATTTTAGAATATATTTCCTGTTGATGAGAAGGTGATCTTTCATACATGAGAAAACAATGTAAACTCAATGACAGCATTGGCCTTTTTATTTTAAAGTACTTAAAGCAATTTCTAAAAGAATATATTTTCACACTTTGCGAAGTAAGCATGAAACTACACAAAATTACTAATTAATTAGATTTGGAGATGCAGTCAATATGTTCATGAGGAAGGGCAATATTTTGTGTAGAAACTAAAGTGCCTATATTTTAATGTGTTAGTTTAAAAAATCAGTAGGCAAATGTTCTTGTCTCACCCTCTGGAACATTAGATCTCAATGATTTTATTGGCTTGATGATGATGACATTGTAAAGGTTTGGGTTCTCCTTCTTTTACAGAAGCCTAGGAGTATCATTTCTTTCCAGTTGTCTTAGCTATTCCTTTTCCTTTCCAATACAGTGCAGTCTTCCTGTCTAGGCTTTTCAAGTTTCCCTCACCTCCTTTACTATCACGCCTCCAAAAAATAGATTTGTCTCCTTTTTTTTTTTTTTTTTTCAAAAGTGTCTCAGTGCTGTGGACTTGAGAGAACCCATGTTATATAAAAGAAAACATCACAAGTTTTCTTATGAATCAAAGCCAGCAGTTAGGCCTTCTGCAATGTTTCACATGGTGGAACTAGAAACAGGAAATTATTCAATTAAACCTCCGTAGTTCACCACTGTAGCAACAAATAGGCTATTTCAGAAGCAGTTTTCCCAGCCTCAGAAGGAGAATTCCCCCAGTGCCGGGGAGTAGAGTGGTGCCAAAGTACCAATTTTCAAGAGTATTCAACTGCAAAAATGACACTTTTCTACTTGCAAAAGAACTTTCTTTGGCTGTTTTCTGAGACAGAAGGAAATCTCCTTTCCCATTTTGGAAATCAATAAGGCTTTTTCCTCCACTGCTATGGGTTATTATAAAAGAAACTACCCATGTTTCTGGAGATAACTTGTAGAAGATGATTACTGAAACACTGCCAACTCTGCTGTCCTGTGGGCCGCCATCTGGAGGTTGGGGACTGCTGGTTGGAAGGATGTGAAGAATATCCATTCAGGTTCCTAATGCTCATATCTCCCAGACATTTCAACAAGTTTGCAATAGAGTATTTTGAGCCAACGCCATCTAGAGCCCAGGATAAAGTTCCCTTACCATTTCTCATTGCAAGTCATTACCAGGACACTTTCAGGGCACTCTTGTTGAGTTGCTCAGCTGGAATTTTTATAATAACCTATGACACAATTAAATATACAGCCCATATCCAAGGAAGATATTACTAGCTGCAGAGAAGTGATGGTGTCTCTCTGAGGAGCTGTTTCTTATGACAGCCTCCCTTCCCTATATAAACCGGGGGCAGCCTGACCAGCAGTGCCAGGATTATAGGCATCTGTGGAGTAGTGCCTACTCAAGTATGAGCTCTTCTACTTTTTAAGTGTGTGATGTTGGGCTGGCAATTTTAACTCCCTTAGTTTCAGGGTTCTCATCTGTGAATACAAATGAAAATACTTTACAAGGTTATTATGAGAATTAAAGAGATAACATATGTCAAGTGCCTGGCATACAGCCTGATACATAATAGGCATGTAAATGGTGGTAGCATGTTTCTCTTCTATTCCGTGTGAAATTCAGTCTATCCCCAGAGTGGTCACTAGGCATACATTCTCACCTCTTCTCTTTCCACTAACATGACCATAAAAAGCCATTTTCTTAGTTTCTCCACTCAGGCCTACTTCCTCACAGAGTTGAGCTCTAACCACTTGCAATTCTTTCCAAACCATTAAATATACATACAGATATGTATGTGTATATATATATATACACGCACACACACACATATATAATATATATATACACACACAGATAGATGTATATTTAATGGTTTGGAAAGAGTTGCAAGTGGTTAAAGCAACTCTTTCTCTCTCTATATATACGTATATACACACATACACATATATGTGCATGTGTATATGTCTCTATGTATACATATGTGTGTACATGTCTCTATATATAGAGAGATAGGTTTCTCTATATAGAGAGCGGATTCTATGTATGTATGTATATAGAGAGAGGTTTGTATATTTAATGGTTTGGAAAGAGTTGCAAGTGGTTAAAGCAACTCTATATTATATATAAAATCTATTATGATATAATAGACAATGTTAGTGTGAAATTAGTAATGTATAATATTAATACATTACATGATTAAATATATATTACATTGAACATATACATATTATACGTAATGTAATATGTTACATTAAACTAAATAAATATATATAAGATACATTAATATATATTTACTAGGACTCATACTAATTTTAATTCTAAACTCAACCAGGAGGCACCCACATTTACAAGGCAATAAAGAAAGAAGAGGTAATTTAAAAAGCAAAAGGGGCAAATACAATTTTGAAATGAAGGCTCTCTCTGAACAGGGAACCTCAGGATACACTGTCGGTGCAAAACAGAGGAGTATTTACCACCCTACCGTGGGTTCACCATCACCTCAAATGTGACATAACATGGCATTGGGTTTTTTAGTGCATACAACACATAAATTTCTTCTGTCAAATTTAAAGACAATCGAAATGTTCACGTTTTTTCACACTCATTTGAAGTCAAACCTATTATTTCCTATTGCTCACTTGCTGAATTGGGATTTTTTGTTGGGAGTGGGTAGGTGTCTGGAGAAGTTACTGAGTGTAGTCCTTTCCAAGTATTTTCATTCATTTAGAGATTTTAGATTAATTTCATTGTTCTATTCTGCTGAAATCTTTTTGAATTTTAATGGTGCTGACAAATATAATAGTTATTCCTTCTAGTTTTCTATCACCAACTAATTTATTCTGCATGTTAATATCTCCATGCCATGTATCAGTTTAAAAATATTTGCTATGGGGATGAGGGGAAGCAGAGCACTATGATAAGTCACAGGAGAATAATCTTTTAACTGGGCGTTAATTGATATTGACCAATTAATACACACTCTGGTAGTAGGGATTCACCACACTTCATTATAGTTTGGATCATATTTAACTTAGGCATTTACAACAATACCATGAGTATAATACAAAACACTTGTAAAAATCCAGATATGATTTTTTGTGTGTTAATTTTCAGTCATTTCAATCTGCAATAATTTATTCTAAGTGAACCCATGCTGGCTCCCAGTGGCCTTACATCCTTTCCTAAGTGTTTATAAATCATGTCTTAAATAATTAATTTTTATCTCCAGTCTGAGAGAGATTTCAAGCTCACTTGACTGTAGTTAGAAATAACTATAGACTTCCATTAAAAAAAATCAAGGAAACCTATTTTCGAAAGGCACAAATGCCTCTCCTATTCCTTAAAGATTAACAAAAGTGATTCAGCCATCTCTTTGGAAATACATATTTGAAGCAAGAAAGGTCGGGTATTTTTGGAATAAGCACTCTAGGACCCTTTCCTTGCTGGAGATTTTCCCCCTACCATGCCCTACACAAATCACCCTCTTCTATCTAGCTGATTTAGTCTCAGACTCCAGAATTTTACATACCCATTATCACCTCAAACTCTTTGCTAGATTAATAGGACCACTGAGTCTTATTATATTATCTCCAAGAGGTCATCCCTGAACACCTCACTCCCTCCTGTCTCTAAACTACTGCAGTATTTTGTTGTTGTTGTTGGGGGAGGCTATTACATAAATAGAGTTTTAAATTATAGGTCAAAAAATACACCTGTTTTCTTTGTTCAGATTGGAGGCTGCTTGAAAGGATGAACTCTTTCTTTTTCTTCCATGCAACCATCCTGTTCTCTTATATTGATATTAGGCATTAAGAAAAGCTTGCTGATGAATGATAGTAATGAAGCCTTTCCTTCCTTGTCATATGGCCACACACCCAGAATTAGACGTCTGTTGACCAAAAATCAGTTGCAAAACTGGCACTGGACAAAAAATCATAAATTTTAAAGTGGGAAAATGCACTTATTAAATAGAATCCTTGTTTTTAATTAGTTTAATTAGAATGCTTCATGTTGTAAAATGTATATATTCTCCTTAACCTGGATTAAATAATAAAAGAATTAATTGACCCCTATAAGTGAGAAATCCAAAGGCAGGGATGGCTTTAGGTTAGATGGCTTATTCCAATGACCCAAATAATGTAACCAAAATCTCAGTTTCTTTCTGTTTCTTCACTTTGATTCTACAGTTTCAACTTCATTTTCAAGTTCTGTATTAGCTTTTTTGTTGCTGCTATAACAGATTGCTACCAAATTTGTGGTTTAAAACAAAAACAAATTTATTATCTCACAGTTCTGGAGATCAGAAGTCAGGAAATGCATCTTTTACTTGTAAAATCAAAGTGTTCACAGGGCTGTGCTCCTTCTAGAGGCTCCAGGGGAGAGCCTGTTCCTCTAGCTTCTAGAGGCTGCTTGCATTCTGTGGCTTGTGGTTCCTCTTGAGCAATGATATCACTCTGACTTCTGCTGTCATTGTCATACATCCCTTTCTTACTCTGCCTCTCTCTTTCAACTTTTAAGGATGCTTATGATTGTAATTGGTCTTCCTAGATAATCCAAGATAATCTCCCCATTGCAAAATCCATCTTTATCACATCACAAAGTCCCTTTTGCCATGTCAGGTAACAGTCTGGCCTAGTATCTGGATGTGGGCATCTTTGGAGGGCTGTTATCTTCCTTTCCACAGTCTTCCTTCTAGTCCTGATAGATTCACATTGATTTCCCACGAAAACTATGTTCATCCCTTCCCAGCATGTCCAGAAGTTTCAATCCATTACAGCATCAACTCAGAGTCCAAAAAATCTCACATTAGCAGCTCAAAGGACCCAAATCACATCATCTAAATCAGGTATGGGTAAGACTCTGGCTATGACCCATACTGGGGAAGATTTCCTCTTTTCTATGGACCTGTGAAGCTAGAAAGCAAGTTATATGATCTCAAAATACAATGGTGTAACAGCACACAAAGCCAGCTACAAAACTTCTTCTCAAAAGGAAGAAAGTCAGAAGAAAATAAAAGAAATCCTTGGTCCCAAGAAGTTTTGAAATCCAGCTTGGCAAAAAAAAAAAAACAAAACAAAAAAAAAAAACATTAGTTTTCAAGTCTTGGGAACAATTATCTGTGGTTTATGTCTTCATCCTCTTGGCTCTGAGCTCTGCCCTCTAGGTTCATATTTCTGACCTTGTAATTATTTTTCTTTCATTCTTTTTCATAAGGGTAGTACCTACTTGCAACTGAGTACTCGTAGCTTCTTTCCTGCCTGTAGAATTTTAAAAATCTAGCAGCCTTCTTTCATTTTGTCTTCTTTGTCCCTTTGAGTCCAATCTGGCAGTGTTTCTGCTGATATAACAATCTCAAGAAGCTTGCTGGTCTTCCACATATGTCTTGGGTATTTACTCTATTAGAGAGGAGACTCTTCCACAGGCCTTTCCTGCATAACTTCTTCTTTACTTCTGGCTTCTGTCGAGACAGCTGAGAGGATCCATGAGTCACATGCCTAATTTCCTCAAAAAACCCACTGCATGACTGAATATTCTGATCTTTTGATCTTTGTGAGGCATGAGCAACACACTATTTACTTTCTCTACACAGCATGCGTTCCTAACCATAAATTTCCTAATTTCAGTGTGATTTATAATCTGAATAGGCTGATAATTTCCCAAATCAAGTACTGTTGTTTTCTTTTTATATAAAGAGTTTTTCCCTCGGTCTATCTCTTTATCATATTTTACTATAAGCAGCAAGGAGAAATTTGATCACATCTTCAACACTTTGTTTGGAAATCTTAGCAAATATCCAAGTTTATCACTTGCAAGTTCTGCACTCCACATAGTAGTAAGAAATAACTGTGCTAATATTTTTGCCACTATATAACAAGGACCCCATTTTGCATTTTTTTCTGAGACCTCATCATCAATGCCTTTAGTGTCCATATTTTACCAACAGTCTATTCAAGGCAATCTAGGCTTTTTTTCTGTTTCCCAATTCCAATGTCACCTGGACAATTTTAAGTATTGTTACAGCAGCGTCTCACTCCAGGGTACCAAAATCAATACTAGCATTCTATTACTCTTGCAATCAACCACCACAAATTTAATGACAGAAAACAACACAAACAACACAAATTTATTATCTTACAGTCAAATATTCAAGTAAAGATTTTACAAAGCCAAAATCAATATATCAATAGGACTGTGTTCCTTACAGAGGCTCCGGTGAACATCTGGTTTTTTTCCTTCTCCAACCTTCAGAGGCTGCCTGCATTCCTTGGCTCATGAACTCTTCCAGTAATGGCATCACTGTGCCCTGACCTCTGCTTTTGCCCTCACGTCCCTTCCTCCAACTCTGGCTTTCTGTCTCTCTCTTCCATTTTCTAAGGCCCCTGTGATTTCACTGGGCACATTGGGTAATCAAAGATAATCGCCTCATCTTATGATCTTAACTTTATAACATTTGCAAATCCCTTTTATCATGTAAAGTCACATTTTCACAGGTTTTGCCGATTCGGATGTAGGTATTTTGAGGTAGGGGGTGGAGGGTATTTTTCTGCCTACCACAGGTTCTTCATGGGGATCTGATGGAAGCACCAAGATTTCTTTTAAATTAATCCCTTCATTGAAACTCATACTCTTCCACAGTCTGAGGGGAAAAGGATTACTCCCAGCAGTGCTTCCATGAGGGGCGCAAAGCTTCTCCTTCAAACAAGCCCCAGAAAATGTCTTCTTCACTCTGATTGGCTGAGGGCTCAGTTTTGAATTTCTCATCGTGATCAGAAAGACAGGCTACTCTGCGTGACTAAAGTGATTCAGGATCCATTACCTCAATTTTGTAGTTGAGAAATGTGGAGCAGTAGTACCCTCAGAGCGAACTGTAAGACCTGTTATTAGAATAAGTTAGAAGAGATTAGGAGGAAGACAAGCAAGCAAACAAAAAACAAAAACAAAAGCCCACAAATATCACCTAAAATATACCACTTCACCCCATGATTGTAAATTAGCCCATGTCAAATGACCACATCATATTTATATTTGTGTATTCTATATAGATAGCACATAGCCTAAAAGTCTAATATAATAATTGGCTTTCTTAAATGACTAAATGGTGAACTATTATATTGTCACATTCATGTGATTTGATCTGCAACGTAATAAAATTCATAGCTTTATAATACCTATTGACTATGTGTTATTGTTTTTGCAAATATATTTCTCAAATATGTTTTAGAAAGTATTGAAAGTCAGATTATGATATTGGGAGAACAAAAATAGATTCAGATAATTAATTTTCAGAATAAAAATAAGACAAGAATGCAGTTCCAAAATGGACGTTCTGAAAGGAATTGTACACTTTTAATTTGTCTTATTTTCTTGGCCTAATCTCAGAAAATCAATGCTCCTCATACACCCCCACCCCTAATACACACATAACTAAGAGTATATGTGATTTGAAAAAACTGAAAGTGCAGATTAATGCACCTTCTGAACTGATAAGTGTGTCTGGACATCTGTATATTCTATCACCAGATTAAACCTCAGAAGGCGTCTTTCAAAATGTCTTAAATACTATGTGAAGAGTATCAGCTATGCTAAACTATTTGCTGTGGCCCGCATTTCTCTCCTATTTCTGCCTGATCTTTTGATATTCTTTTTTTTGTTTTTGTTTTCCTAGTAAGAGGCTATGTGGCAAGTGGGCCTGATACCTCTGAGAGGAGAGATGAGGAGACGCAGTGTCTCTCAAGTATAAATCACTGAACTGTGAGTCAGAAAATATCAAAGTTGTTTCCAAGAGAATACTCTAAAATCAAGCTGAGTCATCTAAGATGAAGGAAAGAGTATTGGGGAAGAGAATACAAGCAACTTTCAGAAGCTAGCTGTGGAACCAAATGAGTATCTAAGAGGAAGAGAAGTCAATGGTCTTTTGTAGAAGCCCATTAGTCAGTGGACTGATGGCTTGGATTACTCAGTACAGGGGTCAAGGGCCATAGTGAAGAGTAACTTGATCACTAGAACAGCTATGTGAGGCTGAAGGAGATCTGAGTGGTATTTGATTTTCTGTTTCTGTATTAATTTGCTGAGGACAATGCTTTCCATCTTCATCTGTATCCCTGTGAAGGACATGATTTCATTCCTTTTTATGGCTGCATAGTATTCCGTGGTGTATATACACCACATTTTCTTTATCCGGTCTATTATTGATGAGCATTTAGGATGATTCCATGTCTTTGCTATTATGAATAGTGCTGCAATGAACATATGTGTGCATGTACCTTTATAATAGAATGATTTACATTCTTTTGGGTGTATATCCAGTAACATGATTGCTGGGTCAAATGGTATTTCTGCCTCTAAGTCTTTGAGGAATAACCACAATATCTTCCACAATGTTCTCACTTATAAGTGGGAGCAAAATGATGAGAACACATGGACACATGGTGAGAGAACAACACACACCGGGACCTCTCAGAGGGAGGGGCTGAGGGGAGGGAAAGCATTAGGAAGAATAGCTAATGGATGCTGAGCTTCATACCTAGGCGATGGGATGATCTGTGCAGCAAACCACCATGGCACACATTTAGCTCTGTAACAAACCTGCATATCCTGCACATGTACCATGAACTTAAAATAAATTTGAAGAAAAATCCAGATCTGAGCAACATGGACCATTTTTGGTTTCCTACCCTCCCTCCCTCTTGTTGAGGACATCCTATTACTGATATGGGAAATACAGGACTTCATTAGTCTTGAGAAGAAGTTGCAACTCTTCCCTCATACCTACTATCTTATGCAATGGTTCTTTACATCATTATGGCAGGGAGGCAGGCTTGAACTCACCTTATACATTTACTGAAAGCTAAAGATTCCCTTCCCAGTTAAAGAGCATGTTCACACAAGCCAATCACTTTTCATAAAATTTCAGGATATTCACAAACCTCCTGAATTTTGTTGGTGGAGACTTCCTGGGAAGATTCATGGACTGGGTTAAGAACCCTTGCTGTAGAACCCAGTCCTGAACCACCAGAGGCTTCACCTCAGCTAATGGAAGTTTTGAGTGTTTTAAGAAATTTGGGGGTAACCAAAGAGTTTCATCCAATTCTAAAGAATCCATCCATGTAAGCTATTTCAGAAGGTTTTGCTTTAGTGAACACAGGCACTTCATATTTTAACTTTTCCAGGACAGGAAGGAATGGGCATGACTAGGGATCTAAAACACTGTTGTCCAGTTCCAGCATCATAGGAGTTTCCCTGATGATGATTTTATCCTGGATTTTTCATGCTTTCCCTCACGCCTTTCTTCTTAAATAGATGTTCACATTCTCTCTGCTCACAGCCTGGTGAGCATGGGAGGGTGACAAGAACAGGTGGGGAAGAATCTAGTAAGGAATGGTCTGAATCCACCGCTGAACATCTCCTTAAACGACAGAACTTTTACCAGAATGACATTTCTATTCATTATCCTTCCCGGCCAAATTAATTGGTTTGTAAGTTCACTTATTCTGCAGAAACGTATTGGCATGTGCAGAATTCCAAGTTCTATGCTAGCATCTGTGAGGAGTGCAAAGATGGATGGCATACAACCTCTCTCTTCTCAAAGGAGCTTGAGTTCCCGCAGCAGAGACAAGTTATGCAAAGGAACTCAGCTTAAAACAGTTTCCTGAAAGGGCTTTGCTGTTCACCCTTCCTAAGTTTCCTGCTGTGTGTGTGCTTGTGTGTGTGTGCACACACACGCGTGTGTATGGTTGCTTCACTTTATCTGCCAGGGACTGGAGAAATGTCTCTCTTGTTTTCCCAGAGCACCCCCTCCGTTACGTGAACCATCATATTTATCACGATACTTTATAATTATCCATTTAGCTTCTCTCCTGACGGATCACAAACCCCTTGAGGATAGAGACTGAGTCTCACTGGATGTCCCAACTATTTCCTGGGAGCCAACAGAACACCTGGAACATGATAAGTGCTTTTAAATGTGTTAAAGAAAACAATTGCGAGAGAAGAGAGAACACAGACGACATGAGACGTCCTACAAAAGGAGGCCCCTTAGCTACTATGTCAGGAAATAACTCTGGCCTTTGTCCTGTCCGCTGTGTTTCAGGATCTCGATTTCCCTCCCGTCCTAGAAGGGAGTTGGATCAGGTGATTCTTTCCAAATGAAAAATTGTATTTTAAATAATGCCAAGGGCAGAGAAGGAAGTAAACATCCTGGCCACCTCCTCCGCCTTAAACGCCCGCCTAGGTTTTACAGTCAAATACCAATAATTTCCTGAAGGCTGAGTGTCAAACACGGTCGCTGCAAAATCTCCAGACGCTCAGGATGTTCACAGGCTCCATTGACAAAAGTGACTTCCCACGCTTTGCCCACAGAGGGCATCCCTGCGCATTGATACGCAGACCAGGCAAATGCAGCTGCTGGAAGCCTCCTCGGTCCGCTCTTTTTTCCCTAAGCCATAGTCTCTCTGCCCCCACCCCCTTCCCGTGGAATCTTTGCCTGATCCAGTTCGTTTCCCTCCGGTCTCCACATTTTCCCTTCCAGCCCTCCACTTCTCCGGATCAATGTGTAGTACGGTTCCAACTCCCAGCTCGCACACCGCTGGCGGACACCCCAGTAACAAGTGAGAGCGCTCCACCCCGCAGTCCCCCCCCGCCTCTCCTCCCTGGGTCCCCTCGGCTCTCGGAAGAAAAACCAACAGCATCTCCAGCTCTCGCGCGGAATTGTCTCTTCAACTTTACCCAACCGACGACAGGGAACCAGCCTCAACCTTTTAATGCACAGCCCGGCCACAGGATTGCCTTCCATCTCCTCTTGGTCCCTCCTGGATGTGGTTTATTGATGACTTGCGAGCCCCTCAGAGAGCTGTCTTCCCTCCTCTGGCTCCCTCCGTTTCCTTGAGTTAGTTTTCTAAGGTTTTACCGGGGCTCGGGATCTCTTGGACCGAATGGAACTTTTTGCTGCCTGCTTTTGCTGCTGATTCTGTCAGTGGACAAGGAAAAAGGCTTCGAAGGCAGCAGAGGCGCAGGGGAGGTGGAGAAAGAGGTGGAGGAAGAGGACGAGGAGGAAGAGGAAGCCGAAGGGGCTCGGCGCGTGTGTGTGCATGTGTGCATGCGTGTGTGAGTGCATGTGTGTGAGTGCTGCCGCTGCCCGCGACCCCTGGCCCCGAAGGTGTTGGCTGAAATATGGAGAATAGTCTTGGATGTGTTTGGGTACCCAAGCTGGCTTTTGTACTCTTCGGAGCTTCCTTGCTCAGCGCGCATCTTCAAGTAACCGGTAAGTGGCTCTTTCCTTTCTTCTCGTCGCACCCCCTTCCGTACCCCACTTCCCTTCTCATTTCATTTGGCGAGTAGTAGAATTGGGGTGGGGGATAGCAAGAGATTTGGCGCTTGCGCTGCCCCCCATTTGCGCACCGATGATAAAAGATAGAAGAGTTTTTTTCTTCCCTGGGGGCGGATGATGGTGGGGGGTGGTACAAGGGGCGCCCCTTCGCTGTTTTAAAATCTGATGCTTCACGCATTTTTGCTTCTGCAAATACTTGGGTTGGTTTGGAGAGCCGGCGGGCTGGGGCAGGTGCTGGGGATATCGTTGAAAGGAACTGGGCTGGGTCCTTAAAGCCTCAGAAACCTACCAAGTGGGGAGGATTGGGGCAACAGGGGCAGGCGAGGAGGACATCCAGGGGCTTTGAGGAAGTCTGCGCAGAATGTAGATGGTGGGGCTGAGTCGTTGGTGTGTGAATACATCTCCTTTTGGTTTGGATTTTTGGACTTGGTGATTGAGAATAGGGAAAGGGACAGCTAATATGTTTTGGTACTTTCAAGGAGGGGATCCTGGTACTGAAGGAGGCACAGAGTTGCCAAGGAGGAGGGGAGGTGTGTTTAATATTGTTTTATTTTTTAACGGTGAATGTAGTCCGCAAGCTGAGTCTCCATATAGCTCCAGGACACCTCCAAACTCCAAGTGATTGATATTCCAGAGAACCGGCGCCCTGACCCTGGCACTTGCCAAGCTCGGTTTCTAATTAAAAATGGCAAAACTGTTTGGGGATTGGATCTGGCTAGTGCAGGAGAAAGAGGGACCTGGAGGCTGGCTGATCAGGACTGCTGTAATCTCCGAATACGGAGCTGGCGGCTTCGACGGCCAAAAGAATAGAAAAGAGCAAAATGACTCATGATAAGGTCCACTTGTTTTGCGGGACCTCACCGCAAGTGTAGATGGGCACTGGGGTACAGTGAGCGGTCCTGGCAAAGAAGGAGAGGAGAGCGGCTGGATGAGCATTCAGAGCCCTTCGGAAACGACCTTTTTCCAAATCCAAAGGAAAAACAGGCTCAGGCAGAGACCGGGCGTTGAGTAGGAGCTCCCCAGTTCGTGCCTGGGAAATTAACAGGGAATGGCACGTCAATCGCGGCCAAGCCCCCAGCCTCCCCGGAGCCCGCAGCTCCGGCTTTCTCTTCTCTGCTAAGTGCTGCATGGCCAAGGGTTGCGAACGCGAGCAGAAAATGCGCCTCTCACGGTCGCGAGGGATTCAGACAGTCAAGCGCCAAGGCAGCCCGAGGCTCCCCAAAGCCTCGCTCGGCCGCACGCGGGCAGGAATCTGCGCTTGCACTCGGGCTCAGCTCCTCATCTTCCTTTGGCCAGAGACAGAGAGAGCAGGCAGGAGGGGTGTGTGTGTGTGCGTGTGTGTGTGTGTGTGTGTGCACGCGCGCTGTCCTGTGATGAGCGCGTACCCGCATCCCCGCGCTTTGCCGCTGGTGCTCCCTCCCTCCGTCCGTCCCTCCCGGGCCGGTCCCCTCCTCCCCTGGCTCTTCTCTCCCGGAGCTTTGTCCTCAACAATTACTCTCGCGAAAGGTGGGTGGGGGTGGGGGGGGGGGTGGGCATCTCCGCAGTAATGAATAGGTGTCTGTTTTAAATTCCCTCCTCGAGACCCTCAAATGCTAGAGGCTGCGGGGAGGATGACCCTCCTTCTGCCCAGAAGATTGACTTGGGCTTTCTATGGCAGTTTGGGAGACCTGTGCGGACGGGAAAGGGGAAGTTCAGGGGGCATCCCTCACTGGGTAGAAAGTCTGCCTAACAGCAGCACTGCTGACCTGAAATGTGCTAGCTGAATGCACTGCATGAAGCAAGGTGTACAAAAATGAACAATGATGTCTTGTCAATTACACGACAGTATTTTAAAGCTATTACTCAAGTGACTTTTGTCTGGCATAGGGTGGGGGTAGTTTAATAGAGATAAATTTATGTGCGTTTTATTAATGTCTAAATTAATTAAATATTCTCTTTGCATTTATTTACATTTCTTGTCCAGAGAGTCAGGGCCATGTATTACTGCTTCATTTTAATTTTCTCCTCAACAGACAGATCTATGCTTGAAAAAGCAGATGTAAGGAAGGGATACATACACACACATACACATGGGTTATGTTGGTGGATAGGCTAACGGATCTAAATCTTTAAACTTTTCTGCACTTCTAAATCTATATCTGTTATTTGCAAGTGAGTCGTGATGCAGTTTGCGCAGTTCGCAGGAAAGTGGATGGTGCATTTTTAAGATATTGCCAATTCACATCACTCTGGCCTTTGCTCATTAATCTGAGTATCACTTCTTCCTCTTAGTAATAATTTCTCCTGTTTAGGAACATGGCAGGAAACTTACAACGAGAAAGCATAGTTCACTCTATAAAAGGACCAGTAGGAGGTGCCCTTAATAAGGCCAAGTGTCTAGTTTACTGGCAGAGAAATTCCCATTCAGCCGGGTGTTTTAAAGACTTTGTTGATTGGTAACAAAGGATTATGGAGACTAGCACAATAGCACTGGGCCCTTTCCCACTTTCTAGGTGAAGTCTGAAGCTGCTGTAGATTTGTATGAAACTGTGATAATTTAACAAAGGACAGCCCTGAAAAGTGTCAGTAGAGAGTGAGGACTTGATGTTGGGGGAGGAGGATGGTGACTTTTTAGTTGGCTTCTGTAAGATGTCATCTTCTTATATATTTGACATGAGCCACAGGCACCCGAACCTTATAGAGTCTCAGGGGATCTCAGATAAGATAACAATTTTGGATGTTGGATGTTAATGAGTGAAAAATGAGGCATACATATTAATTAATTCTTCATACACGTTTGGGTTCCATTGCATTGAAAAAAATCTGTGAGTGTTTAATGTAGTCTGGATATGCTGAAATGAGGCTGGTCGCCCTCCCTAGGCGACCTCTTCTCATTCCCCCAACCAAAGCAGATCAGATGCCCCCATGTGGGTTTGCTTTTGAGTGGCGGGAGTATGGCAGAGCCTGAGGGCTCGGGGTAGGCTGGCAGTCCACTCCTCTGTGAGTGCCGCAGTATAAATCACCAGTGACCTGTCAGTGTCCATTTCCCACACAGCAGCGGCTGCCCTCTGAGTTATAAAGCATGTGAAATGGCCACCACATGTGTTATATGTGAATATATTAGGCTTAGTGCCTTTGCTTTAATGCTCTTAAAAGCCAGCCTGGCTTGAGATGCTGACAGGCATTTTTTTCTGGGGAGAGATTTATAACTTCTCAGTGTGTATGACTTAAATTTATTCTCTGGCAAGTTAACCTGTTAGCAAACTTCCTTATTGTTTTCATTGAAGAGGAAGAGCCTTAATCCTACCTAAATTCCTGAATGAAGCTCTGCTGAAAGTTTCTGCTAGAGTACAGGATATTTGCAGGCTGTAGTATGGTTTCCTAAACCAATGGGAAGCTTGACAAGATATATGGGGAGGTGATTTTTTGATGGGGAGGCGGGGATATTTTTACTTGTTTTTAGAGAGGGAAGTTGTGATACTGCATCTTCTAAAGGAATTCTAGCAACTCAGTTATCTCAAAAGCATCTTTAATGAGAGGAAATGTTTCTCGCTTCCAGTTTCATACATCTAACAGTCTGGGATTCTTCAAATGCATATAATATGCTCCTGGAATGTTTGCAGCTGCACGCAGTAGGATCATCTAGTAGGATCACTGTCGTTTGGAAATGAGCCCTGATTTAAATTTTGACTTCCAGACAAAACACTTATCTTTACCTGGTGCCGCATGTTTAAAAGCGGTGCTGAAGTTTCTGAACAGAATATTTCTTTCCATGGGAGACTGTGCCCTAAGATTACATTTTAAAGTAAGTGTTCTTACCATTTCTTTGGAGAATTTGCCATCCCAGACTTTGCATATGAAACTTCTTCTTCATGATTCTACCAGTAAAGATAACTATTTAAAGAGAATGCAGTTGTTTCCGGGTATTTCTTTAAAATTAAAATTCGATGTCCACATCCACACACAAACAAGGAGGATTTCCACCCCCTCATAACTTCTCCTTCAAATAGCTGACTTTGGTGTGAATTATGATAGCTCTAATTACATAAGGGCAATTGCAATTTCACTAGAAAATGAGTTCTTGCCTGATTACAGATCTTCCTACTTTCCATAGGAAGTTTCTGGCCCACGCTACTATCAGAAACTTGCACCAAATTGGGAACACATTGCTCTGTTTTGGTATTTGCTACCCAGCTATACATTTTTGAAGGATTAATCTACCTCAGATGATAATCTCTTAGATGAACTATATACATAAATTTCAAGAAATCTTAGCTTTGCCTGAGGCCAAAAAATAATGTCACAAACCTGCTGAAATTACTTGATTGATTGATTAACTAAGGATAAAAAGTCACTTGGTTCTGAAAAAGTACTGTACTCCCTAAAGAGTACTAAAGAGGAATAGTAAATACTATGCACATTTACAATTCATAAAATGTAAACGTCAAGTCTTCTTCCCCCTCTTTTTCCATTCCTTCCTTATAATGCTCTGGAGGAAAATTTAAGAGTTTCATGAGTTGTCACAACAGTTATATCTTCAGGAATCATAGCTTGGAATCTCACTAACTCATGATTGATAGACACTCAATTAAATAGCAACCCAATGTCCGGTGAATTTTTCGGCAGCCTGCTGTGGGCTGCTTGCTTCTTTTCAGCTCGTTTCTAAGGAATCAAAGCTCTCATCTCTAAGAGGTGTGGCATCAATACTGCCTCCCTTGACGCAGCCCAAGAAAGCCTTTCTCACTCTGAAACCAAGGCTGTGACCCACAGGCCCTGTGTTTAATATGCTGTGTTCCACTTTGCAAGGTCAGGGGGATTTGCCTTAAAAATAAATTTTTAAACGTTCATGCATGCTGCTTTTGGTGGAGAGTTAAACTGTACTCTAAAAGCAGCTAAATAGTGTTGTTATCTTAAGACATTCTAACTTGTGGCCTCTCAGCCAATATTATTGAAGTTCTAGAGCTCACAATCTTTAAGAGAGACAGGAGTGAGCTCTATAAGATAATAGGTTATGCCAACCTAGTTAAGCTACTTTTTTTTTCCCCAAAATGGTGTTACCAGGTTGGAATAATATAACTTTAACCTTTTTCAAAGTTACTGCTTTTCAGAGGAAAAAACATTTCTTAATAGTATCATAATATCAGTAGCATGGGACTGACCCAATGTATTTAAGATATTGTTCTTCAAAACAAGATATCAAGGAAAGCCAGTGTTAAACTTGTCAAGAAGAAAAGATGAACAATCCAGATGATTTTCCCTGCAGGCCAATAAAAAATGTGCAAGATAGAATTACATGTTGCATATGCCAAATAGGTAATAGCAAAAAATAAAATGTAAAGTATTATGCACCTTTATCATTGCAGGACTCAGGTAAATGAAACACAATTTAGTAACACACTTTTTCTTTCTCTCACTCTAGAATGTTAATTCCTTATCTTATATTTCTCTGGTTTAACTCCAAACTAAGATGGAGAAATACAGGTTGGCTGACTGATGATCAAAATTATTATAGTCCTCCAAAGTTATTTGACAAATTTTAGCCTGAGGTTTAACAACTAAATCCCTTTAATTCAACTATTAAGTGAAAGTGTTTTCTTTGGTAGTTTAGAAATACCTGAGCTTTGTCCCAATGGTGTGGTTTAGAAATACATAATAATGCATAAGATTGAATATGCCTTCTTTTTCAATATTGATGGGAATTTGCCAATGGTAATACCAGTGCATATTGCTCTTTTATTAATAGTTCCAAACAACCATATTATTCACAGCTTTCATTTCTTGGGGGGAAAAGTTCAAGTAGGAAACACACAAATCATTCTATATTTATTGATCATATTTTTAAGGCTATTCTTATGGCATGACTTCTGTAGGAATGTTTCTCTTTTCTAGTAAATTCCACGAGCCCAGTGTCTATGATCTACTTCTACTTCGTGATATACTTTAGCTTAATTTCACTAATCCAAATTTTTTGACTTTTAGCTTGCTCAGTCATTTCACCATGGCCCTCCAGGGAGGAAGACCCTTTAAAACCATTTGTGGTTATGATGATGAAACTTAACAGGATTATTTATTGCAATTTGGAGATTTCTTCCTGGTTTATTCTTTAAATATTGGTTCTTGCCTGAAGGCTACTCCTAAGAGTATCTAGGACAAACATGTTCCACTGAATTAACTGAATCTTTAGGATGTTATCTGATGAAAATACCAACTGGTTAGTGAATTGTGTTCTGATAAGAGGACTTGTCAATACAACATTATTCTGGGCCATCTACAATGTTCTTAAATCTGTGTTTACATTTTGACAAGAGAAAAAAGAAATTAAGCAGTTAATATAAATGTTTTTGACTCAAATCACATTTTTAGATTTTACTTATTTTTCTATAGTCTTTTAGAAATATTTCTCCACTCACTTAGCTGCCTCTTTAAAAGTATGTAGAACATAATTTAACCTGTTCTTAATAGATACAATACATCACTATGACTTCTTTATAGTATTATATGATTTTATAGGGATAATTTTTGAAGGCATTGCATCATACAGAACTGTTTATTTTTCCCATCAATTGACCATGGACTGTTACTATTGTTGAGTTTTATCTCTGGCTATAAAATATATTTTGTCTACATCTTGTGTTCAGCTGAAACTTCTCCCTGTATAAAACTTCCTCAAAGCAGTTCTCTCTCTTAGTTTTGATGTTAAGACATAGGGGACTAAGTTTTGTTGGGGTTGTGTTTAAAGTAGGAGAGGAGATTAGAAAACAGCAACCTGAATCCCTTATTAAAAGGAATATCTAATTAGTTTTAACTAATGATTCTGTAGCATCTGATATTAATTTGGATGTCACTTGTACTTTGTACAACGTATTTTTCCTTATTAAATGAGAATGTGGACTAGATCAACTCTAGTTATTAGTTTCAACACTATATAATTTATTTAAATTATGAACTGTACTATACATATAGTGTTTGGTATAATTAATAATACAATTCATGATCATGATAACAATAATAATAATGTAACAATAACAAATACCCATGTACCCACTAGCAGTTTTCTGATTTTTGTATTAACCCCTTGCCTTTTGTACAGTTTTTCCACATATGTATACATCTTTAACATGTTACTTTACTTGGCTGTTCTTAACAGTAATAAAATAAATATAATGTGTATATTCTCTGACTTGCAATTTTGCTGAACGTTAAGTATCTGAGTTTCATCTATGTGGATTCATATTGCTGTATTTCAGTCACTTTCTCTGGTGTATAATACTTCATGATATTAATTAACCATAGTTTATCTAATCTACTGTTGATGGATTTTGAAATTCAGTGTTTTGCTATTGCTAGTAAAGTTGGCCTAAACATTCTGGTGCATGTCCACCAGCACAAATTTGCCACCATGTTTAGGGTGCATACCTAGGAGTGGAATTGCTGAGTCATAGAAGGGTATCTTTTCTTCCCGGAGGCAAAGACATGTTGCAGTTACTGAAACCCCCACCAGGGGCAGATGAAAGGCCTCTTTGCTTCATGCCTCTGCCAACACTTGGTATTTTCATATGCTTAATTTGCCCTCATCTGGTAACTTCTCATTGTGGGTTTAATTCGCATTTTCCTGATTGCTTATAAGTCTGAACATTTTTTCCATTAATTTGTTAGCTATTTGTGATGTCAGCAAGACAATTCTATGATTCTGTTTCTTCAACTGAGCAACCATTTGCTTTTAGACCTTAATATTATTGGTAGTTATTCTGTTTCTTCTACTAAGCAACCCTTTGCTTTTAGGCATAGATGTTATCAGTAGTCTAATGTTCAGGAAGTTGTCACCTAATACTATACCATGTTGACTCTGGCCTAGGCTTTATTTAAGCACCTTCCCAAAATGTACACTGATTTTGAGTTGGAAAAGACATTCTTAGTCACTGTAACATTGTTGATTACCCAGAGCCAGTCCTGCCATGTTAGTATCCTGCCTTATCCTGTTTATTGTGTCTTTATAGAGAATCATTTACAGGGAAGCAGGATGCTGGGATGCCAGGCTTAATTTGAGGCTCCTTATGAATCCGCTGAATATAATGGAACTAAAGGATAACAGAATCACAGAGTAGTAATGGTAGACACCAAATCTGAGTTAAAAATCTTAATATGATCATTTGAATTTGGGTATATTTCCAACATGGTAAAATACATGGGCCCAATATCATTGTTACATTTATGGCATATATGACTGTGGGTTTCAAACAAACATATGTGCTTTGTGCACCACCCCCCCCAATTTTTGTTTGGGTTTATAATTGTTTCACCTGCTCCCATGGGACAGGCTAATGAAGACCCCTGAATGAAATAAAGCCTCAGATGTACTTGCAGAGGCCTCTGTAGTGTGTTGCCTTCTGTGCAGACTCATTAGAGATGTAAGCCAAGGCTGAGACATCTAAGCAAACCCTCTGCACCCAGAGTCCTCAATCCATTGTTCCTGCATCTTTTTTCAGTCTCATGGGATCCCAGAAGAATATAAATTAGAGAGAAGAATCTGCAAAGCTTTTCCTTTCATGTTTAATGTCTGGGCAGAGCTGTTCCCTGCAGGACAATTTCTGGTTATTTTCTCTCTCTGGTTTGAGGCATCTCCAGGGATGGTTTGGTGACTGTTTCCCTTGGGGAAGTTTTCAGCAGCATATCAGTTTTGCTGTTAAAAATTTATTTTACAATTCATCTGAGATAGTCCTGTTCTAAATGTTCTTCCCATTACCCTTGTCATCTGGCTCTTGATTCCTGCATACCCTTTTCAGTGACACTGCCTCTTCTGGGCTGAAATGTGTTCAATAATTCGAGGTATAAATCACTCTTGCCTCCCCATTTGGTCTTTACTTAACCAGATTATAAATATTTAATTCATTTGATTTTTCCCCATACCACTCCAGAAGCTTAATCATGTTTAGTCTTCTTACTTTAACTCCCTCTAGTTTGTTTATATCTTTCTTGTAATCAAGGGGCCTAACTCTGATGTGCTCTTCTAAGTAAGCTCTCCAGAGTCATATATTATAAAATACAAATTCAGCATCATCTTTAGCTTATTGTACAGCCATAGACACACATATGGTCTCTCAAAACTTGTGTTATCAGTTTTCAGGAAGGACTATCAATGCCTAATAAAATCATTGAGATATTATAAGGACCATATAAGACCAAGTATTTCATTGAAGATAATACAATAGTTACTGAGCCTTTACCAAGGATTACAAATAGATGAATAAAAGATTTAGATGAGTTTCTGCCCTGCAGGGGCTTTTCCTCCAGTGAAGGTGACAGGCACACACAGAGGTCGGTAGGATACAAGGTAGAACAAAGTACTCACTGAAAAGGGACACAGACAGTTCTGCTCTTCATGTGGTTTTTGTCATTGGTTCTGTTTATGTGATGGATTACATTTATTGATTTGCGTATGTTGAACCAGCCTTTGCAGGGACATGGATGAAGCTGGAAACCATCATTCTCAGCAAACTAACACAGGAACAGAAAACCAAACACCACATGTTCTCACTCTTAAGTGGGAGGTGAACAATGAGAACATATGGACACAGGAAGGGGAACATCATCATACGCTGGGGTCTACTGGGGAGTTGGGGGCTAGGGGAGGGATAGCAATAGGAGAAATAAGACAGGCTGATGGATGCAGCAAACCACCATGGCATGTGTATACCTGTGTAACAAATCTGCACTTTCTGCACATGTATTCCAGAACTTAAATATAATTTTAAAAACTCATAATATATTACTATTTATTAGCTAATGGACTGACAGAGCCAATTCATTCATCCTTGTATCCCTAAATTGATTGGACCAAAAAGAGGCAAGGGAGTTTAAAGAGTTGTCAATCATGTTTAAACCAAAGTATTGGTGTGGTAAGAATGAGGATATTATGGTTTTGCCTACAGATCTGGTGGCCTGTTGCTGTAAAAACATCTCCAGACTTTCGTGACCCTTTCTTCCCATATTTCTTGAATGTGTTCCAGGTATTGTGTTAAGGTGGCAATTTAGCTTAGAGCCCAATGAGATAAATATGCTAATCAAATACATATATTAACAAACCCACAATTGCAAATGAGATAAGGCTTTAAAGAAAGAAAATACTGTAGGAAAGGGTCTCAGACAGCAGATCAGAGACAGCTTCCGTGAGAAAGTGTGACTGAGTTTACATCTGAAGAATGAGTTAAGAAGGGGATATTTAGGAGGGGCAGACGAGAGAATATCAGGTAAGAAAAAGTGAGCTCAAAGGCCCCATGGTGGGAGGAAAAATCGTGAATTCCAAGATCAGTGTACCCAGGACCACGAGAACTAAACATAATAATGGCTTAGCTAAGGCTGGAGAAGACTTTGGGATTCTCTCTCTCCAGTAGTAGCTACTTGTACTTGGTAGATATTGATTGAATAAATTCAAATGAGTTCTTATCAAGGATCTTTCCTAATCTCAGTACAATGATTCAAAAATTTCTGCAAACTACATAGGCCACCTTTTCCTTGATTTTTTTTATTAGATGTGAATTTATGAACCTATCTATCCTATATGTTTAGAGATACATTATGAGGTGTTACGGACATATGTATGCAACCGAGAGAGGGACTTTGAAAAGTGTACAGAGCTAGAAAAATCCAAGTAATTATCAATTAACTTGGTAATAAGTCATTTCTCCTTTGAAAGCTATCACTGAACAGAGGGAAACAAAACTTCACCTTTTCTGTAAAAATAGAATTGCCATGGACATTCCTTGTTCTGGGGCCTCCTTCAAAATGTGTGCCTGAATGTGTTTAGTAAACCTAAACCTAAATTTTTTTTGGAGTTTTTATAGATTATTTTCTCAATATGATCCTTTTCTATGCATTTTGTCCCTATTACTATTTCTTAAAAACATAAACGAATGTTCTGTTTGCTTTCAGTTACAGTTCATTTAGAAGTCATTGAGCTTGTAACCTTTCCATGTCACCGGGCCTGGAACTACTGTACCACTTGAATCAACCTACCATCTACCACTGGATGTTGCAAAGATTGTTGCTACACAGTCCTGTGGTCTTTGGTCTTGATAAGAAGGGGCATAGCCTAGGGGGAAAAAGCATCCCAGCTATTGGGTTTGATTGAGATCCTTAAACTCACTGGACCTCAACTTTCCCACCTATAAAATGGACACAAAATCAACCTCTGCTTCCCAACTCTAAATTGGGGGTAAAAATTACTCCAGTAGTTAGCTATATACAATATCTATTCCAATGCCTGACTTATAATAAGTATTTCATAAATGCTAGCTATTGTTAGTATTATGTTAGTATGGGCTACATTTATCCCGAGATAGTCTTTACAAATAGAAAATTTCACAGGCACAGGCCAGCCCTTCTAGAACCTGCCTCAATTTTATTGTTGTGATTTTAGAGACTGAAATATAAATTAAGATAGTCAGACTCCAATGGCAATTTTGAAATCAATCACATCATGGTTTAGTGGACCCTGGTCCCATGCCTTTGCTTGATTTAGAGGCTCATAGGTCCAGCTAAGTTAGATCTGACATAGTGCAATACTGATCAAACTTGGCAGCCTATGACACACTTCCTGTGGATTTTCCATCCAAAGCATCCTCCCCTATTAACTCTTCCCTGGTTGACCATGTCCATTTTCTACAGACCCGTCATCTACTCAGCAGGCGCACCTAGAAGCTAATACTTGCTTGGTTAATGTGCAGTACTGGGTATAATTGGTCCTGAGGGTCTTCTCTGTGGAGGAGTGGCTCTCATCTTGATTTTGTGTCAATGCCCAGCCCTTCTTCATACCAATTAATTTAGAATCTCAGAGATGTATTCCAGGCACAAGTATTCTAAAGTCTCTGATGGTGATTCCAACATGCAGTCATGTTAGAGAATCAGTGTCCTAGGGTCTTTCTACTCCAAGTGTGCAGTCCAGGCATCAAGGCATTTGCATCACCTGGGAGCTTATAAGAAATGCAGAAACCTCAGGCCACACCCAGACATACTCAATTAGAATCCCAAGTGACTGAGGAATACTGCTCTAGATGACTGAAAGCATCAGATAGGGAGGTGATCCTTGCCTCTATTCTTCACAATTGTAAGTAATCATGTAGTCAATGGGAAACTGCCCCTACCACACTAGTTTATCTTAGCTTGAAGCATCTGTTGCATGCTTTGGCTTCAGGAGTTGGTCTTATAGTGGCAAGCTATGCCAACATCAAAGAGTCTTCTGGTTTGTGGTTTAGCGGCTAATATATTTCATGGAGACCATGACACATTTCATTTTCCTTGAGATTACAAGCCCTTGAAAATGCTCTTTGTGTGTTCCATCTGCCTTTTCCCTTCTTTTCTCATCAATACTCAATATAAGAACGCATATTTTACAATGGTCTGCTGGTTTTCATTCTATAGTTTCCCCTCCTTCAACTCTCTTTCCTCCTTAAAAATGCTCAGACCCAGGGAAAAAGAAAGACACATAAAAGGGACACTGAGGCCCTGGGCCCTCCTCCTCCCTCCCTCCTCTGTGTCCCAAGTCTGATGCTGAGAGCACACACATGCTCAAAGTGAGACCCTGACGGGGGCTACCCCATACTGAACCTCGTCTTTTGACTGGGGATGGTCTTCAGGGCATGAAACAGACCAAGTGCTCATTTGCCTGAGCCTCTGTGGCAGGGCAGAAGGGGTGTAACAGAGGTTTTTGAAGAAGAGTAAAGCTTTACAGGCAGAAAGCTCAGTGCAGAGTTTTGAAGCTTTTGCTCTGCACTGCCTGGCAGAGAGAGCAGCTTTAACTGGCGTGCTCCAAATCAGAGTCTACAAGAAGAGAACATGGGGGCTCAGCTGCGCAGATTGGATCAATCTGAATGAAAATCACTAGTGTTCCTCCTGGGGAGAGAAGTTTCTGCTTAGCTCATGAACTGTAGGCCCTTCTCTGGTCCTGGTAGTAAATGAGTAGGGCTTTTGTGAAAGGTTATGTAAGGCTGCTGTTTTCTCTCCCTGCCTAGAGTAAAATTCTATTTATAGAGGGGTGAACTGCCTCTCAGCGAAACATGCATTTTATAAACTATAGCTTAGGAAAGATAATTTAATAAATCTTTAAGAAAGGATTAAGGGAAGAGAGAGAACAAAATCCTAGGCAGAGAGAGTGGGATATACAGCAAGAAATAGGAGAAAGAGAAAGCATCATTGCTCTGGACTTAGTTACTGGAGTAGTAATAGAGTGACCGATCATTCTTGTGTGCCTGGGATTGAGGAGTTTTACAGGAAGAAGGACTTTCAGTGCTAACAATAGGACAGCCCCAGGTAAACTGGAATAGTTTGTCACCCCTAATTTGGTACCTATGATGGGGAGGGGAGTAGAAAGAACCCTGAAAGATTTTCAGCAGGGAAATGGCATTTTAGATAACACACTGTTAGTCCTATGAGGAAACAATTAGAGAATGATAGCAAGGCCTATTATGAGGGGATGTTCTAATAGTCCAGAAAAGATGAATATCTGATTGGAGGTTTAGAAGCAACTTAGATGGAGGCCTTACCCTCTAATCTTGTGGCAAAGTCTAACTTGACATCCAAAACTGAAGGTTTTTTTAACCAACTCCTTGGCCAAAACACTGTCAGAAAGCGCATTTTTGAATCAGGTTATCTTTTGGACATGATAGGATAATGTATGTATTGGAGAAGTCATGTCTAGCACTTCTGTGTTCCACTGTGTCTAGTACAGTGCTGAATGCATATTAATTATTCAATAAATACTCATTACCAAATTGGTTTTTATATAATGATTATTCTCAAATTTGCATGAAATCTGAAGTTTCTTTCTGCATGAGCTTCACAAAGTTCAGTTCAGGATATTGTAAATTTCAGGATTACTCAGCTATTACTTGCCTCTTCTTTAGAGGTTTATTCTGTTTTCTTTTTCTCTCTCCCCTTCTTTTGCCTGATTTTTCCTTTACATGCCATTATTAATAATGTTATTGGCAGCATTTCAGAGTGCTTGTGAGAAATTCAAAATTGAGGAAATTCTGCAAATAGCAAAATGTAAATGTATAAAGTCTATAGAATTTGCTATCTCTTTAAGCCCCGTTACGAATGCATATAGGGCATTTGTCAACTCGCATATATGAAAATGGAACAAGATAAAGTAGGTGAATAATTATTTCCTACATAATAATCCCAGGGATAGACTCTGTGTTTGCCTTCAGAGCACCATTCCTGAAGACTTGAGTGAGTTAAAGCATTAAAATATTATTTTTGTAGAAGTCAGTGGAAGTCAAGACAAGATGATGGAGATTAAAAAAAAAAGCACATAGAATGAAAAGCACAAAACTTCTTGTGTTTCAAAGCACTGATCAGGCAGAAAAGGACCTCAGCAGGTGTTTGAGAAGACCCTTTTCTACTGGTAAGGACTCAGGGGCCCAGAGAAGCTAGGTGAACCTCTAAATCACAAATCTACGAATGAGTTCCATGAAACATATTATGTACACGTGGGTGCAAATCTTGGCTCTACCAAGATGTAGCTGTGTGACCCTCACTATGATTCAGGGTCCTCATTTGTAAAATTTGGAAAGCCATTGCTGAATGGATGACATTTTTGAAAAACATTACACTCAAGGATTATCACAGTCTTTGGCACATATTGAGCACTAAACTGTTTCTATTTTTATTTGTTCATTCGACAGATGTTTTTAAAGGTAATGTTTCATGTATCATATTTGTTAGCGCCTGTGGTGTATTTAAACAGCATATAAACACACTGCCTCTGTTGTTTTAGTTAACAAAATGGTTGGAGGAATAAGACCTAAGCAGTGCAAGTATGTAAGAAAAAAAAAGGTGACCAGAGTCACAAGGCAATATATTATTGTATTATTAAGAACCAAATGGGTGAGAGGTGCAGTTAGAGGAGAGAAACAGAACATGATCAGAAATTCTTCCAGAATGCAGAGGGATTGAGTCTGGTAGGTAGGGTAATTGGGGGACCTTACCCACATAGGACCTGACCCTATGTGGACACTGTTCTTTACATGTTCAGGCTCTGGAAGACAAAAAAGAAAAAAAATGATGGTGATACTTCACTGCAGAAAGCTTCTTAGTCCAGGCACCAGATCTCATCACTAGCAATGACTTCCCTGGTCACTAGCCTTTTCCCAAGCGAATTTATGATAAGGCTAGGAGAAAAAGGAAGAGAGATGTGGCAAGGTCATCTGAGAAGTAACTTTGGTGGCATACATAATGTAATTTTAAAATAAAGAGGCTTTACCAGTAGGGCTTTTTATAATAGTTTTAAGGAGGTCTCAGAAGCTGAGGGAAGGACAGATGCCATCACCCACTGCATTTTGAACTTGGAAACCTAGTAGCTGAGAAAGCATATTTAGGCTCCTGCACTACTGGAATAAGTCTGTGCTGGAAATTAATGTTTTCATCTTTTATTTTCAGCCTTGCTTCAAAATGTATAGAAAACTTTGGTTCAGGATGCCAAAACCCTTTATTACTAATGCATAAAGGGTGTTAGCTAGTTCATCAAAGATCTTCTGTACATTTTGCGGCCAAAGGGCAGGTAGCCCAGCTCAAAATTTGCAACTTAAATAGCTTTTCCTTTGTTCTTTGTTCCAGAGTACACAGTCATATGAGGTTATGATAATTAATAATTGATAAATTATTATTAGGATGATATTGTTCCATGCTTATCTGAGACTTTCTGTCTTCCAATGGCTTTTGAATCTTTTATCTATATTCATCTCTCAATACCTCTATCAAGTGGGCAAAATGGCTAAGTTATCTCACATGTGTTATTAGTGAGGTTATGAGACTGGGGGCCAGCTATTTATTTAAGATCACACAGAAGTTACCTGTTCTGGCTGGAAAACCTAAATCATTTTTTTTTTTTTTGAGTCAGAGTCTCACTCTGTCACCTAGGCTGGAGTGCAGTGATGTGATTTTAGCTCACTGCAACCTCCACCTCCTGGGTTCAAGCAATTCTCCTGCCTCAGCCTCCCGAGTAGCTGGGATTACAGGTGCCTACCACCACACCTGGCTAATTTTTTTGTATTTTTAGTAGAGACAGGGTTTCACCATGTTGGCCAGGCTGGTCTTGAACTCCTGATGTCAGGTGAAATGTCCACCTTGGCCTCCCAAAGTGCTGGGATTATAGGCATAAGCCGCTGCTTCCAAATCTGGCTTAACCCTTGTACTCACCAGTACATATTGGACACTTTCCAAAAGCAGGATATTCTACTCTTTTATTCCCCAAAAATTCATGTACTAAAAAAATGCCACCTAGCACTCAGATCTTGATTTCTAATACCATTCTCCAATAAAAGAAACCAGAGCTCCTCAGGGAAACAGTTGATTCTGGAACTTATGCAGAAAACATACAAGATAAGGCTGGAGCATCTTGGAGTGCCAGAAAGGAAGAAATTCTTAAAAAAAAGTGAAAAACCCACAAAGATAGAGTATGTCAAAGGGACACAGAACCTAACTGAAAGCGCTCTCAATGGTCAAAGCTGCAACAATTTGAGCAAGAAAATCAACCAAGTAGTTCCCTATTATAACCCAAACTATAAAATAAATGTCCATGAGTACATACTGACATAAATAAATAATTGAATAAATAAAGAGAAGAGACTTAGATAAATCCCCTATGCAGAAGAATTCAAAATATTACATATACTCTACTCTCGAAGAGTAGATAGAGTACAACCCATATCCTTTTGAGTGTGGGCTGTGCTTAGCGACTTCCTTCCGAAGACTACGGTATACAAGGGGGAGGGGAGGAAGTTAACTACAGTAGAAAAATTGGCCGGATCATGAGGTCAGGAGATCAAGACCATCCTGGCTAACACGGTGAAACCCCGTCTCTACTAAAAATACAAAAAAAATTAGCTGGGCGTGGTGGCGGGTGCCTGTAGTCCCAGCTACTCGGGAGGCTGAGGCAGGAGAATGGTGTGAACCCACGAGGCGGAGCTTGCAGTGAGCTGAGATCGCGCCACTGCACTCCAGCCTGGGCGACAGAGCGAGACTCTGTGTCAAAAAAAAAAAAAAAAAAAAAATCTGACAAACACTACCTCAGCCAGGTGATCAAAGTCATCATCAGCACTGATAAGTCATGTTGATAGCATGTACCCCCTGATATGATGTGATAAGGATGGCATTTCACCTCTGTGATCTTCCTTTTCCAAATCCATAACCCCAGTCTTACAATGAGAAAAAGAGTAGACAAACCCCATTTGAGATTCTACAAACACCTGACCATATTCCTTAAAATGATCTAAGTCTTCAAAAATAAAGAAAGTGTGTGAAACTGTCAGAAGGAAGAGGATACTAAAGAGACTTAGGACAAAATGTGATGTGTTGTCCTGGGTGGGATCCAGGAGCAGAAAAAGGACTTAAGGAAAAAATCAAATACATTCTAGAGTATGTACGTTAGTTAATAATAACGTATCAATATTGGTTCACTGATTTTTATAAATGTGCCATGTTAGTATAAATTGTTAATAATGAGGAAACTTGGTGTGGGGTAAATCAGAGCTTTGTATACTCTTCACGACGTATCTGTCAATCTAAAACAGCTCTAAAATAAAAAGATTACTGTAAAAAATACTCTCTTGTTTGATAAGAGTGGGACACCAAGCAAGGCCCTGATTCCACTAAACTTGTTGTTTTCCTCTTTAAGGATCAGAATGGCACTCTTGTATGGTTATTCTGAGAATTACAGACCATATTTCAGTAACCCTTAGTATCCCTGCATGTTTCTCAAAGTGTGATCACATCAACACCACTTGTGGGTGTTTTAAAATGCAAATATGCTGGCTTTGCCTCACACCTCCAGAATCAGAGTCCCTGGGTGGACATTGAGGAGATAGGAAACAGCACTTTTAACAAGCTCTCTAGGTGATTCTTATACACACTTCACTTGAAAACCACTTGGCTGTGCATTGTCCCTAAAAATTAATAATGGTGGCTCTCTGCTTATTGAGATGGTCTTTGAGCTCAGGGGATGATCTGGAGTCAGGTGAACTTGGGTTTAGATCCCAGGCCTACAACTTTCTAATTGAGAGAACAAGGACAAGATATTCCGCCTTTTTTGTGCCTTTGTTTCTTCATCTGTAAAGTAGGAAAACAACGCTTAATTCAGAGAGTACTTATAAAATCATTTCAGAAAAGCCATGTAAATTATTTACCATATTACCATATTTCCACATTACCGCTGCTCAACAGGCAGTGAGCACTAGCACAACTCTACTGGTGTTCTATTAGCTTGGTTATATAAATCAGTATGAACATAACCAAAATTACTCCTCATTGTTACTATACTCTCCACCCTCTAAAACTTGTCTTTGGCATCCTGCAATGCTTTCCTTACATGTTTCTAGGAGTCCTAAGAGCTATGTCATAAACCAGTTATCTTCTGCTAGGCATCTTCACATGTCTGGAAGTCTGGTATGCTTGCTGGCTTTCACGTCCCCAGGCAGCCACCGTCTCTTGCCAGCCATCCTGCTCCTCTGGTAGATTGCTGCTGCAGCATCAATGCTTTAGAACGTTTCCAGTGCCTGAGCATTATTACTATGTCCACTGACAAGACTGTCCCAATGTTGATTCTCCCTCTGTTAAACTCTATCATACTGCTTGTGTCTTCCGATTTATAAAATCCTCCATGACAACAATTCATTTAACTAGGGTCTGTAATTTTTCTCTACATATGACTTAGATTCAGTAAGAGAAGGGCTGATCTGGGGACAGATGTTGCATTTCCTATTCCCTGTCTTTAGCCTTTCTGTCTCCAAGCCACCAATGGAACTTCTTCCTTAAGTAGTATTTAAATCTCCCCTACATAAATGAGTTACTGCAGAGAGATGTCTGTATTTTTAGACCATACACCATAGGCTGTTTCATTGGGTTTGAGGTACACATGTGGTACAAAAATGTAGACTAATCATAATGGTTAATATTTATGAAATTGTATGGTTTGAAGTGATGTGGTACATATTGCTTAAGAAATACTTATTGCCCACCCATTTTTATATTTAATACAGAAGAATATCCCATTTTAAGTAGCAATGTGCCAGCTCAAAGACTCGATTTCTCAGGCTCCCTTGCAGCTAGGGGTAGTTATGTGAAAGTTCTGGTGATTGGCATGGTAATCAGGACACTTCTGGGGATTTCAGAGTAAGCTTACTCTCCTGTCCTAATTACCACCCCCTTCCTCCTTGTTGCTTCCTTCTTTCTCTGGAAAGTAGGAGTGAGGCCTGAAATTGAAGTAGCCATCCTGTGTTACATCATCTATTATGAGCAATGAGAAGGAAATGAGGAGAAGCTTGAGTCTATGGTGACTTCCTTGGGGTAGCTATATAATCTTGGGATTGTTTCTTTCTAGACTTCTTTTTATGCTACAAAGTAAACCTCTGTTTGATTTTAAAACACTGTAATGGGGTTTCTGTCACAGGCAATACTCAGTTCAAACTGCTGTATGTTCCCATATTATTTTTTTCCTCACAGTTAAACAGTGAGAGAGGAACTAATATTATGTCCTTTTACAGGTAGGAAAAGTGAGACACCAAAAAGTTGGCCAATTTTTCCATGCCTCCATGCTAGTAAATTGCAGACTTATGATTTAAATCCTGCTCCATAACACGTTCTTAATTAAGTCTATGCTATAATTCCTAGATAAATAGATGTCGTAGCTATTACACTATTGTTGTTATTTTTATTGTTGTGGGTAATTATTACACTATTGCTTTTTATTTTTTTGCAAATCACATTAATTCTTGCAATGTTGTTTTATTTTTATTATTGTTATTCTCCTCTCTAAAAGAGGGATCTTTTTCTGTGAACCGTTTATTATTTAGACACTTCTAGATTATTGAGTATATAAATAAAAATTCAATTTTCTGTTAATCATTTTCAAATGTCACAGTTTTCACTAACAAGTTATAAGACAGCTTCATGCACTTTAATTTCCTCTGAAGAAGAAATCCACTGCCACCTTATAAAAGACTAACATTCCAAATACAGCTTTAGAATGCTAATTCCTTACCTTAACAAGCCAACTTAACTCTGTGATTCACATATGTGCTGCAATTTCTCTCCCATTGTAGTGTAAGGGAATTTTGCATAGTTTTGATGTATTGTGTAAATTAGGCCAACAAAGTGCTGTGCTATGTCTTCATTAAAATAGGAGACGGTAATAATGCAACCATGTAGCGTGGTCTTGCAGGCTTTGAGTTATGAACATTCAATAGTGTCTCCTTACTTGTGCTTAAGTTGGCATTTGTGAGCAGCATATAATCAATTAATCAATAACCCAATTTTCTCTTAAAGAGATGGTGCATGATTTAAAAAAATCAGAAACTACTGTATGTTTTTATGAAAACAGCCATTTCAGCAAAGAAACTTGTTTTGAAAACACTGAAAGTCTTTTTTGGGGAGGACAATTTTGCTTAGCTAAGCTAAAAGTGAAATTGGATACAAATGTTTAGTTCCTGAATTCTTTTATTGTTTTGCAACTACTAGAAAGGAAAGGGCCAGTTTGGGATTGCTAGTAAGAATGCATTGTTTTTACTCATGATTGGAGGTGTGTAAGTGGACCCATCTATGAATGCACAGTAAAAGTCAACTAATCCTCAAACTTACAGTTTAAAACTCATCTATTCTATTACTTACAAGCTTTAGAGTATACTAAGTTGCCTAATTTGTCTCACATGAGGTCACATGTGATGTGAAGCACAAAGTGATGCTTTCACAGTGATGAAGCTGACAGTCACGTTGAGACAAAAACCTGGCCTTCTCAAACTTTAATATACATTTGTATCCTTATCTTTATTATAATTTCTACCTAAAAAGATATATATGCTTATTATAAATATTCAAATATTACATAAATGTATGAGTTTGAGAAGGAAATTGTACCATAAACCCATCACTTCAGAATAAACCACAATTTATTTGTTTTGTTCAGTCTTTTTTGTCTCTTTCTCTACCTGCCCCACATTTACTGTGAAATTTGTGGAAAGTTAATGTTTATTTTTGTATTGCATTAAGATACTGAGTTGTGTTTTCTTTCTACCAAATAAGTAAAAAGAAATATCGTGGAAAAAGAAAACCTCAAATATTTGCTTTGTTATTTAGACAACAAAAGACATGATTGAGATGAGAATTGTCTCTATAAGACAGATCACCTTCCAAGAGAGATACGTGCTAGGCACGCCCGTCTTCTAAAAGCGTCAGTTCCAACGCCTCCAAAATGTTCAACTGCCCTCTTGAACCTTGCCTCTAAAGTGCAGCCTGTGGGCCAGCCAACCTCCATATCACATGAGAGCATATTAGAAATGCAGAAACTCAGGCTTCATCCAAAATTTACTGAATTCAAATCTACATTTTAACAAGATCCCCAGGTGATGGCTATGCAAGTCAAAGTTTGAGACATATCATTCTAGTAACAGCATGTTTCCTACTCAAATTGCTACCATATTCTAAGAGCTGTGAGTTACTCATGAATTAGCAATGGTGTGCAGGGAGGGAACCAGTATCACCACAGCTCGTTCATGTGGCTTCTAAATTTCCTCCAAAGGGTTGAGTGTTGTGCTCATTAAACAGTGTCAAGACCAGAATAACTGTCCAAGGGCTGGCTCACATCTATTCTCTTCATTTAGGTCATGACACACATTCTCATCCATACCTCTGAAGTCCCAAGGCACTAAAGACCACATTGATTGGAATAATTGTGTCTTCTATTCCAGTAATTGGTTGCTAATTATGCATGGCTTGATGTTATTTTGCTAATTCATATACACCAAATGAACCATGAGTTGCTTGAAGGAAAAGGCCAGTCCCTGAGCTCTTTTCTTCAAGGATGGCAGTCCTGTTTCCAGACATCTGGCCATTCCCATGAATGAGTGAATGATGGTTATTAGGTATGTTAGCTCCATTTATCCAACCATTTGTGCTTTCCACAGATCCAGATTTGACGGTTATGTCCCCCACTTGGAGCTGGGAAGTCACAGGACTTACTTGATAAACAGTCAACTTCTTTCTTGAATTTATGCCAAGACCTCATATATCTATCTGTTTATGCTCTATGACCACCAGCATTGGTTGGTGGCCCAGTTAGAAACAAAAAGATCGGGGATAAGTGTAGGACCTGTCCAATCTGCATCAAGTAATCTTTCATAAGTTTGTAAGGGGAAGATAAGGGAGGGTTATAAAATTTGAATGCTATAATAGATTTTATCTTGTAGCCTATAGTTTTTATTTTTTTTCTCTTAGCTTCTAAAATCTATGATTGAGTTTCTGTTTTGGGTTATTAACTCCTGAAACCAAGAATATCAGAGGAACCTTAAAAAAATAGAACTTTGGAATATTAAATATTGAAGAAGAAAAGCTGAATCATCTCCCTATAGGCAGGTTGGGAGTGGGAGCAGAATCAAACAAAACTTCTCTTTGTTCTTTTAGCCCCCGCACTCCCCTCCTCCCTCCATAAACCAAAAGAGCATTTATTTACTTGGGCTGCATTATAAACATCTATCTTTCTTTCGTTCGTTCATTTGTTCATTTCCTTCCTTCCTTCCTTCCTTCTTTCCTTTCTTTCTTTATGACAGAGTCTTGCTCTGTCACCTGGGTTGGAGTGCAGTGGCGGGATCTCGGCTTACTGCAACCTCTGCCTTCCGGGTTCAAGCGATTACCCTGCCTCAGCCTCAGGAGTAGCTAGGATTACAGGCATGTGCCAACACGTAGTAGAGATGGGGTTTTGCCATGTTGGCCAGGCTAGTATTGAACTCCTGACCTCAAGTGATCTGCCACCTCAGCCTCCCAAAGTGATGGGATTGCAGACCTGAGCCACTGCATCCAGCCTATAAACACCTTTCTAGGGATAAACTTTGTTGGTTTACCATCACATAGGAGACTCAGCTCATCAAGAAGTCTGTATTCAGACCAGGTTCAGCTCAGACTAATTAATGAAATCATGTAATTGATCGGTTCTGTTTCTATTTCTAGAGCTCTTATATTTTGATATGAGAACATGGAAGTGCCAATCAGGTTCATGAGGTCACCCTTCAGAATCCCTCATTTCTCCTTTCTCTCCTATCATGTAGCTGATGAAAAATATAGCACACTTCCTTCCCCTGAAAGATTCACATTAGTTGTGTCTTGGACACAACACCTCTCTTGCTCTTTGCTTCTGGCCATATCTTCTTTGACTCAGAAGGCTTTATCACTGGGGATATATGTCAGGCAAAGATGCAGTTCTCAGAAAGTTTGAGAGCAGGGGATGTTATAGCCCATAAGAAAGGGCACAAGGCCAAAAAAGAGAACTAGGCTCTACTGGTCAATTAAAAAATATATATTTAAGCCATTTTCAGTGTTCAGCCAACAGGAAGCATTATGGATGTTCAAATTGCTGAAATATTAGCATACTTCCTCACTGATTGGTAAATATTTGCTATCCAGGGCCTCCCAATGTGCCCTGCTTCCTCCATTCTGATTGGTGAGTGACTATGCCGATCAGCTCCTAAAAGTCCTCCTTCTAAGATATCAACATTGGCTTTTTTCTTAGTGACTTTGGAGGGCCAGATGTACTCTCACCCAGTCCTGGGAAATTCCGATTGCCCTTTAGCCCTTCAGTCTGCCATCTACACTGTGTAACATGGCACCCCATGGCCCATGTGCCTTCTGTGCTTCTCTGGCTCCCTGAGACTGACACCTAAGCAGGTTGGTGTTCCTTGAGTCACCCTCTCATGGCCATCAGTGAAAACCGCAGCTCCAAAAGAAGACAAGGTCAGGAATCTCCACCACACTGATGCTTAAATATGTTTAATATTTAAATACCACACATTTTTTTTACTCTGTTCTGTGGAGACAACACTAAATGTCTTTATGGCCTGAGAAATGTTCATAGAATAAATTGCATATTATGTAGTGATTGGTTCTATGATTGCTATAAAGATTTTTAAAACTTTTAGTATCTTATTTACCAAAGAAAATATGTTCAATGAGGAAAGCATTTAAACAGGTATATAAGAAAATATAAATCACTCATCGTTACATGACTCAGAGTTAATTACTGTTAAAATTTTGATAAACATTGCATGTGTTTATTCTTAATAGTAAATAAATTATATTGCATATACTGGCATAACTTAAAAAAAACTTAGCCATCTATTATGAATGCAATTAAAAGACCAAAGTTTTCTAAGAGTTGGGAGGGAACTTGGAAATCTGCTAGATTCATTTTCTGGTGAGGAAAACATTTATTACATAGCATTCCTCCGAAGATCCTCCAGCTTCCTCCTTAATACCACCAAGGGCAGGTTCCACAGCCTTATTATGCCTCTGCCTTAAATTATTTTTGGATTAGTTATTCTAGAACTTTCTGTTCTACTCTTCTCACCTGTTGCTTACTCATTGATCCTGGTTTTGCCCTTCTTAGTATGAGTGGAAGTTGGCCAGGAAGGGCAGGCTTAGAGGCAGTGAGGAGGTGGCATGGTGAAGTCAGTGGCCATTGTCTTTCATGAGCAAAACAGTCCTTGGTCATGAGACTGAATGAGTGTCTTGGGTGATCCTTTTCACCTCCTACTCCCACTATATTTTTTCTTCAGAGACTTACATTGGGGGACTTATGCCTCTTTTGTCATACCAGAAAACTCTAAATATGTAGAAAGTTTAAAAGAAATAAATCTCATTGACTGAACACAGTACATTTTAGGAGACAAAAAAAAAAATAGAAGGATGTGTTTGAAAATAAATTGAGTTGGAAAATATCTAGAGGTTTCTTCACTATCATATGGTATGTTTAAACTTGTCTCCTTGTCATCTTCCTTGCTCTCTGATCTTAAGAAGATTAATGAGATGATGATGTTTAATACTTGAATGTTTGGAAGAAGAGTGCTTTGCAAACGTCAAGGGTTAGTGTTATCCTTCGCAGTAGTGATTGACCATAAGACTGTTCTCGTTATTGTATTTCATTAACTAATGCTCTCATTTATCAAGTATTGAGGCAAGGGAGATATAGTAGTGGGCAACAGACAAGATCCTTGAATACTGTTTAATGAAAAAGATAAACAAGTAACACATGATTACTTATTAAAGGAATTAAAATTTATTTAAAATTGTGTTAATATCTCTGGAAAAAAGAATTCCCTTTTTCTCTATCTTAACATATAGAACAATGGCAATCTTGGGAGTACTAATGCCAATTGCTTGGGTGGGGTTTATGGTCTGAGGTACGAGGGGAGAGTATGGCAGTGAAGGAAAGATTACTGAGCAAAGCTGAGAGGGGAGGAGGGATGCAGCAAAGGGATGCTAAATTGGGTTGCAACTAAGTCCTCCTTCTCCACTGTAGTCAGATATTACTTACGCTGGGGGGACGTGCTAATTTTTCAACACTTACAGTATTGCTACAGATCAGAGATTAGCAGAATTATTCTGTAAAGGGTCAGATAGTTAATATTTTAGGTTTTGATGGTCACACAATCTCTGAGGCAACTGCTCAACTTTGCCATAGTAGCACAAAACAGCCATAGCCAATACATAAATAAATGAGTATGGCTTTGTTCCAATAAAGCATTATTTATAAAAATAGTCTGGATTTAACCTGCAGTCCATAGTTTGCTGACCCCTGTACCAGGCTCTTATCGCTTGATCACACACCTGTGTTTAAACTTAAGGCATCACGTTATGGAATTGTTCTTAGAATATAGCTTCTTACAACTCTATATATTACTTGAATTTTATGCATTTTACAACCTTTGTAATGCCTATCATTTTTACGTATATGAAGGAGAAGAGAGAGATTTTAGCATGTGCTTAATCTGTTTATGCTGACTCCTGACTTTCCTCCTATAAACATCTATGTTTAAAATATTAGTACTAATGTGTCCGGAATTGGTGGGTTCTTGGTCTCACTGACTTCAAGAATGAAGCCGCGGACCCTCGCGGTGAGTGTTACAGCTCTTAAAAGCAGCGTGGACCCAAACAGTGAGCAGTAGCAAGATTTATTGCAAAGAGCGAAAGAACAAAGCTTCCACAGCGTGGAAGGGGACCCGAGCGGGTTGCCAATGCTGGCTCGGGCAGCCTGTTTTTATTCTCTTATCTGGCCCCACCCACATCCTGCTGATTGGTAGAGCCCAGTGGCCTGTTTTGTCAGGGCGCTGATTGGTGCGTTTACAATCCCTGAGCTAGACATAAGGTTCTCCACATCCCCATCAGATTAGTTAGATACAGAGTTTGGACACACAGGTTCTCCAGGGCCCCACCAGAGCAGCTAGATACAGAGTGTCGATTGGTGCACTCAGAAACCTTGAGCTAAACACAGGGTGCTGATTGGTGTATTTACAATCCCTGAGCCAGACATAAAGGTTCTCCAAGGCCCCACCAGAGCAGCTAGATACAGAGTGTCGATTGGTGCACTCACAAACCTTGAGCTAAACACAGGGTGCTGATTGGTGTATTTACAATCCCTGAGCTAGACATAAAGACTCTCCACCTCCCCACCAGACTCAGGAGCCCAGCTAGCTTCACCCAGTGGATCCCGCACCAGGGCTGCAGGTGGAGCCGCCTGCCAGTCCCGCGCCGTGCGCTCGCACTCCTCAGCCCTTGGGTGGTCGATGGGACTGGGCGCCGTGGAGCAGGGGGTGGTGCTCCTTGGGGAGGCTCGGGCCGCACAGGAGCCCATGGAGTGGGTGGGAGGCTCAGGCATGGCGGGCTGCAGGTCCCCAGCCCTGCCCCGCGGGAAGGCAGCTAAGGCCCGGTGAGAAATCGAGCGCAGCGCCGGTGGGCTGGCACTGCTGGGGGACCCAGTACACCCTCCACAGCCACTGGCCCGTGTGCTAAGCCCCTCATTGCCCGGGGCCAGCAGGGCTGGCCGACTGCTCTGAGTGCGGGGCCCGCCAAGCCCACGCCCACCCGGAACTCCAGCTGGCCCGCAAGTGCCGCACGCAGCCCCGGTTCCCGCTCGCGCCTCTCCCTCCACACCTCCCTGCAAGCTGAGGGAGTGGGCTCCAGCCTTGCCAGCCCAGAAAGGGGCTCCTACAGTGCAGTGGGGGTTTGAAGGGCTCCTCAAATGCCGCCAAAGTGGGAGCCCAGGCAGGGGAGGTGCCAAGAGCAAGCGAGGGCTCTGAGGACTGCCAGCACGCTGTCACCTCTCACTAATTACATAATAATGGGATCTCCTCTTCAGAAGGACACTGGGAGATTTGATCTAATCTCAACTTCTCTGAATATTTACTTTGAGTCCTTGTTGCTTGTGTCATCCTGTTATGTATTGGCTTTTCTCGGCAGAGCCAATCTTCTTTTCTTGTCTCAATACTGATGATGGTGTTTGTGTTTTGTCTTTGGCTGGTTTAGCTAATCTAGTGCCTAAGTATGGCTGTTTCTCCCAGTTAGCAAAGGTTACCTCTAACAACTTTGATGGGGTGCAGAGAATCTGCAGCAGTCCTTTGAATGAGAATAAGCAGGAAACTCGCACTGAGGGAAGAAATTGAAATTGGCTGTACATAGGCAAGTCTGCAAGTGTGATGGTGTACTGTGGGAATTATAGGTATTCTTTCTGCAATTGAGGCCCTTCCATGCTGCTCAGAGTCACAGAGGTATTGATCAGAAAGGCTTTGTACCTGCTTCCTTTTTGTTTGGAGGGGTTGTTCCAGTCCAGATAGTGACATCTGTGAACTCACTAATAAGCAAACAGGCCACAGTAGTTGTGTGAACTTTGCAGGTTTTGGACCTTTTCCACTCAGAAAGATCCTGCTGTTTGAGACTGGGTTAAATCTGCTCTTGTCTAGAGGCATAGGAAAGTAATTTATGATCACTTGTGCAGCTGTACACCCTGTGGCTAGAGTTGAATATACATATTTACCTTGAAGGAGTAGTCATGAGGTGCAATCTGTTTCATTTCTGAAAGTATGTTTTGAGTGTCTTGAACTATTTATCCCCATTGTTTCTTTTCTTTTTTTTTTTTCATGAACATGTTCTTAATATCATGGGTCTGTGTTTCTTTCTATTTGTTTTAGAATTGGTAAGTAGTTGTTTTGGGGGCTGGAGGCTATTTGGGATAAATGAATGGGGGACAAGAAGACAAATTAATTTTTAATCTCAAAGCATACCCTCTGTGCTCTGAATGTTGCTCTTTCCACCCTGAGAAAAAATAGCAGGTTTCAGTCCATATCCTTAGCTCCCTATGCATCATTCTGCAGGAAAAATGATCCTGTCACACTTAAGTGCCTCACACAGCGGGTACTGAGAAAGTACTATATTATCAAGTCAGAGTTGCTGAGACTTACAAGTGGTCCCTGACCAGTGCTGATGAGTGACTTTTTCCCACTGTTTTGGATATAGTGACTGGATTCTTAAGAATTAGACTACTTGCAAAGTGAAGAAGTTCTTTCTCCATAGCTCCCACCTCTTCATTGTCTGGAAGGCAGTGTGAAAGGGTTGAAAAAAACTCTAGTCTTTGTTCAGGATCCTGGTACCTTCCCAGACCTGTGCACTGTGTTGCCCAGACATTATACCTTGCAAAATGAAGATAAGACTGCTAGTCCTGCTTATGTTCAAGGGAGGGCTGAGCATCAAGTGAGATAATGTATGTATAAAGTGCCCAGAAAAGTATGTATCATGATGCAAATCAAAGTTGTTGTTGATCCTCCATGTGGTGAGAAGGATCTGGCTCAGAAAGCACCAGTTCTGAGTGTGTTTCTACCTGTTATAGTATCGGAGAGACTGAGAATGGCAAGTCTTTCTCTTAAGGTTACAAAGGTGTTTCATGTAATTTCTTTGTACGAAAAACTGGGAAGGAAATTCCTTGTCTCTCCAATAATGAATTTGGTGGTATCGATGAAGAGTCTTCTCAAAAACGAGGACAAAAACCCTAAGAATGTGTGCTAGGTGCTTCTAGATTCTGTTTAAATTTTACTTCTATAATTCTTTGTGGGTTTTTTTTCTTTGTGGGTTTTTTTTTCTTTGCAAATGGGCTATTGCTCCCCACTTTAGATCCTTCAATAGTTAGATTTTTATTTGCAAATTGGTTATTTCTCCCCACCTCAGGTCCTTCAATAGTGGGAATAATTTTTACAAACACCTGACCATCAGTAATCTGAGAATGGCTGAACAGATTCAAAGAGAAGTGTCCATTTCTTACCATTTGTGTTGAGTGTGCATGGGTGTAGGAGCTGATGGAAGAGTGGGTGAATAATCGAAGAAGGCAGCCCCGGGGATCATCCTCATGATGTTACAACGATGTCACCAAACACTTTGCAAATGGAGGACATCACAGGGGCTTGGCCTTGAGACCTTTCTCCCTCTGGCTCTCTGCTTGTTACATTTATTTTTTTCTTTAATTGTCAGTACTGAAAGATATTATATAAACCAAATCTGTATTGAAATATCAGCATGGTGTTTATAACTCAAAGGTGATGTTACTTTACTTGATCTTCATTGATGAGGTTATACAGAATTGGTCTGTCATGACTATATATCTCAGAGAAATTTGAATGCAATTACCAGAGTGAATGTAAAAAGTTTCTGTGATATATACATGGGCAGGATTACTACGTTTGAGTCAACCTGAATATGATTGGGAAAATGAATTCAAAGGATTGTGGCACTAACAGAGTCTGACTTAATTTCCCTCATCTTATCCAAACATACAGAGCTAATTGCAGAAAAGAAAATACTTCCAAAATATGAAAATTCAAAAGTAATGGGTGATATTAAAAACAGTAATTAATTTACACTCCCACTAACAGTGTAAAGCATTTCATTTTCTCTGCAACCTCACCAGCATCTGTTGTTTCTTGATTTTTTAATAATCACCATTCTGACTGGCATGAGATGGTATCTCATTGTGGAAGACAGTGTGGCGATTCCTCAAAGATCTAGAAGAAGAAATAACATTTGACTCAGCAATCCTATTACTGGGTATGTACCCGAAGGAATATAAATCATTCTATTATAAAGATAAATGCATGTGTATATTCATTGCAGCACTATTTACAATAGCAAAGACATGGAATCAACCCAAATGTCCATCAATAATAGACTGGATAAAGAAAATGTGGTACATATACACCATGGAATAAAAGGAACAAGATCATGTCTTTTTCAGGGACTACGATGGAGCTGGAAGCCATTATCGTCAGCAAACTAATGCAGGAACAGAAAACCAAACACCACATGTTCTCACTTATAAGTGGGAACTGAATGATGAGAACACATGGACACATTGGGGGGAACAATACACACTCAGGCTTGTCAGGGGTGTGGGGGCAGGGAGAACATCAGGAAGAATAGCTAACGGATGCTGGGCTTAATACCTAGATGATGGGTTGATCTGTGCAGCAAACCACCACAACACACATTTACCTATGTAACAAACATGCACATTCTACACATGTACCCTGCAACTTAAAATAAAAGTTAAAGAAAAAAACAAGTAGTAATTAATTCAGAAAGCAATAAGATTGAATAATAATTGAAGAAAAATCACCAACGCTTGAGAGAAATTGTTTAACCATTTTAAAAAATATTTTTTGATGGAGAAGAAAGGAATAAGATGGCAGAGTGTCTCAAGGAAATCATTGTATTTTTTTTGAAATTTTTACACCAAATAACTATTTGGAACAACATTACCAGATGGAGATAATGGAACAGACTTCGGTAAATACAGAGAGCATGCTAGAGGTTGGTGGAAAGCGGGAGTTCAGAAATCAATAGAACTTTGTCAAATGTGAACTCCATTACAAAGAGAACTATTTGTCAGGGGACAGGCCACTTTCTCCCTGGGTGTCATCTTGTTAGGGCACTGGAGAGAACATTGGTAATGTTGAAAGGACCATCTTTTGGCTGATTTAAAAAAAAAATCATACTAGTCTATCACTTCTTGAAACTGGTATTTTTATTTATGTATTTTTATATTTCCAGCAGTTAGAGCAGTGCCTAGGTGCCACAAAATTTGTCTATGTTTGTGTATATGAATGAATGAGTGGATACAATCTGGGAAATACCAAAGTGAAAATAGTGTTTCTGCTTTTAGATCAAAGTTATCCAAAGTACTAAATTGGACAATTTTTATCAAATGCCTAAGCAGTAATTTGTATTTTGTGAAATATGTTTAAGTAAGGAAAAACCCGGGATATCTCCTAAAATGTAATACTCTAATTTTTTAGAGAGAACGTTAGTGAACGTTTACTAAGAGGTTTGAGAATGAAAAGTGTTTGTTAGTTGTTAACTCTTTTAATTCCATTTTACCCTTTTTCACCTTCTTAAAGGCTTGAAGTTACTTAGCAGCCCCGGGAAGAAGGCTTTCTAATTAGACCTCCTTCCCCTCCCCCCTGCTTCTTCTCTGGGTGTGCAAAGCAATGTATGGAGTTCATTTGTCATGGAATCATGAAAAAATAGAATTGGTTTGGAAATGACTCTGAATGAATCTATCAATTTTCTGTCTGGTTTATGCTAGTTTCCTCATAGCATTATATTTTGGACCTAATGGAGTTTCAGGACCTAAGGAAGAATGCGTTCTTAAATTTGGCACCCTAGGTTCCTCTCTGGCCTCTGCCTAGTCCTGGCTGTGGGTGTTACCCAGGCAATGCTTTGATAATAAAGAAGACCAGGCTGAAGAAGAAGGAGCTGTTTGCCTGGAAGGTCCTCAATTGCATTGTCTTACTCTCTGATCATGTCCTCCTTTTGATCAGCTACTCATTTGGTAGTTTTTGTTCACCACATTGTGAAGAAGGGAATGGAAAAATTACAGAATATCAGAATATGTCAAACAAGTTCTCAGGTTCTGAGCCAGTGAGTATTGGGGTGAACAATGCTTTAGTTATGCCCTCTTCTTTTGCCTCCAACTACAAAGAGCTGGATATCTAGCAAGCCACTAGGGAAGTTTCTGAATGAGCCTTCCTTCTGTACTAGAGTAGTAACCTCTGCATAAGACTAGACCCCGTGTAGCCATAGTGCTGAAGAAACCCTCTGGGGATTGGTTGTGTAGTTGGAAAGTGTCAGTTTGGGGTGAGGGAGTTTATTCTCTCTTGCAAAAACACATGTGCTCTGTTTGAGAGCCCATGCATTGGCTGGTTATGAGGGCAGTGCTCTAGGCTAAACTGTTCCACAAGGCACTCCCTGTACACTGGGAGTAGGGCTGGTTGGGTGTCTGTGATGACCTTTAGAGTTGACAGCAACTATTACTTGTGGAAATTAGAGCTATTTTCTAGTGATATATTATATAGTTGTATATACTACCTATTACATGGCAGTGACCCTGAATATATCTTTATGTGTATATAGGTATGCATGCATCAACACTTTTTGTCATTTAACATGAGTGTGAAACCATGCATTTGTATGATTTAGTTGTGAATGGATGTGAGCACAGATATGAATGTGCTTACTTCATCTGTTCCCTCACCAACCCTCTTTCTCACCTCCTAGCTTAGATATCAAAGTATTTTGACGGTGCAAAACCGAAGAAGCAATGTGGCAGCTGCACATGCACTGAATTTGATTTGTATACCTCGGGGCAGCTTTGGGATCACTTAGAGGATGAAATAACAAAAACCCGAGATGATAAAAGAAGAGACAACCATTGGAAACAATGTATTGTTCGAATGGAAAATGCAGTGCATTTTGCTAAAAACCTGTCCTTGACACCATTATCTTGTTAGGGATGCAGGAGCCTCTATTCCCACGCTAGGTTTGATTGTGTTGACAACATACCTGTGGCTTATAATCAATGACCCAGCTCTCAGGCAGTGAAGGTTTGTTTTTCAGAGAGAAAGATACAGATTTTTTAAAAAAATGTAAACATCCAGAAGAATAGTTTAATGGGAGAAGATATGTGAATTTAGTAGAAGCGTCAACCCCACCCACAAGGCAGAGTGAGGCAAACTAATGGCCATAAAGTTTTTTTTTCCAAAAAATGTGCATCTTTCCCCCTACCCTCAAATGTGACCCTTAATCTAATCTACCTTCTAAAGTGACCAACAATGAATCTGAGAGTGTGTGATGCAAGCCTCAAGGTCTCTATGTTCTATGCTGTTCTACTTTTGAGGGGGCTTTCACAAATAAGTAGTGCCCACAAATCAGCAATTTTTCAGCTGCTTATTAAACATAGTAGTGAAGCTGGAAACTATAGATGTGACTATATTCAACATTTCTATTTCTTCAGTGGAATAATTTTGCTGTATATTTAAAATTGTGTTGTTCTTCTGTGACATGTATACCAACTATTAGATTTTGCTTCATAACCCCACAAGGCTCTCCCTGTACATTGTGGGGGTGGGTGGGCATTCTCTTTTGACCTTTGGAGTTGATAACAGCCATTACATGTGAAGGTTAGAGCTCTCTCTATCTCTCTTTTTTTCCTTTACTTTTGAGGAAAGTTAACCAAGTTTGATTTCATCATCTGAATAATGCCCTCAGTCAATGCCCTCCTTCCATCTGGGCTTTTGTAGCCTAAATGATGCTAACACCTTAGTCATTGTTTAGCTTAAACCTTATCCTCTCTCTCCCTGGATAGATCACAGGCTTTTGCAATAAGAAAACAATCACTTGGGATCAATGAAGCATATTTGGTTGCATCATTTTTTTTTTTTTTTTGAGACGGAGTCTCGCTCTGTCATCCAGGCTGGAGTGCAGTGGCTCAATATTGGCTCACTGCAACCTCTGCCTCCTGAGTTCACACCATTCTCCTTCCTCAGCCTCTGGAGTAGCTGGGACTACAGGCGCCCGCCACCACGCCTGGATTTTTTTTTGTATTTTTAGTAAAGACAGGGTTTCACTATGTTAGCCAGGATGGTCTCGATCTCCTGACCTCGTGATCTGCCTGCCTCGGCCTCCCAAAGTGCTGGGATTACAGACATGAGCCACCATGCCGGGCCTATATTTTTTAATCTAGATTGTCCTTTACAAACTTGCAGAGTTCACTGAGTAGAACCTAAAGAGAGTGAATACAGTTTCTCAAATGGGTTTTTGGTTTTTACTGAGGATATCTATTATTGAGACTTTCTTATTTCCCTTACGATCCAAGCTGAAAGTTGTTGGACACTTTTATCTGAATTTTTTAAGTCAGAGCAGCTCCTCCAGAACAAGTATGTTCAGTTCCAATTTTAGCCCCTGGGTGCTTAGAAGTATTGGGAAGGAACTAGGTACTGATGATGTTTACTTGAACTGAATATATACAGCTATAAATGTTATATATATATATATATATATATATTCATGCATCTAAACAAAGAATTATTGATGAAAGGGGCAAGATACAAGAGAGATCTAAGAACACAGATAGGGCCAACATTAGACTGGCTGGAATTGGTCTTTTGAAACCAAGGAAATGAGATAATTTCCTGTAATGTAAACAAAAAACAGAAAATGTACAATAACATAATATCAACTTTGAGCTGGCCATAATAAATTGTCTTGATTGAACAGCCTAAGACTCTACTGGACCCATTAGTCTTTAGTCAGAGCCAATCTTTTGATCTGGTCTAGAAAGATTAATACATGAAATGGCTTGTTACCTAAAATGTTCATTTCACACAGCAGATGAGGAGTTTTGTATGAGAGAAGGGAAGTTGAAAGGTAGCAACAGATGTGTTACACTCCTTTTTTTCTCCTTCTCAATATTGATTTCCCAGCCATTGACCTCTGTCCAATGCCATGTCACTGACCCAGGACATTGACTTGTCTACATGTCATTGCCATCCCTCGATTTAACAATCTGATACATGGCTGAAAGGCTGAAGGAGCGCCATGGGGCTTTTTTGGTCTTCTTGATCCCCCTTTGTGGTACATGGTTGCCTTTTGACAAAAGAATGTGTTAGGACTCTTATTAAAAATAAACCCAGATTTTTAGTTATATATAGTCTTGAGTTCTATAGAGACAAAAAATTAGAAGTCAATGACTTTAGGATTGTGAATCTCTTTACTATGAGAGGAGCCAAGATATCAAAGCCAATCAAGATGAGGGCAAAAGTCTGAGTGGACGTGAACTTAAGAAAAGTGAAACTATAACACTCACACACACACACATTAAAGATATGTGCAAGGTTAAAAGAATTAACAAACCAAATCTTCTCTATAATATTTTATTAATAGTATAATGAAATAATGAAATGCTGGTACTGGTTTAGCTCTTTGGAGACACTAATCATATCATATAATTAATCTTTATTATTCATTATGAAATTTCAAATAACTCTTAGAAACAAGATCGTAGGAACAATTCTTGGCATGCTGCTAAGTGTTTAACACAGAAGTATCATGTCTCCGTGGACCAGCTATGGGAGTCTTGAACCTTCATTTGACATTCTTTTCCTGATTTGGGATGTAACTTTGAGAAGTTTGTGCAGGGAAGTCTTGTCTCACAATTTTAAATGGAAGTATAGTGGTCAGAAATATAGTATCACAGCTTTTCAGGATAATATTATACAAAGCAGTGTGAAGCATCCAGTGGCTTAAACCAGCCAGTATAGTTGTGAGGCAGTAGAAGAGACATCCTGTGGGTTAAGTGTTTCTGGGAATACTGGGAGTACCAGGTCAGATCCTGACCCCAGGCTAGAAAAAGTTTTATGCTATCAGGATAGTTGTTGGGGTGCTAAGTCACAGAGACAAATGGTAAAGACTGGTAGTGCTGTAGAATTTTAGAGAAAAGTCAAGGTTTCCTAGCCCTTTAGAAGTAATCAGTGAGAAAACAACACTACATGCTAGCCCGAAAGACCTAGATCCTGGAACCCACTAGGCTTTAATTTATGATTTGGGGAAAGTTCTCTTTCTTGTGCTTCCTTTCCTTTATCTGTAGGACGATGGCTTGAACTAAATCTATTAACTGTCATAGGGTGCTGTTTATAAAATAACTCTGGATTGTAAGCCTTATCCTAGATTTATCTTTTGCTTAAAAAGAACATTGAGGTCCTCAATTGGAGGAACACTCTGTACAATGGCATGTCATACATACTCCAATTAAGAGGTGCAGAAAATAGCACTTTGGTTTCAAATATGAAGACATGAAGTAATCCTGACTCATGAAGAATGTTCAACTACCCAGTAAGTAGGCAAATTCTTCAGAATTTAATTGGAGGAGGAGGGAGGGGTTAGTTAATTTGTCTCTGAAGATTTCTGTTGTGTAGCCAAGAATAGAAAGAATAGACTTGAATTTCTCAAAAATGATAGTATATTTCTATGTGTGTGTGTGTGTGTGTACATGCACATGCACAAGTTTTCACTTGCAACCTTCTTGCAATAGAAGAAAGTATGCTCAAAATAAATAAAAATATCTTTAGTTTCTTAACATTCCAGGACAAACTCCCTATCTCATCTTTTACACCATTTATTTGTTTATTTGGGGATTTTCTCTGAAATCATTTAGTGAATATCTACTGGGGCTAAAGTTCCAGGCACTTTACATACGTCATCTCTATTAATTATATATCTTGTCTCCTTCAGCACTTAGCACATGCTTTGAATAGATAGATGCTCAGTTAATATTTATTAGAATACATGAAGTAGTAGCAAAACAACATTCAAAGACGCAAATGTGTAAAAGTTGAGGAAGGGAAGGGGTTAAGATGTAATGTGGTTAACACGAAGTGAATGCAAAGCCATCAAAACTGTGCCTGGAGTGCTCAGGTGGTCAGGTCAGATCTTCCAGCAGCGGCTACATCTGCTTCTATACAGGTATCATTAATAGAGGATAATCTCTTTCTTCAGGCATAAAACCCTTTTAAGAAAAGCTCTGACTGTTCCTATTGCAATGCTCTTTGAGTGAGCAATTTCACTTAGAAAAATTGTATAAACAAGTGCTTAACTTCAGCTTTTTTTTCTTCTCTAATTGATCTAAATGTGAAGTTAAATTAGCTGCTGATGAATAGTTCCTATGCTGTTAAGATTATGATTTTTCCAGAAGAGAGGAACCAGCCTACATTACTATCCTGAGCACTTCTCATTCAAAACTTTAATGGATCACTTAGAAGCATGGCCAGTTGGTCTTTTTCTTATGGTGGCAAGTAAAGTGCACATCAGCTTGTTATCAGAGGAGTTTATTTACAAGGATTCTACAGGTTAATATTCCCTTAAGTAATTTTGCTCATGAATCTCCAAGAATGGCCATGTGCTGTCACATTGCTACATTTTTCATTGTTAGTAAGCCCCTGAAAAAGCCAGAACAACCATGGTGATTTCGCTGCTAGCATTTAGATATTGTTGTCTTTTGTCTTAAACTATGAGAATCTGACTTACGTATTTATCTTGTCTTAAATAGTAGTGAAAACAGAATCTTTGCCACCCATTGCAACAATTATGCGTTTTTTTTATAGGAACTGCAAAAATCAAACAAAACAACAGAAAAAAAAAACTATTAAGCCACTTTTTTTTTTTTTTTCTTGAGACAGAGTCTCACCCTGTTGCCCAGGATAAAGGATAAAGTGCAGTGACACAATCTTGGCTCACCACAGATTCTGCCTCCTGGGTTCAAACAATTCTCATGCCTCAGCCACCTGAGTTGCTGGGATTACATGCATGCACTGCCACTAATTTTTGTATTTTTAGTAGAGGTGGGGTTTTGACATGTTGGCCAGGCTGGTCTCACACTTCTGACCTCAAGTGATCCCCCTGCCTCGGCCTCCCAAAGTGCTAGGATTATAGGTATGAGCCTCTGCGCCTGGCCAAGCCATTTCTTTTTTTTTTTTATTATTCCCTTGGTTTTCTAGGATTCCCCAAGACCTGATTTCAAGAATTCTGGAATCTGTATTTTCATATAGACTATTTGTGAAGCAACAATAATTGTTTTAAAAGGAATAGATTAATTAGCGACTCCAGGTGAATTTAGGAGGATAGATCTAAGCTACTCGTGCTTATTTAGGAAAATGAATGTCTTTACTTATTTTCATAATTATCCCAATGGAAATAATTAACTGAATTTGGTTAGAAACTGAGAACACTACAAAGCAGGCATCTAACTAATAGAGACGATCTCTAAAGAAAAAGAAAACTAGAATTTCACATTGAGAAGATTTGGGAAAATGACATAATGTCATAACTTAAGCATCCTTACATTGTAATCCAACAAGCCTTTGTTTAGCACCTTCTCTACATGCAGGAACTACAAGGAACATAAGATAAATATATACAGTGGACTTTACACTTCAGGGAGTATAATCTTGTTTGTGAGGCAAGATATATAGCCATGAAAAACAGAATTATTTAAAATATATATACTTTTTTTTGAGAGAGAGAGAGAAAATCTCACACTGTTGCACAAGCTGGAGTGCATTTGTAGAGTCATGGCTCACTGCAACCTCTACTTCCCGGGTTCAAGTGATCCCCTCACCTCAGCCTCCCAGGAAGCTGAGACTACAGGTGCACACCACCATGCCCAGCTAGCTTTTTGTACTTTTTGTAGATATGGGGTTTTGTCATGTAGCCCAGACTGTTCTGGAACTCCTGGGATCAAGCGGTCCTCCCGCCTCAGCCTCCCAAGGTGATAGGATTACAGGTGTGAGCCACTGAGCCTGGCTTAAATTTATATACTATTTTAATATTATCATGTTACAGTATGATTATTCTCTTAGCAATAGACTCCTTCTCCTCTTCAGAGAGAAAAATAATGAATTTTGGTTTCTATAGCGAGTTTTGTGTACGTGCCCTTGTTGTAGGAAAGGTAAAGTATAGGTACAAACCAGTTTATTTGGGGACAGAAAAATGAATGAAATTGCTTAAAGCATCTTGTGCCTCATTATTAAAGCCATCAAATATTGCGTAGCAAACCTCTCTCAGGTGCCACGGGAAATGTGATGTTTCATTTAAATGTTTCTTATTCACAGACTCATTTAGCTTTATTTTCCCTCTGTCTCAATTTTTCCTAGGTTTATTTGAGATGCAGTGCTACAAATGATGACCTTGCTACAAAAGCATAATTTTTTTTTCAAAAACAGATTGGATAAATGCCCATTGCTTAGTGAGAAATCAAAGTGTAGTAGAGAGAGTTGAGGCTTTGGCATCTAAAAGATCTGATTTTAAATCCAGGCTCTTCTGCTTATTAGCTTGTGATCTTAGTATGGTTACTTAGCCTTGGGACTTTTGCCCAGTAAAATTATTTCCCTTGTAGAAAACACTTTTGACCACGTATTTAATTTGTTCTGTTGTTCAACACTCTCCTCTCCACTGCCATGCTTGTTATGACTGTTTTTAGCTATAATTAATATTAGCAGTAATGGCCTTTTAATTCACTTTCCTAGCTGCAAAGAGTTTAATATTTGCGCATCACTTAATGGCAGAAAGTCTTTCTAGTAATTTTTGTTATTTTTCTTCCACTGCTTGCAGTGTAGGGAATGAGCACTTAACCAAAAGTTGAGAGTTATTTAGCTTCAGCTTAGTTATCAGGTTCCTGGATAATTTAGGGACAGATTGAACAGTCTGAAGCAGCTTAGAAATCTGGTACTTTGCCTTGAAGTTCCACCAGAAGTTAGGAATCTCTGTCTCGGACCCTTGACTTGAAACCTTCTTGAGGTCCTCACATTTATATAATGTCCCTGTCTTAATCTGTTTGTGCTGCTATAACAGTATACATGAGACTGGGTAATTTATAAGAATAGAAATTGATTTCTCATAGTTCTGGAGGCTGGGAAGTTCAAGAGCAAGGTACTGGTAGGTTTGGTGACTGGTGAGGGCCTATTCTCTTTGATTCCAAGAGGGTACCTTTTGCCACATCCTCTGGAGGGGAGGAATATTGTTTCCACACATGGAAGAAGATGAAAAGGCAAAATGGACCTAAGCTAGTTTCCTCCAGCCCTTTTATAAGTCACTAATCCATTCATGATGGAGGATCCCTCATGACCTAGTCACTTCCCCAAAAGCCTATCTCTTACTGTCACCACAATAAAGATTAAGTTTCGACATATATTTTAGAGGAGCGACATTCAAACTATACCAGTCCCCTAGAATAAAGTTTCTGCTCTGAGATAAATGAGGTATTGTCCAAAACCATCTTGCAAATTAGCAAGATAATATTTAATTAAATTTCCTGTTTGGTGATTCTTAGTATACCATCTTACCAGTTGAACCAAGTGTCTCTTTAGATTGACCTTGTGGTACCCAAGCACCTACGCAATTAGCAGGAAAAAATTGCCAGATGGAACCCCCTCACAAGACAAATCTCTCCATTCCCCACATCTCTAAACTCCATTCCCCACTTTCGAAACATCAATGGTCATTTCAGATGGGCACTTTGATTCAGTAGAAGAACACTGGATTTTGAGATTTAACCATGAGTTTTACATTTGTCTCTGAATATCTTAGGTGATTTTATAAACTTTGTAGACTGTCCTTGGGCCTCAGTTGCCATCATTATAAAATGAGGATGTTGAGTCATGCAAAACAGAAACAACTGGTAAGGTCCATTCCAGATCTAAAATTGTATGAATCAATTACGTACATAGCTTCTTGCACCCAATGTATTAAATGGTTCTGCCTGTTCTTTCTCACCTGGCCATATGGGGCTGGCCATTGTAGCATGGGGACTCTGCAGCAGAAGAGAAATGAAAGATTCTTCTTTAGTCTCTTTCAGCTAGGAGCAAATAATCTCTGTGCTTACCTAGACTTAAAGGAGCTGTCCTAAAGCTATATACCTGCCATTAGGGAACATACTCAGATCAATTATTTAAAAAGAAAATTAACAAAGAACAACTTGGCATTGTAACCTTTCTTAGCAGCTTGAATACAAGGTATTAATTAGACAAGGAAGAAGGGGGGCACTAATTATTTCTTAAGTGGAATAATTAGTGTTGCTGAATTTATAAATTAAAGGGCCTCATTAAGAAAAAAAATCAAATCAAGTTTGAACTATAGTGATATCACTGTGAAATTATAAATTGATTTTTGAAGACTGCACTTTGATCCTATAGTAGATGAAAATTTCTGTTTCAGACCATCTGGATTTACTTAAGGGGGAGGTGATGCATGTAGTTGGTGCAGCATTTTAGAAAGAAAGGGCAGTTTTTTAGCATCTAAGGGTGGAATCTTGTTATGCTGAAAGAAAACCTTATCAAATAATACACTATTTCTAAGAATAGAGTATTTGGCCAGCAGGCTGATACATATTTCATTGGGCACAAGGTATGAATTCAACATCAAAGTAGTTCCAGTTGCAAAACAGGAGCAGGAGCAACATTGAGGAACCTGACCCAGCTAGAGTTGGGCCTCCTATGCCTATGTTATGTACTCAATATAACTATATCCTAGTCCTGCCCTTGACTCAATTACAGGGCTGACTTCACTTCCTGTGTCCCACCACTGAGGGGGCTCCAGACCTGGTTTGAGGTGCCAGTGTCTCAACAAACTGGATCAATATTTGCAGATCCTCAACTCTATAGGTTTTGGCTTCAAGGTCTGCTTTCACTGGGGCGGCTGTTTCTTGTTCCTCTTCTCTTTTCTGCCCTAGTGAGCTCATTCTTAGGAGCTGCTGCTAATTATTGATCCTATTCTCATGTTATAAGACATTTTTAGCATATTCCACCCCAAATGCTAAAACATGACAGAATTATATCTTGGAAATTTATAATAAGAATTTGGAGTTAAAGTTCAGAAATAAAATCATATTTGGAAGTCTTGGAAAAAAGCTGTCTCCTTGGTCCATGCTTTGGAGAAACAAATAATGCTGCCTCTTAGTTCCTTAAGGAGTCACATATCTTTGGATGAGGATCTAAGACTGACTCCCTAATAGCCAAGTCAAAGAAGCTGCATGCTGCACACATGTACATTTTCATCTAACATACATTGAATGGTGTTCTGTGCTAAGTGGACTTTCATATGTCTTAATATTCAGAGATGTAAAAATGAATAGGAAATATATCTTGCTATCATAGACCACGCAGTCATTAGAGGAAACAGACAAATAAAATCACAATAATTTACGTGCTATGATAAAATTATTTAGAAAACACCAAGAAACTCAGAACAGAGCAGTGCCTTTCAAACTTCTTTTGACATATAATTGAAACAAAAGTTTTATAAAGCTATATTGACCACAACTACATGCAGTGACTAATACTTTTGTTATATTCTATTCTGTTCCTTTATTTTAAAATAAAATAAATGCCTTAATGAAGAAAATACCATAATCATATTTCCATTTTATAGAGAACATTTTGGTAAAACTTATAGGACAGGTTTTACTGAGATAAGACTGGAGTCAGAGAGACTATTTGTGGACTATTGCAAGTATTTGGGCTAGAAAGTTTTGGAAGTGAACCCAATACTCTGGTGTTGTAATGACGACATATTAGAGATATTTTGGAGACAGCCAACAATGACCAATTTGACCTGAGAGATTACAGAAATTAAGAAATTGAGGATGATATCAGGGTTCTGCCTTGGGTCTGTGGGTAGATTGATGGTGACTTTAATGGAGATGGGGAACACAGGAGACAGAGTAAATTGAATGGGAATCAGATAGCTTGATTCCATTGTTACATAACTCATACCTGTAATACTCAGGTGCCTGTGTAGGAGGCAATCCAGAGGTGCATATCAGTCACTTTTACTTCTAAGACTGTATTCTTCACTCTTATATTGTATGTCATTCATTATTTCATCAAAATAATATTACCATGTTTTAAAAATTATGCACAAATAAAATTTAGATTATTCCCTAGTATTGTATGATATAGGCATATTAAAATTTATTTAATCATTTCTCTAGTTTTGCACATTCATTTCTAATTCTTCACTATTACACATGATGCTAGGATGAATGTCTTTGTGCTAGATCCTTCTTACACCTGATACATCCCTTAAGACAGATTCTCAAAGACAAAATTCTTGAGTTAAGAGCATGAACGTACTAAAGGCTCACGATAGATATCAGCAATAGTTTTCCAGAAATGCAGTACCAATGTTTACCTCTTACTCTAAATTTATAGGATTGTCCATCTTACCATATTCCATGCAAGAGAGGCGGTATTACAAGAAACAGACTGGTGAGAAATGTTATCATTTTTAAAATTGCATCTTTTATTATCAGATGGATTAGTGTTTTATATTAATTATATTTTTATGTGATGGTTAGACAACTGTACTTCTGTGAATTATCTATTACATGATTTTCCAGTCTTCTTCCATTTGTATCTTATTATTTATCTCATTGAATGTTATATGGTATAGCTTATTTTATATTATGTAGCATTTGTTTATATACATTAAGTGTATTATTTTTGTTATATTAGTGTCAAATAGACTTTCATCTTTTATGGCTAGTCTCTTCTTTTTATTTATATCATTTTGAAATTTTGGAGTTTTAATTTTTTTATGAAGTAAACATCTATTACTTTATGATTTCATTCATGA